>NW_025335761.1:30101257-30552127 GCF_004798865.1 Varanus komodoensis
ATTTTTATGCCGCCCTATTCGCCGAAGCCTCGGGGCGGCTTACAACAATAAATTAAATCCACATAAATAAAAATTAAAATACATACATTAGAATAAAAAAATACAATATAAAATGATCTTGACATAGGAAAAGACAGCCTTCTAGGTAACCTGGCTCTAAGAGTAATACCGCAGGCTTTTAAAAATTAATATCGGGGCATTGAACTGGCCCTACAAAAGGGTTGGAAAATAATAGCAAATAATGAAGCATTGATGTAATATCATTTCATCCAGTCCTTGCTTGCTGCCCTGTTTTGAACGAGCTGACGTTTCTGGGTCTCTCAAACTGCAGTGGTACAAAGCAGAGGTTACCAGAGCATTGATAATTGTAGTTAGGTTCTCTCTGTCCCTGTCTTCCTGAGAGCCCAATTAATCATACTGGCTTGGAATTACTGGGGTTGCAGTCAAACACAACTGGAGAGCACCAAATTGGAGAAGTTGTAGCTAAGTTTTGGAGTTGATATGTTGGCCTTATGCGATAAAAGGCACTCCGTACCACCAAAGCCACCTTTTTCCTCTGGTAATGATGCTGGATTCTAGAGCATCTTCAGCCTGCAAACCTGACCCTTTAATGCTGGGATGAGCAGCTTTGGTGTTCTGGGAACTAGTTATAAAACCCTAAAATCCCTTCCGCAAGAGCTGTATTTCTGCCACTGCAGTACCAAATGTTCACAACAAACCACTGTTTTTTATTATTTCAATTTGTATGCTGCTACAACAGCCCAACTTTATATGTGTTGTGGCTGCTCCTGCTAAATTGCGACAGTTGGGGCTGATTCATGGAGAGTGCAATCCCTTCTGAAACACACCACTCAGCTGACTAGGCAAACTACCTTCTCACATGAAGTGAACAACCCTTTCAACCCTGATAGCTGTATGCAATAATGGCTCAGGGAATGTGTGTGTATCAGAAAGTGCATACACACAGGTATTTGTTTCAGTGAATCTGTTTCCTTATGGCTAGGGGTGAGAGAAAGTGCTTTGTATCAGAAGTGGAACCCCTCTTTTCCCAGTCAACTTGATACAGATTGCTCTTTATTAATTGCAGGTATCATCGAGGATAAGTGCTGTACATCAGAATTACTGAGGGAGGGCATTTCATGACTCAAGACTTTGGGTCACTTAGGAGCATGTATGCAGTACTTAGGCTGTGGGTTCTGCTCCCTGTAAAAGTGCTTCTCTCCTGCCTGGATTGAGCCTCATTTATTGGTCCTCATCCAGTTCATTACGGTATCTGGCAGTTTGTTTTACCAAATAACAATTGAAACTATTATAAATTGAACAGCTTAGTTCTCTGGCAATATTGAGCATACAAAATTAATTGTAAAATGTTTTAAAATACATTTATTTGTACTACTTATATGTATTTGTTAAATAATAACTGTAAAAATTATGTGTTTTAGGGTTAGTCAACAAAGCAGGACCAATCTTATGACTGCAGATAATTTATCTATCTGTTTCTGGCCAACTTTGATGAGACCTGATTTTGAAAACAGAGAGTTCCTGTCAACTACCAAGATCCTTCAATCAGTAATAGAAACATTTATTCAACAGTGCCAGTTTTTCTTCTATAATGGAGAAATTTCAGAGACCTCTGACAATGTGGCACACCAGCCACCACCTTCTAACCCAGTTCAAATGGTGGATCCAATTTTGCCACTGCAGTTACCACCACCTTTACAACCTCAGCTGATACAACCACAGTTGCAAGCAGATCCTCTTGGTATTATTTAAATAAAACAACTGATAGTAAAAGAGAAGATAATTACAGGCAGTTTGGCATTGGATAGTTAAGGAAAGCTAGGCATGCATGTTTCAAGATACAAAAGCCACTTTCATACTTATGAAAGAATTTGGATCCAAACTCAAGACATTTTTGTTGTAGTCATACTATACACTTTGTTCATATACACTGCAGGTCAACATTATGTGATTAGCATGACTGGAGAGGTTTAATTTTTTAACACAGAAATAACTAAAATGCAAAGCTGCTATTGCATGAACGTTTATTGAAATCACTATCATTCCTGTGACAGTTTGTCACATTATATTGTGAATAAAACTTTTCTATAGAAATGTAATGATTAAATAAATCATTTATGAAACATTCAACGCTTACAGCCCGCTTTAGGGCTGTTTTTGTTATTTAATGCTGTCCCCTTCCCCCTCCCCAGCAATTTCATTTCCATTCATCCCTTTGCTGTGAACAGCTAAAATACAATTGTATTTTATCTTATCTGTAAATTCCAAACTACTTATGCTATATTACAGTTGTTTAGAAAGAACTGCTCTGTTATAAATGCTATATTTCCATACATGCCATTTCTCTTTTAAAAACCTGTGGACATTTTCTTTTGGGGGGTTGGTAAAATTATTTTTTCTTACAGCACAATACCAAGGACATCTTATTGTAAAATTGAATTTAACCATTCTGGAAAAACCTTGCTATTATCTAATTTTTCTTTACTTAGCATTAATTGAATGAAACATTTTGTAATCCTGTTAATTCTGTAAAGAGCTGCATGTTTAAAAGATCATTGATGGTCTTTGTACACCTAATCTAATATATTTTAGATATTTTAATTTTTCCCACTGGGGAATTCATCTAGTCTATATAAAATAGTTTGACATTCTCAGATAAGCCTATATAACTTTTCATACATAAATGAGAACTTTGTTGTAGTGTAAACTTGCTAAACCAAACTATCTAGGTCTTAAATTTAACACATACATGATCTATTTTTCTGTGGCCCTTTAAAGGTATAAAAAGGCATTGCTAATATATAGCAATAAATACTTTGGGTACTGAAGCATCTAACTGTGTGCATAAAATAACTTGTATTCATTTTTTCTGTAATTATTGTACTAAGAATTCAAAATTACTCCTTTTGCACCATTTAAAATGATTTTTCTTTACATTGGTACAAGTTTGGCTGTAAAGTAATGCTGCTTGTTTTTTAATTTTTGGTTAACCTTTGGTTTTGGGTAAATGTAATAGAAGTTGGTAATATGGAACAGATTTGAATGGAATTTGAAAGTATTTGGGTTGGCTTGTTCCAAAAGAAGGGCTCCTTCCATGCATGAAGACTTCTGATCCAGTGGAGGAATCCCAGAGACAGAAGTGGAGAGTGGCTTTTTGTGATTTACCCCATGTCCATGCAGCTTCCAGCACCACTTCCCACATTTTGTAGACTGCAAGTGGAGATGCAAAATTGGCAAAAATTGTTTCCTGCCTTCAGGCAGTAGGAACAAAAGTCGATCTAAATCTTTGAGTTTCCCCTTTAAACTTTTTTTAACATTCAAAATCCCTCTTTTCTCCCTATAAGATAAAATCCTGGCTTATTCAGCTGCTGGAATATCTTGATAGATTTAAACTTTACAGTCACTGTTGTAATCTTTATTTGTGGCTTGCTATTATAGCAGGTAGAATAATTTTTACTCCTAAGGTTCTTTAAGGGTTTGATTTGCAAAGATATTTTAAGAATTAAGGTTCTCAAGAGCTTTGCTCCATTTCTCCAAAATAAAAAATGCTTTTTCAGTTATTATGTCCTAGGTATTGTACTTCTAATTATGACTTGGTTATTACGCTAGTTGAGATACCACAACCCAGGCTGCTGTTGAAGTATTTGTATATTATAAATTATCTTGATATTTGTGTTATATTCTTGCAAGTAATTATCTTTTCTAAAAAACACTCTATTCTGATTCAAAGCACACAGGATATAAATACAATAATAAAAGAATTGTCCTGTAAATGTAGTAGCATTAACTTGTTTTACATTACACCTGTTGTCTAAATAGCTTTTATTTATAGTCATCAGTTTAACATAGGCATGTTAAGGAAAAAAATTAAACTTCAAGAGTTTTATAAACTGTTTCTAGGTTGCTAAAGAATTTATTTTTCTACTATAGATGGTATAGACAAAAGCATCAAAATGTACAGAAAAATGCTTATTTCTATTGCAGCTAGGCTTAATTTTTCAATCATACCCAATTTTGTCTAATACAGTGAAATTTAACATTTGTTTTTCCATTTAGAATTGTCTTTTTGTAAGCTAATATAAT
This sequence comes from Varanus komodoensis, assembly GCF_004798865.1. Classification (NCBI taxonomy): domain Eukaryota; kingdom Metazoa; phylum Chordata; class Lepidosauria; order Squamata; family Varanidae; genus Varanus; species Varanus komodoensis. Next base: position 30,105,362 of record NW_025335761.1, read on the forward strand.
TTGGTTGACTTACATTGATATGCTGTTTTATTACCCAAACAGATACGTTTGCAGAATCGTTTTCAAATTATAGGGAACTATTCTGAAATTATTCTTACCCTATAAATTAAAATGCTGCTCTTACCTGGCCTAATGCACGATCTGTCATAGTCATCTTGGGTACCCTTATGCAGCAGTGGACAAATGTGGCTGTGACTGCATATACCATGACCAGAATACAACTTTAGCACTCCCTGGCTGTTGTGTAAACCTGACTCATGCCCTTAGATTGCAAGTGTTGTTAACATTTAAGAAAATATTTGCAGTTGTCACCTACATGTCATTCTTTCTGTAATCTTTATATCAAAATTAAAGAGTTACCAATGCTATCCAGAAGACCCTCAGCAGAATACCTTTTTTGCCTATTGCTTTTACTTCCAACAGTTTTTTATGCATAAATGCGTGTGAACTTGCCTCGCTCCACCACTCCACTTAAAAACACTTGGTGACAGGGCTGCTAACTGAAAATGGGAGGAAAATCAAATAAGATATATAATATATAGGCTAACAGCCTTGCAATAATCTGAAAATCTTATTCATATCATAGGTAATATAAAATTCAGACCTACACATTTCTGACACAGCCAGCAGTTTTGGCTTGTTCCTTTTGTCTAATGGAGTTATCCCTTATAATCTTATTTTTACCTGAAGTTTCAAAGGTGTGTTGATCTTGTGAATTGATTCAGATTTATAGTAATGTGAACAGTGCTAACCAGTTGTCAGTTCGACTTCTGTGTCCTTCATACTGACCTTTGTTATATTTTATTTGTTCCAGAAATGTATAGCTTTAGGCTGCAGCCCTTAACACAGTTGTGCTTGGGTAAATCCCACTGAGATCAGCGTGATGGTTTGTAGCCTTAGGCTGTGATCCTGAGCTCAGTTACTATTTGTAAATAACTGTGCTTAGTATCATGATGTTGTGTGTTTAATGCGTATCTGAACATTTTAAGAGTATAGTTAGACCCATACATAACACATTAAGTGGCATTTTATATCAAATGATTTACAAATTATTTTTACATTACACTCAAAGTTTAAGGATTTTAACATAGTGTAAATAGATATACAACTTTAATGAAGAGCAACAATTTTTCACAATATATGTTTTCTGCATTACTTGAATACTGGTTGCTAGAAATTACCATTGACTTGTTTATTTTTTAAGGTACGGAAGTTTAGTTTCTAATCACTCTTTAAAACTAAAGAAATGAACTAATTGGGGACGTTTTTTAAAAAATTAGGCCTTACCTTCCATTGTGGTTTCATTTTTTTAAACAGTAACTGTGATACTATATTGGCTGAATATATATACTTTTAAAGTTCTTTATAATTAATGTAATATTGTCACCACCTACAGAATGCTACAGTGAATTAAATATTGGTGAAGCTTATCTGTATGCAGAATGCAATGAATAAAACATTAAGATGCCTACTGTGTATAATGTTTAGTTGCATAATCAACTTCTGAAGGACAAACCCGTATCCAAGAAAAGACAGTGGCGAAATATGAAATACTGCTTTTAGTTGGGTAAGACTCCATTTTTTAAATTGACTAACAAATTATAAGATTTTAAGTGCATTGTAACATTGGGAAAAGGGAACACCTACTTCATTAATATATATGCTATATCCTTACATATATGCTTCAGCAAGATTTATGAAGAGCAAAGATTTTGACCAGCCTCTGTGGTTTGGAGGTGGAGGAAAGGCTGGAGTGCCCTTAAGATATTCCATATCCTGGCAGCCCTGACCCCCTCTCCTCTCCACCTCCTTTATGCCTTTCGTGAGGCCATTCTTAACCTCAGAGAAGCAGCCAACATGGTTCTTTCTGTGCAAAATACAGTGTGTGTGTGTGTGTGTGTGTGTGTGTGGAGGGGTGATCTAAACATGGTTGCACAGTTAAAAGGTCCAGAGCACTATCCCTGACCTCAGATCTGGAAATCCAACAAATCCTGCAGCCCACTAGATATTTCATGTGATCACTTAGCCCTTCTCTTAATGATACACTATCTAGAAGACTTGAAAGATGGGGAATGTGTTCTTTCTGTGTGCAACCTATTATCTGGATTGGACTTGCAAGGATTCCTGACATTTTTGTTAAATTTGAGGCTGTTCACCACATTGGTGAAGGCTTTGAATTCTGTTACAGCTACAGGTTGTGGGCTGTTAGCAAAGAAGAATTCACATCCATATATCTCATATTGAAATATGGATGATATACAAGATAAAGTGTGTGTTTGAAGAAAGTTTTGTAACCAAAAGTCTGTCATTTAAGTTGGAGAAGGATTTTTTAACACCCAAAATAAACAGTGCAGCAATTTGAGGTACAACAAGCAAAAATGTTCCAGTGCTTTTCTTTTTGTATTTTAAGCTCTCAGGTGGATGAAATTTTTATTGGTTTATCATATATTTCTACCTTTATTTTTTTCTTCTAGTAGTTTGTGTTAGCTTATTAAATGCTCTTTTCCAGGGAGAAATGTAATTGTTTTTGGAAACTTCCTTCCTTTTAAGAATTAGGGAGGTCCAAACTGACACTGGTTGGCTTGGAAGAATTATCCCTTGAATTAGATGTGTCTTCGGGTGGATATGTAGGGGGAGGAAATCAGCCCTCACATAGTCTAGTTGCTTGGTTTTTCTGCCCCCACCACCATGGACTTTGTGGCTTTTATTTATTGTATTATTTTGATAAGTAATAATTTATACAAAAGATTGTTTGAAAGGGAAGGCTGATTTACTGGGTGGACAACTCAACCCTCACAATAGCTCACTTACTATTTCATGAAAGCAGCTGCTTCTCACTATACAATATGAAAACTGACTTTCTGGAAACTCATCCTAGCATATTCTAAATAAATTTACATTCTTAATTCTACAGCTTGCTTCTGAATATGTATATATGATTCCCCAGTTAATCTCTTATACCAGTACCATCTTCTGCTGCACTGTTTCTACCAAGTCAGTTTTTTCCCGCAATACCTTTTATAAATCACCATAGCCCCACTATATGGTACTCTCCACACACCCTGTACCAACCTCTCCTCTCTGCCTTCCAGGGTTTCAAATTTGACATTGTTGGGGCCCACCCATAAGCCTGAAAAGCCTGTGAGATACATTGTACATTTATACTTAATTTCTCTTCTGAGATGGGCATCATTCAACTTGATTTATATGTTAAGAAAACTGAAAAGGGGCAGCAGGTATGTTCTCCAAGGTGGAACAGTCATTGATGGTTGAAACAATGGGAGATAAATCAGGAAAGAGAAGCAACCTACTTTTGTCAAAGTCATCTTTGTGGGTAATTTTTTCTTACATAACAATTTTGGAAGATAAATGACTGAAAATAAATGTTTCGTATGGACACATGACTATACCCTGGCCACATGTACACAGCTTTTGGGGTAAACTATAGTTTAAAAATGCATTACACTGGTATTCCTCCCTTTTTGAGAGCAGTTTCAATGGAGCTTGCACAGACTAGCTCATGGTTACACATCAGCTAGGCAGCCACCAGCTTAGCTTTAGCAATGTGCCTAAGAACTCTCATCTATTCAAGAATGGAAAAATAATGGTTTGTGGCTTGAATCATACATGTTTCCCAAATTGTTAAGTACATTGACTTTGGGACAAACAAGATGTCTTTGGTTGAGAGAGGATATGCTATTAAAGAAATTTGTAGAAGGGGGTTTCCCTCTGGTAAAATGGGATAATTGTTTAATCCTATCCTATGTTTCAGTACACCCAGTCCATATTGAAAAAAGTATATCATTCTCTGATGTGAGGTTTGGAAGGGAAGCAGTGAAGAGGAGGAATACCAGCTATGAGTTGGGTCAATTCCATAAAGGAAGCCACTCCTTGAGTTTAGAGTTGCTGAGCAGAGCTATCAAAGATAGGACATTTTGGAGAACATTCATTCATTCATTGATAGGGTTGCCATAAGTCAGGAACAATTTAATGGTACTTTTTTCATACAGGGGGTGCAAAATGTTAAGTCATTGTAGCAGAGCATACAGGAAAGGGTTAATGAAAGAACTAGCAGATCCAAGTAGATATTCCTAGCACCAGGAAGGAACAAGTGATTTATGCACCAGAGCTTGCCGTAAGGGATGAGTTCCTGCCACAGTCATCTCACCATAGTTGCTTCCCTGATCTTTAAAGTACAAGTTGCTGACAGCTGAGGGCACAGGAGGGAAAGGGGCCTCCTGGTATTGGTTGCCAGACATCATCCTATTGTCAGGCAGGGGAGTTACATTCTGAACCTCTGAGAGGGATCTTTTATCTCCCTCCAACCATGTCAGACGTGCTTATTCCCTAACCACGGGACTACATTGTTCTAGGAGAATTGACAATAGCAAAGTATTCATGCCAATTTATTTATTTATTTATTTGCACATATATTTTTAGGCTGCCGCAGTGGGTTAAACCGCTGAGCTGCTGGGCTGGTTGATTGAAAGGTCGACTGTTCAAATCTGCAGACGGGGTGAGCTCCCATACTCTGTCCCAGCTCCTGCCAACCTTGTAGTTTGAAAGCATACAAATGCAAGTAGATAAAAAGGTACCACTTCGGTGGGAAGGTAACAGCGCTCTGTGCACTTCAGTATTTAGTCATGCTGGCCACATGACCACGGAAACTCTGCAGACAAACGTGGGCTCCCTCGGCTAGGAAACGGAGATGAGCACCATCCCCTAGGGTCAGACATAACTGGACTTTAATGTGATGGGGAAACTACCTTTTATCATTGCCAAAGCCTTTCTAGGTGGCTTACAATATAAAATGCACAATGTATTTTGGCAATTGAGTGTAATTTGGCACTCAATTGCCAAAGTTTTGTGAGATGCATGCCATGAGCCAGATGCAAAACTATTTTGGTGTAAGTCAGATGACATACAGTTATTCCAAACTTTTGGCAATAAGTTCTGCAAAAGAGTCACAGAATTGCTTTCCAAAATGAAACTCAAGTGAAAATGTCAGTGGAACTTAAAATCTTCCTGGGTTAGCATTGGCTCTGCTCTTGCTAGACTAACATAAGGCTGAGCAGTAACTCAAGCTGAGGGTGGGAAAGAAGTCCACCATAGTGCCACCAAGATGTGCCAGCTGCTGAAATTTTGTGGCAAGCAAGTACTTAACCATAATTAGTAGTAGTTTCATGCTGATAGCAAATTACCCTCCTAAAAATTTTAAGGTTTTTTTTGGGGCGGGGGAGTTAGTGGGCATGGCCCACAGAATGGTCATGTGGGTGGAAAGTGGCACCTAGAACCCCTAAAGTTGCCCTTCTCTGGGACCCTCTATAAGTTAGGCAGTAGAGCAGTAGCCAGAGGTGGCATCTCAAAATTTGGGAAGAGGCTCCTTAAGGCCTTTTATGAGTCTTGGTCTACTAGAGCCTGCAGGAAGATGTGGACTGGGGGAGTCAATTTTTGCCTACAACCTTCTGCTAGGACTTCTCTGGGGGAAAAGGCAATGTTTTTGTTTTAAATTTATTTTAATCATAACTTTTGATTCTTTGTAAAGTGCACTGGGAAGTTGTTGAAGGTGTTGTATAAATGTGTATAATACAGAAAACCTTGTGATATATGTTAGTCTGAGTCCAAGTCCAGTTCTTTACCTAACAGTGAACCAGGAATATCAGGCACATGATGAACTCAGTGAATTCTCAAGAATATGCCCATGAATGAATTTTAAGTACTGTGTCACTAAGGTCTGTTTGGCCATCCCTGAACCAGAAGCAAACCACAAAATTGCTGCAAGCTAACCAGGCTACAGCTGATCAGTAAATCTGGATCCTACTATGTGGGTGAGAGTGATCACTAGTTCACTAGGAATTATTTTAAAATCCATATCATGAATGTAAAATGTCATTTTCAAATGAGAGGCAGAAAATATTGAAGAACCATCGGATAACAGATTGTTCTGTTGACTGGCCAGTTTTATTAAGGAATTAATATATTTCCACAGATATAAATGAAAAGGGAAGTAAATGGCAAGAGACACAAAGAGTTTGCTTCAGAAATATATTTCATGGTGCCTCACGTATATACAAATAACTAGCCAGTTCAGGAAGAGATATCTATCCTGTATTCTTCCCTGTGAAAACAATTGAATAGGATTAATGCAGCTTTTCCTTATCCTATTTTAGTTCTTAGTTGCAGTATTGTTGAGCCAAGCATTCCCCATCTTATAATGATGCAGTTGGTTTCATTTTCCTAGGGGCAGAACTTGGCATTTGTCCCTATAGAATTTTGTTATGTTGATTTAGCCCAACATTCCTACCTATCAAGATACCTTCTGGGGTATTAGCTAACCCACCCAATCAAAGAAGTATTGCATAGGACACAGGCCTGGTTTACTTGTAATGGCAACTCAGCGTATGGGCTGCGTATAGGCTAAGTATGGGTTGTCAATGATTTGTGTTTTAAGTGTAAAGCCTGCATTATGAGTTACCTGTGGTTTGCTAACTACAAAGAACCCAGATAAAGAACCTAGATAATTCATACTCAGCTCATACTCTTTGTGTCATCACATGTGAACCAGGGCTTTGAATGAGGATAAAAATATATCTACTGACCATCTTAAAATGCAAAATGAATTACCTCCATACACAAGACTTTATAATACAGAGTGTATGAGATCACCTTTAATTTTTTGTGGTGTGCATGAAGCAGATTGTGACCTCCTGGATGAAAGTGAAATATCAATGCTTTTTTATCATTTTGGATGAAGGAATGCACTTTCAGAGACGATAATAAATCTACGCAATTTATACAGTGCCCTGTGACATGATGTTAAGCTTCCCATTCAGTTTCGTGCAAATTAAAGTCAGGCACCATTGCATGAGGATTTACTGTTTCGTTGTCAGATCTGTCACTGAAGGCATAACTTGTTTAGTCTATTAGCAAACTTTTATCTGGCAGGGAATGTGTTCCTTCTTAAATAGCCAAGGTCAAGAATTCAAAAAATGCATAAACTACACTTTCCTTTTACTGTTTTAATGACATGAGAATAGAAAAAGATTCAGTAAGTCACACCCCTGCCTAAAAATGTCACATGAGAATTATTACTACTGACGCCTTCCTTTTAGAACAGTTATGCTGCTCTCAAATTACCCCTAGATCCCTGGCAGTATGTCAGAAGCAATGGCATTTCAAGAATTTTACTGTAAAATAATTCTCACTTTATATTTTGTACTTGGGATGAATAGTCAAGTACAAAATATGTGAGTTTTTCATGCTTCTAACATTTGACATTTGTCTGGTAAAATACTTTAGGCTGAATATTCTTTTGTGAATAAAAAGAATGCCAGATGTTACATATGGGTACATCTGACATGCTTGACACACACAGGTATTTTGTACTTGTATCCAGAATAGTGCAGAATGCAAAGTGATGATTGGCTCCAAGGTCTGAATAGTCAATGACCTTCCTTCTTGCCATACACCTCAGATGAGTTGTAGGGACACTCACACTGTTGTCAACTCAGGTAAAATAATAGATTGCATTAGAGACCTAATAGCCAGGAGTTCTATGCATCATGAGGAATTTTGGAAGACATCAAGAATCTCAAAACATGTTAGGAGCTAAATGTTGCTCCAGCTGTCTTTAGTTCATAAGACTAAAACGATAGTTTCCATTCTAGATGCTTTCCTTTGCTGTATTTTTAAAGCGCTCATATTTCTAGCTCATGAATGTATGATAATTTCATGAATTGCTTTTGGACTGAAGAGCAAATAAGGTGGGTTATATCCTGATTAAGACATGTCCAGTGGTGCTGGCAAAATCCTCACTACTCCTCTCTGCATCAGTCCTCCATCTCCTGATAAGGCAGAACAGAAGTTTGAGGATCATGCTGACAGGCATACCTTGTGGAGAGGGCTGAAGGAGAAAGAGGTAATTGTCAAAAATTAGGCAGTGGTATATCCAGTCTGCTCATGGAGCTGCTTCTGTCCCATTTTCAGGGATCCTACCTCCTCCTCAACCGTTCCTCCACACCTTAGTTTTGCCCATTTAGCAGGGACCTACAAACTCTGGGTAGCATTGATGGCAGATCTAGAGGTAAGAGGGGTATGGGAAATGTGCTTCCATCAGCCCCATTGCATGTGCCCTGCTCCAGGTCCAAACTTTTGCATCTCACTCTATAATTGTAACAAAGCACAATGAACTGAACTACTGTAACAGGTTTAAGGAGTTCTATCTAGAACCCTCCCCGGTGAATGATACCAGTGTTGCAACCTGCTAGCTTCCCAACCATTTTGTCTCATTATGGGTGCTATCTTGCCTTACACATGAGAATGAGGATAATGTCTTCATCATGATTTTCTAGCATAGACAGATGGTGAGTAACTGAGTCTAATGAGGGCATAAGTTGAATTGTGGTGGTAACGCCAAAGAAGATCTTACTGGATGGCTAAGCATGAAGCAAATACACATTGCTGTGGAAGCATCTTTATCAGTGTTCTTTATTGCCTAGCCACCCACGTTGTTCTGGGCTCCAAAAGTAAGCCTCTCCTCAGTTTGAGTGGTCCTCTTGAATGCATATTCCTAGTTCAAGTCAGCCACTGATACAGGCAAAGCAGTGTCACTATCCTCCCTTTCTTTTAAAAAGCTGCTAACCATTTAAGAAATTGTTTCAATTTCTAAGCCAATAAAATAAATAATCCTCAGCAGTAACACTTAAAATGATTCGTCACAGTAAGCAATCAAAGCCCCTTTATATTTAAACTGTTACGTCAGCTTGAAAACTTGGACAAACCTTTGAGGAAGGGAGTTCTGCAGATCTTAGGCTGTGATCACTGATGTAGTGGAGCTCGGCTCTCAGGATCATAGGCTTGGCACATTTCGATTAGCAGAGACAATGGCATCATCCGCCATCCCTTTCAGGCTTCCAAATTCACTCTGTGGTTAGCTACAATCCTTGCAGTGTGTGGCCATTTCCCAGCAACAATATAGCATTGTGAGCTGTTCCTGATAAACTGCAAAATGTTTTCGGGTGGTTTGTGCTTGACTGGGAAATTATGACCCAAACTTTGCAAAATGCACAACACACACACACACTCCTCAGAAAGAGAGAGAGAGCACACATGGATCAACAGAGCTGCTTCTATATTCCTTGGGAACTGTCATGATAAGTTCCTGCACTTGAGAATGTGTCACTACACCCCTGGCAATGAAAAGAGCCCTGCTGGGTCAGATCAGTGGTCATAGAATCACAGAATTATAGTAGAGTTGGAGGGGGCAATGAAGGCCATTGGGTCCAACACCCTGCTGTTGCAGGACACCACGTTGCACCATCCCACTCAGAGGGCTCTCCAGTTTCCCTGAACGCCTCTAGTGTGGGAGAGCCCACCACCTCTCTAGGCAGCTGGTTCCGCTCTCATATTGCTGTGAGAGTGAGGAAACTTTTCCTGATGTCTAACCTGAATTTGGGTTGCCGCAGCTTGAATTGAGTATTCTGTGTCCTATACTCTGGTATCAGCAAGAAGAGATCTTGATCTTCTTTGTGACAGCCTTACAGGTACTTATAGAAGGATGTCATGTCCTACCATTTTGATAAATTGCTTATCAAAATGTTGTGTGGCACTATGTAGAAAGCATTGCTAAAGTCTAGGTAGATTGTGTCCATGGTGTTCCCTCTGTCCATTTGGGAGGTTACCCAGTCAAAAAAATGAGATTAAATTAGTCTGACAGGATTTAGTTTTGATAAATCCATGTTGACTTCTATTAAGCACTGCATTTTCTTCAGGATGTTTGCAGACTGATTTTTTAATAATTTGCTCCACAGATTTTCCAGAGAAAAATATGTCTAGTCCAGGTTTCTGTTCACACGGTGGCCACCTGGCTGCCCACAGGATCCCACAAGCAGCAGCACACTCAGGTCCAAGTGCACAATACCCTAAGTTTGGTTATACCACAGATTTATACAAGGGTGGAATGATACTGGCAGTTTTATTTTAAATTCCTTTCCTAATTATGCGTAACATGGAGTTTGCCTTTTTCACAGCAGCTGTTCACTAGGCCGACATTCTCGCTGAGCTGTCCACAACCTCGAGATCACTTTGTGGCTGGCTCAGATTCTATCCGCTTATACTTGAAGTCGGGATGTTTTGCTCCAACATGCTTTACTTGCTTACACTGAACCACATTTGCTATTTTAATTCTCTCAATTTAGAGAGCCCCCTCTGGAGCCCAGCACAATTCCTTGTTATTTTAAGCACCCTAAATAATTTGGTGCCATCCACAAACTTGGCCTCTGCTCACTCTTAATTCCAGATCATTAATGGCTAAATTAAAAGCCATTGGTCCTAATACAGATCCCTGTGGGACCCCACTGTTTGTATGCCTCTGTTGGAAGAAATTGCCTCCTACTCTCTGCTTTCTATTCTTTCAGACCAGTTACTGATCCATAAACCGATCACCCCTTTTATTCCATGACAAGCAAGATCCCGCTGTATGCCCCTTTCCTTGCTATCATTTCATTCTGCACAGTGTGGATGATAGTTATAGTTCAGCCATCTGCTGTAGATTTTGAAGAAATGGAAGATTTACACCGTTTCTGTAAAATTCAGTCTTTGGACCATTTGCACAACAATGCTAGGAGGACATCCCAGAGCCCATAGGATATGCTGGGTCTCTGTAAGAACAGAGAAAGAAGCTGCCCTTGGAGGGAGAGATTCAGCCTAAGAGCTCTCTTCCAGCTTCCACAGTAACCTCCAAGGACAATGCTGCACTTGTGGCAAGGGGTATGTGCAAGATGTGTCAAGGAGAGGCTTTGCTTCCACAGCCTTTCCAGGTCCTAGACATGCCAGCAAAATGGCTGCACATCTGTGCCATCCCTGGATCCATTTATTCTCATTACAAGCTATGAGAGGAACTTCACTAAACAAACAAACAAACAAACAAACAAAAACACCTGGGGAATTGGGAGATATACCACTCCCTCAGTTTTACCCTGTCAGCATCTGCTCTAAAGCCAACTGGCAAGCAGTGCAAACATTTCAGAACATATCAGATTGTTCAATCTACTCCTGACAAGGATAAAACCTTCTGAATCAGCCAAAGCTTCCACAAGTTTTTGAAAGCAAGTCGTTCCTATATCTGATTAGAACAGTGTTCCTAGAATGGAGTTGGGGCAGCTGGGAGACGGCAGGGAGAAAACCACTTTTGATCCATGGCTTGGATAATGTCATAGGGCAAGGGCCCCCCTTGAAGCTCTACCCCCTTTTTTCCATTCAAAGAGAGGGGCAGAATGAGCCAGTGTGGAACCCTAAAAGAGTCAAATCTCACTTCTTATTCATTCCATTTCTATACCACCCATAGCTTCCCTGTGGGCTGTTTACAACACTTGAAGACAATGCATGGTGGATTGCCACTAAGATCAGGGCTAAACTGGCATTGTTAGAGCTGCCATGAATTTTGAACCAGGCAGTGGCAAGGGCCACATGGTGTCCACCCCGGAATGTACCTACTCGAATTAGGCACATGATTAAATATTTCACTGTTACTATTTTGCTGGGAAAGTAAAAACTGCACTGAAATGTTGGCAAAGTTCTTAAAAGCTTCCTTTACTAAGATTCAGTGGTTCTAGGGTGTGCCCAACAGCAAAACAAAACAGAAGGGCTTGTGTGCCACAGCTACACTATGTATAAGTCTAGCTGTGATTTGTACTTCCTGTCCAGCTAACACTTTTACTATTGTATATAGCCATTGTTCTAGAAACTGCTTTTTCAGGTTGCCTTGAACAGATGGTCCTTAATTTGGGCCATGGCTGAAGAGGATTCATGGTGCTTTTAGTAGAAAATCTCCATTCTGTGTTGGCATCAAGGCCACATTTTAAGTTTGTTCTAAATTGAACTAGCTGAAGTTTTGTTTTATTTTTTTGAGCAAGTAACTTTCTCTAAGGGTTGGATTCTGGCTTTGTCATACTCAGGACATCAGTTGATTCCAACGGGTTTCCTCTGCAAATGCTTCAGTGTGGAATGAGCCTCAGGGGTTGAAAATTTGTTTAACATGCCAGTTTTTCATGCCAATAAATAAGGTTTTGAAAACCACTTTAAGGCTCAGTGTATTTGTACAGCTGACAAAACATAATTTTAAATATTTTTGCAAGATAAAACAATATATTTTCTAAACACTGAGATAAGCACTAGATGTGGGCTAGATTGACAAAACTGAATCACATCCTGAGAGGGCAAGACTCACTGGCAAAGAAAATAATCTAGGGAATATTGAAGGCACAAGAACAAGAGGAAGACCAACTAGGAGATGGATCCATTCAGGAAAGGAAGCTGCAGGCTTGAATTTAGAAAAGCTGAGCAAGGCAGTGAAGGACAGGAAAGTTTGGAAGGCACTCATTCATAGGGTTGCTGTAAGCTAAGATGACGTGACAGCACATAGCAACAACAATCAAGCCATTAGACTATAATGGAGAGCACTGCAGCTGTAGGCACTTCTTGCTTTTGCAGAATTCTCATCGCTATTAATGACATTTCTGCATGAGAAAATTCAGGCCGATTGTGCCATAAAGCTGTGAACCAGACAGTTCTCCCATCAAATATTTTATCCGTTATGAAATTCTTAGGTGATTGCTTCAACCAGGAAAAAAGAGTTCTCACCAACTCTTCCCACAGCCAGCATTTCTACTATAATTAAAATGTGTGTAAATCAGGAGTGGGCAACATCTAGACTGCTGGCTGCATGCAGCCCCCAGTGGTATTTGCAGCCCCTGCTGGGTCCCTACCACCATGACTGGGCCTCTGATTTCCAGTGATTCTGCTAGGAAACATGGCACCTGAGGAACATTGTGTGTGCCTTTTTTTGCCAGGCAAATCATGCCCCTCTCCCAAGATTTTTTGTGGGCTGGGATGGCACAACTCTGTCCAGAAACAAGCACATGCATCCCATATGTATATTGTTTCCTGGGAGAATCCACAAAATCCATCTCAGCTGATGTCAGCACTGTGGACTGAAATGGCAGCTTTCAAAACAAGCTTTCTTTCCCAATAGCACTTCCAAGTGATCTCTAGAACAAAAATTGTGACTGTTGCTGGTGCTTCGTGAATACTATAACGGGAATGGTAGCTATTAGCAATGCCAAAAATTAAAATAAGGGGAAAAACCCACCTGGAGAGCCTCAGTGATTGGGCAATATATAAATAAATAAAATCTGTGCAGTCACAAAGGTATGGAGAGCCTGATCCATCCAGCCTGGTGCTGCTGCTGCTGACACTGCCGGGGTTTCAGGCAGGACATCTTCTAGCCCTTCCTGGAGACATTGTGGACCAAATGTGGGACCTTTCTAATGCAAAGCCCATGCTCTGCCACTCAGCTACAGCCCCACTACTTCTAGTGGTGCAAGGAAGGAAGGGCAGTTGGCCTGAGCGGTGCCGTCCCACCAGCTGACTGGAGAGGGCAAGGAAAGGATGTTGGGATGCTGATAGGAATTGGCAGCAGTTCTTGGCCTTCCTCCCTTCCATTCCCCTAGCAGGACCCCTTTTCTCTGCTCCAAGGTGCATTTGTTATCTTGGGGGAAGCAGCCACCTGGTTCTTTTAGCTCCAGCTGTGAGGGAGGGGTGTGCGTGCATGCAGGGGTCAGCCTTTGGAGTTCCACCTCATAGGGTCTCAGAGTTGGGTCTCCAAATAATCCTTTGCACCCATGCCCTTGACGTCACAAGGCCATAGGATTTTGCTCCTAACGAAGTTTCTATAACAGCTTTAAGTTTTCAGCATCCTGTTTTCAGAAATTATTCTAAGATCTAACTCTAAAGTTAAAACAATCTGAATGTTAAAGAGGTCCATAGTAACTGGAATCCTTCAGACTGAAGGTCCAATGAAGATCAGAGGTGAATGTGAGCGGAAGAGCAAACAGAAGAGAAGAAAACTTTTGCTAGCTAAACTTTTTTCTGGTCATAGGTGAGGGCCTCAATGGGTGGAGAGACAACCGTTTCAAAATCAAAAATTGGGATGTATAGATGGTGAGAGCACCTATACCCCAATGTCCGCTTACTCAAAACTATTTTATGACCATTTTATTTATTTATTTATTTATTCAAAACATTTTTATGCCACCCCCATCGCAACAAAGCCTCAGGGTGGCTCACAACAGAAACAAAATACATAAATAAATAACAATAAAAACATTATGTAAAAACCTCCGGTGCATCTCGGCTAAACATTTAAAATCCTATAAATACAAATAATTTAACAATTACAATAAATTTTAAATAAAAAGGTCTTAGCCTGGTGCCGAAAAACAAATAATGACGACGCCAGGCGGACATCTCTGGGGAGCGCATTCCATAGATGGGGCACCACCGCAGAGAAAGCCCTCCTCCGGGTACTCACCCTCCTAATATCATTCACAGAGGGTTCCCTGAGAAGGGCATCTGTTGCTGATCTCAAGGGGCGGGAGGGCATATATGGATACAAGCGTTCCTTTAGATATCCAGGTCCCAAGCCGTTTAGGGCTTTATAGGTCATAACCAACACCTTGAATTGGGCCCAGACTTCAATCGGGAGCCAGTGGAGCTGACAGAGAACTGGGGTTATATGAGAACAACGCCCAGTCCCCGTCAGCAACCTGGCAGCAATATTCTGCAGCAACTGAACTATCCGGACCGTCTTCAAGGGTAGTCCCACGTAGAGCACGTTACAGAAACCTAATCGGGAAGTCACCAATGCGTGTGTTACTGTTGCCAGGCAGTCGTTCTCCAGGAAGGGACGCAGCTGATGTATCAGCCGAAGCTGAAGGAAGGCGCTCCTTGCCACCGCCGTCATCTGAGCTTCTAGAGACAACTCAGGGTCGAGGAGCACTCCTAAGCTGCGAACCCTGTCCCTAAGAGGGAGTGCAACCCCATTTAGGACAAGTCCCCCATCCCGAGGCCCAAGCCACCCACCAACAGGACCTCCGTCTTATCTGGATTGAGCTTCAGTTTATTGGTCCTCATCCGGCCCATTACCTCAGGCAGGCACCAGTTCAGCACAGCTACTGCCTCACCTGGATTGGTGGAAAACTAAGGTAGAGCTGGGTATCATCAGCGTACTGATGATTCAGCAGCCTACACCTCCTGATGACCTCTCCCAGCGGTTTCATGTAGATGTTAAATAGCAAAGGGGACAAAATGGACCCCTGCAGAACTCCATGGCATAACTGCCATGGTGCAGAGCCACAGTCCCCCAGCACCACCTTCTGAAATCGGCCGTTGAGATCGACAGGATCACCAGCCTTGTCAACCGGAAAATCCCCCAGAGCTTCCAGGAATCCATCAGGATCCATCCAGCTCCAGGGGCGGACCAATACAATCGGGTCCACACCCTTACAGAGGGAAAGGCCGCTCTCGAGCTCAAACCTTATGAGGAAGTGATCTGACCATGACAAGGGCGTCAAACTTAAATTCCTCACCCTCAGATCATCCTCTTCCTGCCCCATCGAGAAAACCAGGTCCAGAGTGTGTCCACATTCATGGGTTGGGCCAATCACATGTTGAGACAGCCCCATGGCTGCCATGGAGGCCATGAAGTCCTGAGCCGCCCTGGTTAGAACCATCTTGGCGTGGAGATTGAAGTCCCCCAGGACCAACATCCTGGGAATCTTCAACACCATGTCCGAGATGATCTCCGTCAGTTCAGGCAGGGAGTTTGTTGGGCAGAAGGGTGCACGGTACACCAACAGAATCCCCAATCTGTCTCAGTCGCCCAACACCAAGTGGAGGCACTCCAGCCCCGGCCTCGAGAGGACAGGAAGCTCCATAAGGGAAATAGAAGCTCGATAAACCAGAGCGACCCCCCCTCCCCTCCCCTCCAGGTGTGGTTGGTGCTGGACCAGGTACCCGGGCGGGCACAATTGTCTCACCAACATAAGCATTGACAGGTTAATTTTAACTTTTCTGAAAATTTTCCAAAATTCCATCTATGTACATGAGGGAATTGCTCAACATTTTTCTTTCAGTACTTCTTTAAACTGCTAGTCCTCTTCGCTCATCTACACCATTGACACCTTTTTTCCAGTCAATGCTGATGTTATTGTTTGGACCACTGAACCAGTAGGCGCTAAGTAAGGATGTTCCCAGTACACCTTATCTTAGCAGGCATACAAGGTGATCTCATTAAAGCAGTCTTTTGCTCAGAATGGGCATCTGAGCACAAGCTGAAGCTCGTCTTTTTATCTCCTTATCAGTAGCTGCTAAAGCTTAAGTCAAAATACAGCTCCCATTGACAGTGGAATCCAGCCATACTGTACCTGGTTATTTCTTTCTGTGCCAACTATTAATTGGCCTTCAGTTCTGGGGTGTTAAATTCAACCACAGTGCTTGTTATAAGATCACAAGTTTGTGCCATTTTTGTATAGATATCTGCAATTTTTAGGGAATCTTCCTGTAGGTTTTCCCTGGAACCCTCAGTCAGATTATGTAACCATCTCAAGGTCAAGCCAATAATTTGTCATTTAAGGCAATTTGAGCTTGTATAAAGCTGACTGAGGTAGCTTCTCCTAGTCACAAAATGATTTAACCTCTTCAGTGCTAAATTAACAGAAATTATTTAAATAAAACAAGAAAAGTTGACAAACTAAAATAAGATTGAGATAAGGGCATGACTTTTATTGGAAAAGTAACTTAGAACAGTTTTTTAAGGGAATTTGCTTGCTGATGAGATTCAGGCTTTTTTCCTATTTACATCATAACTAGTACAGACATGAAGGGAATATTGGAGGTTTTAATGCTGCATTGTTGTTTCATGCTGTTCAGCGAATTAAACCACTTAGCACATCTGGGATAACTGGCAGTAATCTTTCCTTTCCTGAAGAGGCATCAGAACATTTTAATGGCAAATAAGTTCATAGCAGAGTCCATAAGAGAACCAAGTTCTTACAAACTGCATTCTTGTTTAAATTCAGGCGTTCCTCCTTGTCTTGTTTAGTGCAATGTTCTAATAAGATACCATAGGGAGGGGTTCGGTAGGGGAAGGTGGATTCTAAGATTTCATATCAGCAGCATTGATTGACTGGTCAGTTATAAACCACAATAAAAGAGAACACCAGGAAGCTGTTGAATTCTGCTGCATGGTAGAATTTGTTTTGGTTTACCAGTTTCATATGGGATAGAACTATAACTTACTGAAGAGCTAATGTCAGAGAGCTAATGAATCATTGTTCTGTAAGTTTTAATAGCTAGTCAGAAGGTAAATGTTTCCCTACTGCCAAAGATTCTGTAAGAAAGCATTAATTTTTGTAAAGTGCAAGCCTTATAGAAAAGTATTTCTCTTAGATTTAGGGTGGTGAGGTCTTATTCTGGCAAAATCCCTTCTAGAGATGGGTTTCAGGATTTTTTCCACAAGAATGAACAATGTGCAATTCTGTTTTTAAGAAGAATTTGTGTGTTCCTTACTATCTGCTCATTATTTCACTTTAATCAGTCCTATTCATCACTTCCTTCCCACGTCCACCGCTGCTATGGCTCCTACTTAGAGGATAACTGCTTACCTGCGTTCAACAGCCTATGTAGTTTAGCCCTTAGTTTATGATACCTCAAGGAGCTTCTCCCAGTGAAACTCTGCTCCACATTCCTTCAGGGGCTGACTAGGTCAGAACGTGTGGTGATAGCTTTTCTGTATTTTCTGTTCTTATAGAACAGTTTTCCCTAGCGAAGCTCACCAGACTTCTTAAATGGCTGCCTTCCATCAACACTCCTCGTCCTCCCATTATTACTTGTGGCTTTAAAAGCCTTATTACTCAAAAACTTATATCCCAGCATTCCCCAATATGGTCATTTACCATGCTGGCAATGAATCTTGGGAGCGACAACCCAACACTTCTGAAGGACACCAACTGATTGGATTTCTAAAAAAGAAATTGCTTTGGGTAATTGTTGGAAAAAAAAAGTCCCATCTTCAATCCACAGCATATAAAGAATCATGATATAGGTAAGGATACCCTAAAACCAGAATGGGTTTAATTTGAACACTTTCATTTCACTTTTGAAGATATGCAATATTAGGAGAGCTTAGTATGTTGTTTTTATAGCTTTAAAGAATCTATAAAAATTAATAAAGAATGGCTATGGTTCAAGTTATTTAATCTTTGTATGTCATCTTCCTTATGTTTGCACTGCTTTTTTATTCTGTTTTTCTGCAGCAAAGAGATCTAGTGTTTCTCTGTTTTCTTTGGAAATGGTACTGCTAAGCATGTGCCCACGGTTTTCTTTAATGCTGTTTTGTTTTACAAATGTCACTATCAAAGAGTTACTCCACAAACTCTCCCACCCAAATCCTGACTGTTTCAGAGACTGAATTTCTGTTAGTTTAATCCTTCCTCTGCTAAAGCTTGTCTCGTTTTGCCTTTTATTTTTAAAGAGTTTGAAAGCTACAGAAGCTTTAATTTCTTTTGAGATAGACAGGACTGTTTTACAGGCCTGCCAACTAGAAACCAAATGGCAAATAGAGAATATATAATGGTTTTCCCATTCAGTCATCCTGGGAAAGAGAATTATAATTTCTTCTGTAGATACCAGATGCCCGTGGTTTTCCAAAAGGAGCTGAAGGCCTTGGAAAGGACACCATTTTAATCCAGTTTTATTTTTATTTCAACTGCAGCATGCAGGAATGCTCTTAATGAGGAAATAATGTACTTTGAATCAGATTGTAAACATTTGGCCAGCACTTCTGGCATGATCATATCATTGTGCTTTTACAGTACAAAATGTAAATGATGGGACACATCTCAAATAGTGCCATGCCACTGTGGAAATAACTTTCATTAAAGCATTTTCTGTGTGTCCATGGAAGGATGTGCTTGGGTTGGACTTTGCTGTGTGACAACAAGGGTCATTCCATGAGAGGAAAGGCTGTGCTTGCAGAAAGTCCCTCTGCCCAGTTTTTGGAGATCCTCAAACCAATGGCCCACTCTTGGATGCATATCTTAATGTGGTGAAGTGGTTTGAGAGGGGATATAATTGATTCTCTAAAAGAAGCCATAGCTGCGAGATTACGAGAGCTGAGCTGAGCTGAGCTGAGCTGAGCTGTGAAGCACAGGACATGTTGAAGGGCATTTTTAGTAGGGTTGCCATAAGTGAGGGACAACTTGATGGTACATGCCAACAATTTCCGAACAGCACATTCCTGTGCAGGTTAAGATAGAATAGGGTTGTGGTTTTAGTTATGAATTTATTACACTTCTCATCTGCCCAATAATGAATTGGTTAGACAGACAAAAATAAGTCTAAGTTACATCTTTATTACCTTCTGGGGAGGTATGGTCATTGCACCCTCCTCTTGCCAACTTTTCATAGGCAGAACAAAAGATCATGTATCAAGAAATAAGCTTTGAACAATTAGTTTCCAGGAAGACCCATCACGTGGATACTGCAGCCCATTACCATTCCTTTCTCCAGCCCATGGTTTATCCCTGTGAATAGCTTTATTTAACCATTATTTAAAGCCAAATTACAGGCATAGGTATATTTAGAGAAATCCTCCAGTCTAATATCCACTAGTCTATTTTCCTCCATATATGTGAGCTGGCACTGGAGCAGAAATGATCCATGTTCAGTGGCTTTAAAAGGAACTGGATAAATTCACAGAGGACAAGACCTTCAGTGCCTTCAAGTCCCTATGGCTATATGCTGCCTCCAATACCAGAGGCACTATGCCTGTGTACATGAGTTGCTGGCGAACATGGGCAGGTGGATAAGTTTTCATTCATGTCCAGCTTGTGGGGTTCCCACACACAGCTTGTTGGCCACTGTGTGAACAGAATTCTAGATGAGATGGACCCTTGGTCTGATCCAACACAGTTTTTCTTACATTACTATTGAGTAGGGTTTTTTTTTGGGGGGGGGGGTATTATTGGTCTTTCTCTCCCATGAAGCTCATGCAGATTTTTCCTGAAGTGTATGAATCTTAGTTCAATTTTGGTTTGCAGGAACTTCAGAGAAGCAGCAAAGCACCTGGACAGTTTCCTCAAGTCTAATTATGTGTAGGGATGCTATCAGCCCCTCTGGATGTAATATTTCTCAATTTCCTAATGGATTTTCCAATAAATGTCAGGTCTTCAGATCTGCTTTGCCTGAAACACCACAAGAAACCATATGGGTAGGCTTCCTACCCCCAAAGGAACTCCATGTAGTTCTATGACTCATGGATGTTTCATAGGTCAGGTAGACTAATATTTCCTGTATTTAGTCTGTGCTTGTTAATTAGGTATTTGTATAGGTATCCTACTTGGCCAAGGAAAATCATACTTTATTAGCATTGGGACTGAATGCTTAAAAACCACTTGGTCACAGTGAATTGCCACATTTGGTTTGGATTTTTATTTCTTTTACTAAACAGATCAGGGCTGTAACTTGTTAGCAGATGGCTTAAGTTCAAGGTATCAGCAGATTTCAGAGATGCTCCTCTTTGGCAGAATTTCATCCAAGCCTCTTGAGTATATTTGATATACTTAGCTACTGTACCTTTGTAAAAGGTCAGCCAATATATAATGTATTGTTATGACAATTAACCAGCACTCAGCTTCTTTTGTTAGCCAGTGTGTTATTGCAAATTTGGTGTTGATTCAGTAGATGAGAATGTTGGACTGGAGCTTAGGACGTGCAGGTGAAAATCTCCACTCAGACATGGAGATCTCCACTCAGATGGAATTACCTTGGATCAGTAACACACTTTCAGCCTAACCTAAATGGAGGTATGGGAGTGCCATGATGTGCCCCTGAATTCTACAGAGGTCAAATCAGAGAAAAATGCAACAAATAATCAATGATTTATGTCAGCTTTCTGCCTGGAACTAATCCAAACTCTTTCCTACCCCTTTTCCCCAGAGTGGACATCCTGCCACTCAGAACCTTTGGTACCTAAGTAAATCTGGTCATAAGAGTGAAGACATTGAGATTCTCCTGGCATCAAAAGGAAACTTTAAGAAACCATTCTATGCATTCTAGAGAGAAATAGTCCTATACCTCCCTACATAGGATTGTGCCTTTAATTCCTTTGCATAGATAACACAAGTACTGTTCAGATAAAACACTTATGGACTCATGTGTGTGCTAGAGTGTGCTGTGCTCACCAATCACACCCTATTATACATGAGTGCATTTTGTCAGTGCCTTAGCCCATTGCAAGACAGGAAAGATAACCTCTCCCCAGACTACCACTTCATCTACCAAGTACCCCCATTTTGTCTGGATAAAGCTTAATTTATTAGCCATCATCCCATCCATCTCCAAGCCCAGAGAGCAGTTCAGAGTTGACACCACCTCACCTGGATCAGATGTAGATGAGAAGAAGAGCTGAGTGTCATCAGTGTATTGATGGCACTTCAGCCCAAACCTCCAGAACCTACTACATTTTCCAGTAGTTTCATGTAGACATTAAACAGCATGGAGGATAGGATGGAACCCTGCAGTGCTCCATGACGTAGTTGCCATGGGGCTGAGGTGCTATCCCCAGCGCCACCATCTGGAATTGGCCAGTCAGGTAAGAGCAGAACCACTGCAGAGCAGTGCCTCCAACTCCCAATTCAACAGGTATCAAAAAGCTGCTGAGCGGTCCAGGATAACCAACAGGGACACTCTCTCCCTGTCTTTATCACAGCAAAGGTTGTCCCACAGAGTGACCAAGACAATTTCAGTCCCAAAACCAGGCCTGAAGCCAGACTGACATGGGTTTAGATGGTCAGTTTCCTCCAAGAGTGCTTGGAGCGGCTGTGCCACCACCCACTCGAGCACCCTGCCCAGGTAGGGGATGTTGGTCACAGGCCTATAGTTGTTAACATCTTTTGGGAACAGGCTTGGCTTCTTCAGGAAGGATCTGATCATCATCTCTTTTAAGGGAACTTGGACCAGTCCTTCCTTCAGAGAGACATTTACAGTTGCCTGGACCCAGGTTCACATTCCCTCTTTGGCTTGGATGACCAACCACAAAGGGCAAGGGGCAAGAACACAGGTGGTAGACCAAACATGTCCAAGCATCTTGCCCACATCATCAGGCTTCAGTAATTGAAACTTATCCAACAAAATAGGACCAAACAGTGTACCGGATGTCTCTGTTAAAGGGACTACATTAAATGGGGAGTCCAGTTTGTGCTGGATCTGAGTGACTTTATCCTTGAAGAGCTGCAAACTCATCACAATCGGCCACTGTGGATTCTTCATCTTTAGGGATCATACGTAAAAGGCCATGAACCTCTTGGAATAACTCCACTGGACAGCACTGAGAGGACACAATGCTGGCGGAGAAGAAGGCTTTCTCCACCACCTTCACCACCACAGAGTAGTGAGTTCTTTCCCATGTTCAGTCAAATTCAGCCTGGATTTTCCTCCACCTGCACTCTAGCCATCTTCCCAATTGCTTCATTGCTTGCAATTCTGCAATATACCATTGAGCCATGTGGCATCTGCACATGGGAAGAGGGCACTTAGGTGTGATGGTGTCAACTGGCCAGGTCACTTCCTTATTCCATAGAGCAGCCTGGGCTTTGACAGGAGAGCCAGCCATATCAGCTGGAAAACCCCCAGAGCCTTTTTTGCATCCATCAGACTCCAGGGATGAACCATTCTAGTGGGTCCCACATTCTTGCAGTGGGAAAGAGCAGTCACAAGTCTAAATCTCACAACGACGTGATCCAACTACTACTATTAACATGAAACCCTCCACTTTGGAAAGACATACTTTGCAAAATGTCACAGTTGAAAATAGGGATATTTTTGTGATTTGTAACACCCTCTTCCTGATTTGCCACCAAATTAAATAAACCTGAAGGCCATTTTCTGCTTGATAGACAATGCATTCGTTTGTTCTGCAATAGGCTCTTATGCACTGGCCACTTTAACGGGGCTTTTAGGATTCAAGGGCTCTCTGCATAATGTAGAGGTGTAGGTTCCATATACTTCTTATTTTACACAATGATATATTCAAAATGGATTATGTTACCGTGGATTAAATTCTAGCACAGAAAAATGTGCAAGTGAATGACTAAACCATTGCTCTGTGGGGGAGCAGAAATAAACAAAAGGAACAAAAATCTTGGAGTCTGAATGAAATCCATACAGTGCCCAGGATAAAGGTTTTCGTGCTGCTCTAAAATTACCTTGTTCTCTTTGACAGACTTGAATCCACACCATGGAGGTTGCCATGCAGGCTTCGTGGCACATGTGAACTGGATATCCCTGTCTGGTTCATGAGATGCTGACAGAGCAATCCTGGCCCAGGGGAGAATGGATCCTGCACCACTTCAGAGCCCTGCAGGATCATGCTGGCTATGGCAAGCAAGGTATAGGCGTGTGTGAAAATGATCGGGTTTTCTCCACCCCAACTTAAGGCTTCTTGCATGGTCATCCACAGTAGTTAAGATCATCCCCACTATCAATCTAGAGAATAATAGATGTACCTTTTGGAACAGAAGCACATCATTTGTGCTCCTTTTCTGGTAGATTTGTTTGTTTGTTTGTTTGGGTATTTTTACCCTGTCCAATATGTTGCATGTCTCTGGACGGCTTACAAGTCAACATCCAATAAATACATATAAACCCAAATAATACAAAATAATCCACAAATGAGCATAGAACATAGTTAACATATTAAATGCCAAAATTATGGAAAAATAAAAAGGGCTCAACCTGGTGCCAAAAAGCATGTAACGTCTGCACCAGGCGGACCTCTCTGAGGAGTGCGATATCACTGCCTTTTGGCCTTGTGACATCAAATTTGGCATTGACAGTGGTGGTGGTGGGATGATTTGCAGTTATGTGCTGTTAAGTTGCCTCCTACATATGGCAACTCTATAAATGAATGCCCTCCAAAATGCCCTGGCTTTCAGAGCCTGGCTCAGCTCCTGTAGACTCAAGGCTGTGCCTACAGAATGTAGGCCCAGATGTAGTCCAAGAATTGTACATCACCCATCCCCGTAGTAGTGAAATGACAGCGGGATACAACCCCAAGTTTTCTGATCACCTCTGAATAGGCTGTCCAGCTGACAGGTACACTGGCCTGGTGATGTTCTTGATGGTAAGGCTACCTTAAGCAAAGAAATTTATTTGTAGCTAGTATTATCTAACTTCCCCATATATCAGGGCTCCAAGAGTTAGCACTGCCCCCCACCCAAAAAAATTAAAACATGCAAAAGGCTTAAACATAGGAGCAGTTGTTAGATCCTGACCTTCCAGTACACCTTTGAAACCTGGCACAGACAAAGACTTTAGTGAAGGTCTTTATTGCAGCAAATCAAGTTATACAGATCACCACTTCAGAGACAGTGGTACCTAACATTTGAAATTCCACTATAAATCAGGTAGCTTAATGAAAGCTATCGGCACATTGCTTTGTTCAAAAGACAGTTCCAAGGGAAGGAGTTACTCAAAGGCAAAGCTAAAGTCTATTATTATAGTACAAATCAGGAAATGCACAGCACAGAATTCAAACAGGCAAGAGTCCAAGTTTCATTATTCATTCGGAAAGGAAGTTATTTAGGCAAAGGCAGATGATACTCCTAATACAGACTCCTCAGACTTTGGTTTGGTTCCAGTTTCAGGACAGGCAAGAGCCTCAGGTTCATGATTCATGATACACCCAGGCAAAAGAGAGAGCTTTGGGCAGTAGAGTTGTTTCCATTCAGAGTGCTTACCCTTCACGCTCCCAGACAGACTAAGCCCAGGATTCAGGATAAATCCAGGCAAATTAAACTCCCAAGCAGTAGAGATGTTTCCCACTGGGGCCATTAGCATAATAAATTCCAGACAAGCTAAAAGCCCAGGTTTTGGGATGAGTCCAGGCCTTAAAGATGGCTTGAGTCCAAACAAGAAAGGTATTATTTATTGATATTGAGTTACATTTACAGTGAACCCAAAGAGGGTTACAAGGTTCTTCTTCTCTTGATGTTTTCATCACAACATTTTATCCTGTGAGGTAGTTAGGCTGGGAGTCCGTGACTGGTCCAAAATTGCCCAGTGAGCTTCATGGCTGAGCAGGAGACTAGAACCCACATCTCCCAAGTCCAAAATCTTGCCACTACACCTGACAGACATTACAGACTTTCTTTCCGGTAAAAGCTCCCAAAATTGCACACTGGCTTTAATACAGGGAAGGAGCTGACAGGGAAGGAACCTCCTCTTCTAATCATGATGGAGAAATTTGGCCTGTCAGTGGACACAGTCCATGAACTCTTTTTTAGTGTTGCTGCCATGGACTCACTGCTTAGTCTTGGAGTGCTTCTCTGGACGTGTTAACCAATACTCATGGCTTAATATTGACCTACAGCCATTTGAAATGTAACTTTTCAGTCCATCCAAGAAAGCCAATAAAATAAAATGATAAAATGTAATTCATAACATTAAAAATTAAATTCATTTTTTAAAATGAGCATATTATTTGTAGGTGCTTCTAGAGCATTTTGTGAAAAGAATAACATGTATATAGCTGATGTGCAATTGTTATTACTTCTTTGTAAAATGTATTCAACCTAAAAATATTAAGGATGCAATCCTATGGCATTAAGCCACCATCTAGACAGAGTCAAGCCAAAACTAGGGGTCAGCCATGGTGATCTGTTGTGTTGTCTAAACTCATATGTGGTATTTCACCATAGTCTTTAGAAACCATGATAAGAAACAATTGTTTGTGCTATAGTTTATCTGTACCACCATGACTTGTCATGTTGTCTGAACCCAGGATCTTGGTTTCCACAGTTCTGGAATGAAAGTACCACAGAGTCCTTTGGAAAGAGTGGCAACTGCAGGAGCTTCTCTAGCCATCCAGCCTCTCTTTGTGGACTAATGAGGCTGGTGAAATGGGCAGAGAGCAATGACCCCCAGGATAGAATTTCAGGAACAGTGGTTGATAGGATATCTGCAAACAGCAGGAGGACTGAGTGGGGGGGGGGGGTGATCAAAACCATGATAAAGGGGAAACCCCAGCCATTCTTTCAAAAACCCTGGTCCCAAGTTGTTTAGGGCTTTATACATCAAACAAACTTTCAGTCTTGTCCACATCATCATCATCATCATCATCCTTTATTTATTTATTTCATTTTTATGAAACCAAGCAGCAAAAAGCCTCTCTGGACAATTAACAAAAAGTCAGAAAAACATAACAAAACCCAGAAACAATAGAATAGTAAAACCAATAAAATAGCTATAGTAATAACAACAAGCCTGCTACAACCATAATTGAGGTTGGCACAGGTACAGCAGTAGTATATAATAAAATACAATATTAAAACTAAAAATTACCTATTAAAATAAATAAAATAAAATGTTTTTACCTGGCACTGAAAAGAAAAAGGAGTTGGTGCCAGACATTCCTCTTTGGGGAGCTCATTCCATAAACGGGGTGCCACAACCGAGAAGGCCCTTCTTCTGGTCTCCACCCTCCTAACTTCCATTGAAGACCCAGGTAGGAACATACAGGTTGAAGCTTCCTTCAGATAACCTTTCAGATATCCATTTCAAGTGTTCAAACCTTCACAGTACAACATCACAATATGCCACCCCTGTACGACAGGCAGTTTCACCTCTGCACTGCAGACACAGGGACTGGGAGACAAATGACACATTATGTTCAAGACAAAGCTAGCAGCTTTCAGCTGGGTGGACTATGCTTTATAATGAGGCCACCCTGTGAGGACAGAAGTAACCATCCCAGCTGTGCTTTTACCAGTAATAAGCCCCCTTGAACACCAACAGAAGCTTTTCTTTCCAAGCCCTGTCGCCACTGGGGGTGGGGACAGGGGAAGACACTATTGGTAAAATCATGGTTGAGGAGGGAATATTTATTTATTAAAACATTTCTATGCCGCCCCATTCGCCGAAGCCTCGGGGTGGCTCACAACATAAATTAAAATTAACAATATAAAATAAGTCGCCCTGGCCAGATAAAATAAGCGAATAATATTAACAATTAAAATTATGCTTAAATAAAAAGGCCTTCGCCTGGCGCCGAAAAACAAATAACAACGGCGCCAGGCAGACCTCTCTGGGGAGCACATTCCATAGATTGGGTGCCACCACAGAGAAAGCCCTCCTCCGAGTACCTACCCTCCTAATTTCTTTCACGGAGGGTTCCTGGAGAAGGGCCTCTCTCACAGATCTCAATGGGCGGGCGGGCGTATATGGATGTAAGCGCTCCTTCAGGTAACCAGGACCCAAGCCGTTTAGGGCTTTATAGGTCATCACCAACACCTTGAATTGGGCCCGGACTTCAATGGGAAGCCAGTGAAGCTGACGGAGGACTGGAGTCATGTGAACATAACGCCCAGTCCCCGTCAGCAGCCTGGCAGCTCTATTTTGAACCAATTGAAGTATCTGGACCATCTTCAAGGGTAGCCCCATGTAGAGCGCATTACAGAAGTCAAGGCGGGAAGTCACCAGCGCGTGTGTCACTGTCGCCAGGCAGTCGTACTCCAGGTAGGGGCGCAGCTGATGAATCAGCCGAAGCTGAAGGAAGGCGCTCCTCGCCACTGCTGTCACCTGAGCTTCCAATGAAAGCTCTGGGTCGAGGAGCACTCCCAGGCTGCGGACCTTGTCCCTAAGAGGGAGTGCAACCCATTCAGGACTAGGTTCAAGTCACCCTCTCCGAAGCCCGATCCGCCAACCAACAGGACCTCCGTCTTGTCTGGATTGAGCTTAAACCTTTCCTCCCTGAGAGGAGAGTCCTAATAAAAATCAGATGCTCCTCAGTGTAAAAAAAAGACAGAAAGAAAAATTAACAGAGGTAGTGGGTAACTACATCTTTAACACAATGCATAGCTTGACTGTTGAGCTTGGCCTGTGTAAGAACAGGAAGTTTGTCTTTTGCAGTGGTGAGATGTGAAGCAGATATTCCTCGGCTCACACTCTTAGGCAGTGCACACCAGCTGAATGCCCTGACGGACACCAGGAAATCTGCAAATTCTGGAGGAGTGGAGCAGGGTGGCAGCAGGGGAGAAATCTTTATTTATCAGGCACAGAGTCACGGTGAATCTGATGCCGGCTGTTTGACAACGGAACGGAAGTCTCCTAGACGTCTCCTTATCTCTCCCTTTTAACACTGTACAAGAGACAAAGTTCAAGCAGCATTGCACTGGGTTGCTAGTGTGAGATGCCAGTTGGAAGGCTATTAATGCTAGAAGACGAAGGGTTTCCTTAGCTAAAAATAGCATTTCTTTCCCCCTTTTCTTAATCTTCCCCCTCCCCACAGATTCATTATGTGGCATATGTGCATTCAGCACCCTGAAGGATTTACTGAGGTTTAATGACATCACAGATTATAAACCAGCCTCTGTAGCTCCTCCAAGCTTAGCTGGCTTCTGTTTGTGTTTGTTGACTGCTTCTAAATAGGAAAGCAACAGCCTTTCCACATGTAAATGATGTACCAGTGTCCTGTTCTTAATTAGATCACTGCATGCAAATAATACAAAGCAAGTGGCTGAACATTTAAATTACCTCTGTGTTAGTTTAAGAAAAGTCTTACCAGGATATAAGAAGGCTCATTTCTTAGGCTGAAGGGTACCTAGACTACACTTCTAGTGGTGAGAATTCACAAGTGCAGTCACTGACACAGGACTGATTCTTCATTAACTCTTATTCAGCTGTGATAGAGAAGTAGAAAAGAAAAAAACAAGTCCACCCTAAAACTGCTTTCCCTGCATCAAAGCTCCCTAACACCTGCGCCTATTGTTCTAAAATTTTGCCCTTTATTTCTCTAGAGCAGCCTCTCAGATGTAAGGCATTTTCATACTAATTGCTGCTCTCCCATCACAGGGTGAAACGAATACCTTTCTTCCCACAGATCTTTAAGAGTCCCCTCGCACAACCCCTCCCTCCATCCCCTGCAGCTCTCCTTCTGAAATTCTACAGGGTTCCTCACTGCAGCCGCTTCTGCCCATGCATATTACTTTCATACAAATTGCCCACAAAAATACAAAGGGATTAACACCCCCCTTTCTTAATACTCTGCTGACTTTAAAGGCTGCCCTTACACAATACCCTGGTGCATCTCTCTGAATGAAATTTTTCATTCTGTCTGCCACTCCAGAATGGACAACAATGCCTGTAAATTCCATCCAGTACTATCAAAATGGAATATCATGTCAGAAAATGTTGGGCTCCTAAACCCAGAAAAACGAACAAACAAATGGACCTATTATTATTTATTTTATTTATTAAAACATTTTTCTTATTATTATTAAATCCAACAAACACCACCTAATATACATTAAACCATCACAATTTTTATTAATCTTCAGTGACAAATTACGTATCATGTTAACTCAAGTAGGCCCACAGTTTGCCTGAGAACCCTTAAGATGGAGTTCACCAGCTAAATGCTAGCTGTGGATGAGAGATAGTCCACCAAATCTAGGGGGCATCAGCTTGTACAGCCTGCCTTAAAAATCAATATTGGCCTGGGGTACTTCATTTCTAAAGGTGTGTATCAAAAGCCTCAGATGTCCACTAGTGCTATCTCATCTGAACTGACCTATGCAATTGTACAGTTCATCACTTTGCCCAACATTGGAGTAAAAATAGCTATATAATGGATTGAGTCCCAAGGCAGTAATTAAATTCTGCCAGCCTAAGTTCTGAGTAGGTGATTTTTGTCTTTTTCTTTCTAGTCCCAAAAGAACTGCATGACATTGTTGTGATACTCTACTTACATCTTAATCCTCCAACTGTCAATCAGAGGAATCTTCCTTTGATTCCTGCAGCAGTTCTGCATAAAGCTTTTGAAATTGATGTGTACAACTTTTGGGTTGTGGTTGTGCCCTGGACAGTGTTTGAATGTTTCAAGAAAGAATGGCAGCTTAACAGTAATGCTGTTCAAATGGCCTAGAAAATGGATGGATTATTGACTTTAAAGATTAATAATGAAATAAAGAGTTCCTACCTCTTAGTCAGCAATTCAAAATAAGCTGTTCTTTAGTGACTAACCGTTTTTATTGGTAGCTGGTCTTCATTCCAAAGCATGAATGATAGGCAGGGGGACTTGATAGTGAATACTAGTTTAATAAATTCATCGTCAGTATGCAAAAACTATACCATAAATAGTATTTTTCCATTGGAGACCACATGTAAATCAGGACCAACTTAGATGTTCCAAAAGCCATGTAATTATGAGATATTGTTAAGGCATCAGACAAGTTTAGCAGATCCTCTTATCAAATGGGCATGACAAAAGAAGCAATATGCTTTTCCTTAAAAAAATGATGAATTGATGGCCAACAGTAGAAGGATTGAGCAAGGAGGGTGAAAACCAGACTTGTACAGAAACCACACTCAATCATCTGCCAGACACATCCTGGTAAAAACTGCATGTCATGAAAACCACTCAGGTTTGCTTGTTGTGTTCTGTGAACCAAACCTTCTAGTGAAATATGCTGCATTTTCATTTAAATTATAGTAAATGTCTACATTTGCATTTATACATCTAAATTAATCTGTGCATTTTTAAGCAAACAGATGTCCTCTTTTTAGGGTATGCATTTTAGGTGATGTTTTGATGGTACATAAGTGGCCACTCTAGATTTTCTCACTCTCCTGAGTTCTGAGTCTTGAGATGCCTGGGATAGATTCTGGGAGCTAAAAAGTGCTGCTTGGCAGATCTTTGCTTGGTGGAACCTCATGGTTCTTGGTACTGAGAAACTGGCTCTTGAAGAATATACAGGCCTGGGAAAGAGACTGATGGGAAGACAACAAACAGACAGGGAATAAATGTTTCCGCACTTGATCTCAAAGTGGAGGAGTACTTATTAACAATAAATCTGAATAAATAAACATTAGTTAAATGTATAGTTTACCTATAAAATTGAATTTGTTACCTTTCTTCCCATGGACACTCAAGATGATATACAAGTAATTGATGCAAATAGCTCTTAATCCTCATTTATATCTCAAGCAATCAGGGCTCATGATATTCATCTGTTCCATGGTCTTAGCAATGCTAGGGCTGGCATTAATCTAGCTACAGCTTGCTTATAGTGCTGAGAATCATAATCATAATAATAATAATAATAATAATAATAATAATAATAATAGCCATTGTATCAGAACCACTTCCATACTTCCTGGAAAGAGGATATTTGAATCTCCTGAACTGAATAAACTAACACCAATTGCATTAATAAGTAGGCAGATAAAGGCAATTTCTCTGCAAAATCCAAAATGCCAGTAAAGCCTAAATGTCTTCCACATTCTGGTAGTGTGGGTCTGACCTTGTAAAAGCATCATTTTGAGATAGGGTTTTGTACAAAAGTCCAACTTGTTTCCTTGTAAAAGCTTAATAATTTGTCTTCGCTTTATGAGCTAGGGAAAAGAACAGTACTAATAATTATGATGGCATTTCAAGATCTTCCTCCCTGTTATTTAGATAACAACACACACACATACACACCACACACAAACCATTTCTTAGGAAAGTATGAGGAAACAACAATAGAGCTGTCTGCTCTGGAGGGAAAGAGCTGTTTTACATGAGAGAACTGAAGTGGCTTTTCGTCTTCCGCTGAGTTCCAGGCAGTGTGCAGTGAAAAGGTTATGTTGGGACATAGCCTTGATGATCAAACAGCTCAGGAAGCTCACATCTCAACAACAGTTATACTCCAGAGTTCTAGTCTGCGTAGGTATGATTGTAAATGACAGCTCGCTTGGCCTAAGAGAGAGGAGGCAGCAGCAACAATACTAATTTCCTCAGCCGAGGGTGGGTAAATTATTTAAACTAACATTGATATGGAAGGTGGTAAGCAAGCCCCAAGGGTTATTTCGCACCTCGGCAATGTGAGCACATGCAGATCCTGGCTGGAGTCATTATTTCCCATGCACTGATGCCAATTAACTATAATGCCCTTTCCAGAGTATTTCTCATTATACATTTAAAATACATTTGGCTGATGATAATGTGCTCGCTAAGAGACTTTCGTGGATTATGCAGAAAATCATTTCCCTCCCTTTCTTCCTTCTTAAAAATTTGAGCTAAAAGCCTTCTGCGTGCAAAGGGATTTGGGGTTCAAGCATTTGACACCTCCAGGTAAAGAAGAATGTCGGGTACCAGACACTGGAAAATACACTTGCCAGTGTCTATAAAGAACTGCTGATAGTCACAGTAAAAACAAAAGAATGGGCTGCTGGATGGGCCAGCTTATTATTATTACATTACATTTATATCCTGCTTTTCTTCCTCTTGAAAAAAACCCAAGATGGCTTTTCTTCTTCCTCACCATTTTATCCTCACAACAACCCTGTGAGATAAGTTAGGTAGGCAGAGTTTCTGTGACTGGCCCAAAATCACCCAATGAGCTCCATGGCTGAGTAGGGACTGGAACCCTGGTCTCTAGCTCCCAGTCCAGCACTTTTAACTGCTACGCCACACCAGCTCTCAAATGGTATGGTCAGATGATGAAGCATCTTCATAGGATGAATTCTGCATATCACAGAGCAATTCAAGTTCATCAGCCAACATCTGAATCTGAATACTCTGTTGCAGGTGCCAGTGTTTTGAAATAGGATTGCGAAGGCCCAGGTTTATATCTGCAGACATTCTTGAAACTCACTGGCTGACTCGTGGCCATTCACTGTCTATCAGCCCAGCCTACCTTACAGAGTTGTTGAGGATAAATTTGTGTCCACTGCCTTGATCTTGTAAGAAAGATGGGATAAAAATTAAAACAAGAAAAACAAGCTAACAATAAACATAATCATACTGATTAGTTGACATTTATTTTTTAAAGTTCCTTTTTCCTTGGTCAAAGAATTATTAGCCTTTTTCAAGGGCAGTTTCGTAAAAATGATGCAGCACTAGTAAAGGAAGAAAGAATACAGAGAAGATTACATTCCCCAGAGTCATCATTCTTAAAAGTTGTTGCTTTCCTGTCTGTTGTCTTCAACTTACTTTTCATCATTAGAATTAATTGTTCCTTTCAGCTTACAATTCTCTGTGTAAATGGAAATTGTCTCAAAAGTTTAAGAGCACAGGCCATTGAATTTCTGAGCTGCCTCTTTCTGGCATAGCCCTAATAAGATCAGCAGCTACCATAGCTTACTATCATAAACTGACTGTGCGGTCTTTCTGCCATCTTGTGGAGAAGCATCGCTTAACGTGTAAAACTGACTGGAAAAACTGGCAATGATATTCTGGTCTGCCTGGATTTCAGTCATTCCAATCTCCTTTTACTCTCTCTAGAAATGCACCAGTTGAAATTCCTTCCCCACGGCTTGCTCTGTATGCAGCTTAGCATCACCTAACACTCAGGTATTTGTCTTTTCCTTGATGGAAAACAGTAACTACCATGTATGCAATTGCAGGTGAGATTTTCTGCAGACCGATTCACATAGGTTCATCACATGTACTCAAGAGTGTGTTTTTTCACTGGAGTCACCGTTGTGCTTCATCAAGTGATCAACTCATAAGAAATCTAGTGGTGTATGAGTTTGTGTGAGCCAAATTGGGCACAAAGGACCAAACCAGTGGAAAATACATGGTTTGAATATATCTAATCAGATCTCTCTATCTGAATCTGCTGCGGCCATGTAGAAAGAGGTGAGAAAGGATTTAAGGCATGGGTTTCACAGGTGAGGAATGCAGGCTTTCTCCCCACTTGTGGCTAACCTCAGCGCAGCCCCTTGCCCAGGCTAGGAATCTAATACCATAAGGAAGTTTACAAAGAGAAAAAGCATCCAAAGAGAAGAGCCAAAGGGAGATAAACTGCCAAGAGAAGGAAGGTCAATAACCCCTAATTCACCTGTCCATTTTGCTCTTGAAATTTTGCTCACACCATTTCCAATATGAGTGCAGCAGATCTGGCTCTAAAACAAGGCAGGCAAAAGTGCTGAAAAAAGGTAGGCAAGGCATTACCTTACACACATAGGTGTGTGTTAGCATGAATCCTCTCCCAGTGCAACTTCCAAACAGACTTCTTGCTTAGCTCAGCCCTTCATAGCATCTCTCTGTCTATATGAATTGCCAATGCAAAGTTCAAATTCGTGGGTTTGAATTGTATTCATTTATTTCTATACTACTCTACAGCTGAAGCTCGCTGGGTGATTTACACGTTCCATAAAAACAGATGATAAAGGAACAATAAAAATATAAAATCGGAAAAAATATTAAAAAGTTTAAAACAGCTGAAAACAGATAATAAGTACAGATAATGAAGAGAAATAAGAGAGAAAGAGAGAGAGATTGACTGCAAAACAAAACAAAACAAAACTGGTGATGCTTTGCCTCAAGCCTCTGGGTGGCTAAGACTATAAACGCCACAGAAAATAGGGCCATCCTTACCTGATGATGGATTTGGCACCTGCTGGGTCACAGGGGGAGGTAATTCCACAGATGGGGGGCCACCACCAAGAAAGCCTGCTCCCTTCTTGCCACCCTTTACATCTCCCTCAGATTTGGCATGTGTCCAGCTAGATGGTGGTTGGGAGAGGAGCTCCAATAGGTATTGTGGTCCTAAGCCATGGAAGGCTTTATAGGTTAAAATCAGCACCTTGAATTGGGACTGGAAGCATACAGGCAGTCAATGCACGTCCACCAGAACTGGTCTTACATGTTTGGACCTGTTATAAATCTGTTATTAATCTGATTGCAGCATTCTGCCCAAACTGCAGCTTCTGAACTATCTTCAAGGGAAGCTCCATGTAGAGTACATTGCAGTAATCCAGTTGAAAGATTACTAG
This sequence comes from Varanus komodoensis, assembly GCF_004798865.1. Taxonomy (NCBI): domain Eukaryota; kingdom Metazoa; phylum Chordata; class Lepidosauria; order Squamata; family Varanidae; genus Varanus; species Varanus komodoensis. Next base: position 30,140,018 of record NW_025335761.1, read on the forward strand.
AGCGTACATTACTGAAGCCAGGCTGCTCCTGTCCAAATAGGGACATGCTGGAGAATCCACAGGCTGAACAATACTCCCAAAGCACCACCTTCTGGAGATGGCCCTCCAAGAGGGAGCACAGCCACTGCAATGCAGTGCCTTGTACTCCCATCTCAACCAGCCACTCCAGAAGGATACCATGGTCAACAATATTGGAAGCCACCAAAAGATTCATCAGTGTCTATTGGGTTACACACCCCCTGTCTCTCCCAACATAGGTCATCATACAAAGCAATCAAAGCTCTTTCCATGGCTAAACCAGGCCTGAACCCAAACAAAATGGATCCAAATAATCAATATCACCCGAGAGTGCCTGGAGTTGATTGGCAACCACACTCTCAAGAACTTTACCCAGGAAAGGGGTGTTTGCTGCTGACTGAAATTATTCAGATCTTCCAGGTCAAGGGAGGACCTTTTCAGAGGTGGCCTCACCATTGCTCTTTAAGACAGCATGGGACCACACCCTCTCACAAGGAAGCATTAATCACTTCTCTGGCCCAGCTGGTTGTTCCCTCCTTGCTGGCTTTTATACAATCAGAAGTGGTTGCATAGACCTGTCCACATCCTTGAGCTGTACTAAGTGAAGTTCATCCAATAAAACAAGAGCAGGCTGTGCTCTGGATATCTCCACAAATTCAGTTGCTATATCTCAGGATCCAGGTCCCTGCCAATGCAACAGATTTTTCCTGGAAGTGTCGGGTGAGTAAATTGCAGTGTGCTTGAGATAGTTCCAAAATGTCTCTGGATCTGGAATGTAATAAGCCCCAGACAACCTTGAAAATTCCCCCCGGGGGGTAAAGGGAAGACTGGATAGAAGCAGTGCAGTATTGTTTCTTTGCTACTCTAACGGCCTCAAAATATACTCAATTGTAGATCCATAACAAGTGCCTGTTCACTGTGAGTTTCCCTCCATCTGCATCCAAGGCCTCTTAAGTTTTTTGATCGCCCTCAGCTCTGAGAAGTATCATGGGGCTGTAGGAGCTCTACAACAGAAAGGGTGCTTAGGAGTGATCATGTCAACCACATAGGTTGCTTCTGCATTCCATATCATGACCAAGGCCTTTGACAGGAGCACCAGCCACGTCAGCTGGAAAATACGCCAAAGCCCCCTGGAAACCCTCTGATTCCATTAGCCTCAGAAGCAGGGGGAACCATCTTAATAGGCCCCCTACCCTTGTGGAACAGAAAAGTCTCCTTCAGTCTATATCTCAGCAGGTGGTGAACTGGCCATGACAAAGGAACTGACTCAAAATCTCCCACACTCAAAGCACCATCCTCATATCTGACCAAGAAGACCAAGTCTAGAGTATGCCCTGCCACACGTGGCAGGCCAATGACATGTTGGGACAGTTCTGTGGTTGTCATAACAGCCATGAAATCCTGAGCCATCTGGACAGGATGCCTTCTGGGTGAATGTTGAAACTTTCCAGAACCAACAGCTTGAGGGACTCCAACACCACATCTGAGACCACGTCCATCAGCTCTGGTAGGGATGATGAGTTGTAGGGGTGGGCAGTGCACCACCAGAACTCCTAATCTGTCCTGCTGGTCTAACACAAGTTTCAAACACTCCAGACTAGTTGATGGATGGACTAAATGAAGAATGTCCCAGAATGTTAAATGGAATTCTTATAGACCATGCAAATCCCCCTCCCAGCCCTCATGTCTACCCTGATGTTGAACTACCCTGGTGGGCACAATTGGGAGGAACAAACTCTTCCCTATTCACCTACCCAGCTCTTTGTTATACATGCCAGATTAGATTATGCCATCCAATTAAATTATGGGTGAGGGAGGTTTTATTTTGCACTAATTGGGCATTTAAAAGCAGCTTCCAGAGACCCAAGGGCAGGCTGACGTGGCAACCGTCAGCGGGAGGAACATGGCGCATTGGTTACCTGCCTGGGCCACACTCCCCTTACCTGGCCAGTCCTCCTCCCAGTGCCATATCTCCAGCTACTCATCACTATGCTAACTGAGACATCCACCTTCTCCCCATGTTGTCCCATAAATTCCCTCTCAGCCAGATCACCAGGCGTAAGTCCACAAGGGCAGGATGGTGGTGAGGGAGAAGTGGGAAAGCACCCTCATCCCCGTGGCATCATGAAGGGATGGCCCATTGGTGGTGGCCTGCCATCCACCAGCAGGCCTGCCTATAAGCCCAGGAGGAGGCTGCTGGAGAGCCAGGCCAGGGGCTTCCCCTCTGCAGTGATGATCTTCTGCCCAGGCAGTTGGAAGATGCTGCGTGGGGGCAGCTTACAGCAGAGGTGTTGAAGTAGAAGGAGTCCTCTCCATCTTTATCTGCTGATGGGATTGGCATCCCCTCTGCAACCTCCAGAGCTCATCCATCCCATATTTTCATTAATGTGTTCATTCTTTTAGTTTATTAAGCCTCCCATATCTGAAGTTCTCAGGCCATTGCACATAAAAACAATAGAACCAATCATGAAACACACGAAAAGGCAATGTTTTAAAAATAGCTACAAGAGATCTGCTCTGGACGCTTAGCATGCTCTCTGGAGCAAGGCTTGGGGGTGCATGGCATGCTGGCCAGCCCTGCCGTTAGACATAGTGAGCTGCCTGCCTCAGGCTGCAGATGTGGAGAATTAAGAAAGGACAACAAATAATCAGTCAGTTCATTTGCTTTTCTTATATTCTGACTACAAGGGAAGGGGAAATGTGTTTGTGGGATTTTATGACTTAATGACAGATAATTTTGGCAGCTGCCTCTGCAAAGGTACAACTGGGCCCTTCTCAACACTAGAGTAAACACACAGAACATGGCAAGGCGTAAACTTGAGTTCAACTGCTTTAGAGCTCATTGGATCGCACCCTAATTAATGTTAGTTGTAAAAGAGGCTGCAAGAAAAGCATTGCCTGGCGAGGTGTGGCATTGCATCCAACCACTAAGACATGATAGGCAATAGACACACGTGCAAATTTCAAAAGTAGCTTAAACAAATCTTGACGTTCCAGTGCACATCCCAATGTTCAGATGTCATCTCCTTGTTTCCATTATAAGGAGGCAGTGCCATGGAACAAGCCAGATCTTACATAGAATTGCAGTGAAAAGATGTTCTAGGAGTCCTATTGTTAACATGCCCGCCCTCATCTAGATGGATGCCTATATCACTGGAGAATAGAGGGCCTTTGCTGCTTTTTCCATCTGGTATTGATACAGACTAATTATGTATAGCACAGATGAAACAGCAAGGTTCAAAGGTAGGTGGCATTTCAGAATTGGGAAAAACACCGTATTATACAATACATCAGACGCAGAGTTGCCAGAGAAAATGGTGTCCCAAATTCTCCCCCTCTTCCTATAACATGTCATAGTGCATCACCGTGTGATGTGATCCTCAATCTCGATTAGCAGAAACCAATGAAGTAACAGAGGGTTGAGGGAAAGTGCCTCATGATGATGTCACAAGGGGAAGGGACCTTGACAAGCATAATACCATTTCCAGTTAGTTTGCAATCAGAAGGAGAAATGAATGGTGCAATGCAGCACTTTCGTGTTCAGTTGCATCTATTGTTACGTGCCATCATGTCGTTGTCAACTTACGCTGGCCCTGTGAATGGCAGCTCTATTCAGCTTTCACAAGTTCAAGGCTGTGGCTTCCTTTGCAGATTTAATCCTTCTCATATCCAGTCTTCCCTTCTGCCTTCTGACTTTCACATGATTGTCTTCTCCAGGGAGTCTTGCCTTCTCATGATATGTCTGGAGTATGACAGCCTCAGTTTGTCATATTTGCTTCTGGACTGATTTGATCTATGACCCGCCTGTTCAGCTTTCTTTTGGTCCAGGATATTTTCAAAGCTCTCCTCCAGCACCTTGTTTTGAACACACCCAGTTTCTTCCTGTCAGCTTTTTTATTGTCCAGCTTTCACACTGATAGAGTGCAATTGGGAATACGATGATTTGGATGATCTTGACCATGATCATTAGTAAAATGTCCTTACATTTGATGACTGCTGTCCTTCCAAGTCTCACTCTTTGAATTTCTTCACTGCAGTCTCCCTTGGAATTGATGACTGAGCCAACGCATGTGAAATCTTTCACAGTTTTGATTTCTTCATTATTAACAGTAAAATGCTGTAATTCTTCCAATCTTTCCCACAGCCAATTTGTTCCTTTAGATATATTTATGGTTATTGACCAGGCTGTGATCACATGATATTCATTCCCTATTGCACTCTTTCTGCTTTTCTATAATGCCATTGGATTTATTTAGTTATTTGATTTGTTGAGGTGCTCCTCTTTTGGCCGATGCTTATTTCATTTATTTGTTGTTTGTTTGTTGACTTCATTTGATTTGCATCTAGGGTTGTGCTTGTGGATTGTCAGGCATCTTTCATTCTGTCATCTCCTCCTTTATGAAATTGGACTTTCTTCGATTTCCAAGACTTGTCTTCACATTGAAAAGCGACATTGTGCAACCGGGCAATTCTGAAAATGCACATTTTTGCAAATCCCCCTCAAATTGCATTTTCATACTTAGGTCTATAGGGGAAAATGCACAATTTCATTTAATGCTATTTTCCTGTCTTTTGGTAAATTTGCATACAATTCCAGATAGTTAAAAAAAAAAAGCCAACCTACAACAGAATTTGTAGGGTTCATAGATATCTAAACTCATTTGACTCCATTGAGGATTTATTCTTCTACCCTACTTGTACCTAGCCTTTCTATCATGAAAAATGGCATTCAGAGTGACTTACAGTCATAAATAAAGCTTGCTTAAGACAATAAAACAGATGCATTAAAATATTTATTTATTTATTTATTTATTTATTTAGAAAATTTCTATGCCGCCCCATTCGCTGAAGCCTCGGGGCGGCTTACAAATAAATCATTTAAAAAACTATAAATTAACAATATAAAACAATACAGTTAAACATACAACAATAACAAAATTAAAAAGTCCCCAACCCAAACTATCAAAGGCCTGCTTGAAAATAAACATTTTGTCTGCTGATGAAAGGACACTAACAAGAGATCCAGCCCAGCATCCTGCAGCAAGGAGCCCCACAAACTGGGAGCAGCGACCTAGAAGACCCTCTCTTGGTTCACCACCAAATGTGCATCTGTTATTACATTCTGGAAGATATAACCTGCCTTATATGTAAAGACCAATCTTTTCATCTAACATGGTGACACAGCAATTGGGAATGGTTCCTAGTGATCTGCAGCCATTCGGGCAGCACCAGCGAGAGCTAGAAGGGTGTGGCACCTTGTAAACCCCACCTAAAACGTCTCCGCATGGGTTGGCCCTGCCCTCCTGGCTTTGCTGCACCGAGAAGCAATGTTTGAAGGGGGATTCTCATCACTTCTGCCTCTCCGTGTGACTGGAAACCCTGATAAGCAGAGTTCCCACACCTGGAAGGTTCTATCCATGGAGTAGACACAAACAGGCACCCCCTTCAGGCCTTGAGGCTCAGTGCAACATGGTCAGAATAGGGAGGCTGGAGCCAGGGATGCCCCCCCTCAGTTTAGCTCTCACATGTGCGGGCTGAGCACCTGCATGGAGCCATTGTTTGAACTGAGCTGAAAAGCCACTGGAGCATACTGGGAGCCTTGGCAGGGGCTGGGCTCAGGTGGGCTAAGAGAGGACCCTGGATTCTATATGCAGACATCAACTCATAGGCTGTGTAAGAGTTTCCTCATTCACACCCCCTGAAAGAGTGAAACATGCCATGGCTGCTGTTTCTAGCGGATGGACCATGGGCAGCCTAAGCTTTGAGGAGCCTGAGAGAGAGAAAGAGAGGGAGAGAGATCCAAATATATAGGCAGCTTCATTGGGCAGATATGTAAAATGCCTCTGCTTCTGATTGTTAGCATTGCTGTAATGGCAAGTGATGCAGGCAAATAGGTTGTCTTGGCTTGTAAATTTTCATGACAGGGTGGCCAGGAGCAGACAGTACCCTTCCTATCGGATTGTAAAGTGGCCTCATAAAATTCTACAATGCTTTAAAAGCCATTGTGAATAATACGTTAGAGGCCCCAGAAAGACAGGGTCTGGCTGGCATGCTCTTTGCAATGGGGCTTTCAGGAGATCCAACGGCAAGCGTCCTAACTCAGCCCCCTCTGCAGGAATGCCTAAACTTTGGGATGCCCTCCATCCCAGGGACATGGCCAGCAGCTTTGCTTAAAGCTCTAGGAGGTTTATCAAAATGTTAATGTTTTGATCTTCTGGGTTTTCCTTTGCTGTTTAGTCTGTAATGTCTGCATTTTATTGCCTGTCTGGGGGAACTGTTATGAAACCTGAAATATTAGTATCTTGCTAGGAGTGTGTGCACTCATGGTTATTTTTATGGCCACTGTGTTTTAGGGTGCATCACATTGTACACCCTTGATGGAAAGATGGCTTACATGGATGTAAATGTAAATAGTGCAGTTGTATTAATAACACTGGTTATATAAAGTACATCAATAGGGAGGCATTGCACAGTAATTATGCACTGCATGGATTACATGGATGTATACAACCAGTGAGGTATTGCACGGTGATTTTGTGCTCAGGTCTGTGTGCATGAGAATAGGCATATGGCATGGTTACTTTGTGCTGCAGAAAGGTCTCATTTGAACAGTTTATTAAACAACTTGTTTGATTTGCAGAGTTAATTAATCTCCTTTAGACAAGTGTCAGAGCAGTAGATAGCAGCAGAGCAGCAATGCTGACCTCTGCAGAGCCACCATTTGGAATACCCTGAATGGATTATGTTATGTTTAATTCATTTGAGTCATCTCTGGGTAACCCCTGGCCCTTGCCTGCTCTCCCTGTGTTCCACAGACCTGCAGGATGATCCATCCATGTTCCCCTCCTGATTGGCCACTTACAGGGGATGGGAAAGAACCAGCAGCAAGGAAATAGTGATCTGTATCGGGACTGCTGGTGAGGGGGAGGAGGACCTCGCTCTCCATTCAGTGTGCTCTGCCAAGATCTGAGCCCATCCCATTCCCTGATTTCAATGGACAGCGACCGGTGGGTCAACCTCCCCAACTCTACCTGCTGAGGTGGTGTTCTCCAATGTCCATCCAGCATTGCATGCAACCCACCTGGCAAAAATGGTTGCTCTCCCCTGTCCTGGGGCAGCCAGAAGCAGGAATGTCATCAAAACCAGACAGAAGGTCAAGAAGCAAAAGGCACCTCAGCTTCTGTGGAGGCGAAGGCAGGCACAAGGCCAAGTCAGGCAGGGTCATTCAGAGACTTTGAGTCAGGCAGAGTTCACCTGGTACAAACAAACTGTTCATGCCATGCAGGTAGCTCTGGGAACTGGGAATTAGAAGGTCCAGTTCACTTGGATTGCCCCAGGGCTCCTCTGACACATATTTTGTCTCAGGTGGCATGCTTGGATCCCAGAGCTCAGTCTTCTGTGCTTCTAGCTGGTGGAACATGTGATACAAGTTGGACTTCTAGGCAGCTTTCTTTCCCCTTTTGCTGCTTGATGTCTCAGCAGCTAATAAAACATCACCAGTTGCCTTTTTTTTCTGAGCCTTGCACTGTTCTGCCTGGAGGTACAGAGACTAGGGGCTGGATAGGACTGCTCAGTCTAACTGCTAAATTCACAGTCTCTGGGGTGGGTCAGAGCCTTAAGGAGCATCTTGTCCACAAGATCCTATAAAGCTTTTGATACTTGGTGTGTACCAGGCTTCTGGGCAGAGAGTCCCTAAGTGGGATAGGATAACTGATGGGATAGGAGGTGCATAGTGGTTTTATCTTTTCTTCTTAGGGTTTCTGCATCAAGGAATAAGATAGAAGAAGCAGTAGGGAAACATGGAAGGGTCCTGAGTAGAATGAAGCAGGCTGATAGCACCAAAGCAAAAACCAAAGCCTTGTCTAGCAGTGCTTTTTTGGTAAAAAAAAAAAAAAAAAGGAACTCACATCGCCGCTGCAGGCAGTAAGCACTCAACGCGTGACCACACACAGCAATCCCAAGCCGAGCGGGTCCCAAGCCGGGCGGTGCGGACACAAAAGCAGCCCGCAGTCACTATGTTAATGATGTTTGCTGCTGACCTGCTATGCCAACAGGCGATTCAAAATCACTTCATAAAATCCATTGGAAAAAAAGGTGCCGGAACGCCGTTCTGGTGCGTTCTATGACAAAAAAAAAAAAAAAAGCCCTGTCTAGAAGTATCCTATGTGTATGTTTGTATGTTGTTGAAACCTGTGTATTTAATGTGCTTAAAGGATGTTATTTGCTCATCAGTTGCCTTAACATTAGCATTATATTTGTACAAAAAACCCTGTTTATGCTGTTCAACTGGGATCTTTCTTATTGCAAATGGAGATAAATTCATTTGCAACATACCTGGTTTATCTCTTCTAGATTCTTAGGTTCTTGGCTGGGCATTTTCTGATCTTCATTGTGCCAGTGTTGTTGGCAGAAGGGCTACACATGGCATGGTCCATTCTCCTTCTTCATATCTGTATCCCCTGGTTTCTGAGCTTCTGTTCCTCTGTTTTCTTTCCTAGTCTTATTTAAATTTTGTAATATGCTATTAGACAGAGAACTATGCTCAACAGATGATAAGAATTCCCCAAGTTCTCCTCTGCTTGGCTTTGAATTTCGATTTACTTCTGGGTTTGCTTTTAGCAGAGGTTATGGCATACTTGACCGAGCCTCCTTGTTTTCAGTTCAGATGTTTTGCAAAATTTCAACATCCAGCTTTTATTATTGGGCCAGATGATTCCTGCAGACATCCCAGTAATGATGATTCAGCTCTAAAGTATCTTTGTCTAAGTTGAAATTATGTGTACATGATCTGATTGATTTCCAAAAACAATGCAGTTATATATACAAAACAAATATACTAATATAGGATAAACACACACAGAGGGTAAAATTAACAATTATCCTTATGTGCCAGATTATTTAAGTTAAATAATCAAAATTTCAGAAATTGTTGATAACTTAATAAAGTTAATACATGTATTAAAAGGTCTTAATATAGCAGCTCACATAAGAAACTACCCCCAAGGTTTCTGAAAAGCTCCTCAGTGCAGTCTTCTTTCATGCAGATGTACAAGAGCTGTTCAATTTAGCCATCAAGGCCAGACTGCAGTCTTGTGAAGCCAGCATTCTCTACTGGCACTGAAGAACAAAATCATCTCTCGCTTGTAGCATTCTGCAGGCGGCTGGCTGCTGTGTGAACAGAATGTCAGTCCAGCTAGGCCTTTGCTCTGATTCAGCCAGGCTCTTTCTGGGCTGGATCTCGCCTACCATCTTTTAAGAGAAATCACTCTACTCTGCTGACTCTCTGTACAGCTTTTTTAGGGAGCTGGATAGGCTGTTGCAAGAAAGCACAGTTGATCCAATTCAAGACTGGATTCAACCCTTTATTTTTGCACATTCCAGTTCTGTACATAGGAAAAACCCTTTAGGGAGAAGGAAGTGCACAAGCTCAAGGCTTGCTGCTCCTCGTGTATGTAGAACAAAGCCACAGGTTAGCATTAGGTCCCAAGGTGTCCCAGGTGTTCAATTACTAAACTAATTTTAGAACTCATCACTGGGGTGCCTCCTGAGGGCAAGTATGGTAAATTTAAAAAAAAAGACAAAACAAGATTTCCTACTCTTAGGCAAATTAGTTCATGGTAGCGTACACTGAAAATGAACGTATTGATACTTCATACTAGTGATATGGGAGGAATTCAGGTTGGAGGCCAGGAGCCATGGGCCTGCCTTGGCTTGGCTCCCAGACTCAAGTCTCCCTCACACCAAGGGTTCGCACAGGTACCTGGCAGGCTGCTTGTGCACCCACCCCCTGTGCACGCACTGTGAAAGTCAAGTGCTACTTCTGCACACGTGACTTGTCGGCTTTGCATACTTCACACACTTTGCACAAAGAAGATGCTCGCATTCCTGAGTATTTGCAGACTTGCTTTTGAGTTGCTTCGCTTCCTAGGGCAAAGCACAAGAAACAAGTCTAGTGAGCACAAGAGAGCTGGGTTTTATAATTTCTTCTTCATACTATGCATATGGTAGCAGTTAATTCTGAGCAGAAAACAGTGAGGATGTGGCAGGATATTTAGTTTTCCGGGGAAATCTCCATTACTGAAAACAGCTGGTGCTGAGCTGTATTCCTTGTTTTGACTCAGCTTGGTTGTGTGAGTCAGTATTCTCCAACAGTCATGATTTATCAGAATGAAGTATTATTCACAGTCATTTAAACTTGGAAAGAGTCCGAGATAGGGCTCTACTCTGACAAAGTAGTGGACGGTTAAAAGATGACAGTTCCACTTAATATCAGGCAGGTTTCAAATGAGTCATTTAGCAAGATTTCAGATGGATAGGGCTGAAGAAGCAAACTCCATCAAAGCTATCAGTCCCTCATGTGAAGTTTCAGTACTTTTGAAAGCTGCCTAACTTTTTTAGAAAGTCTCAGGTGAAGTTTGTTAACTGTGTTCATCAGAGTAGGCTAGAATAAATAAAAGTTTCTTCATCCCAAACTGCAAATTCTGGGTTCTGACTTTACATGGCCCACATACAATGTTCCTATCAAGGAACAGAAGGTGGCAATATCCAATAACTTCTGATTGAGAAGAACTATGTGACCAGTAACAGAATTTTCCATTTGGAACCAAGGGCTTCATTTGGAACTTCTCTGGATAGTCCCTCTGGATACACAGGACATGCCTTGTAAATGCAGGCACACATTAATACCCAAGAATGCTGTATATCAAATCAGACTTTCTAACCCAGGACTTATTCTGACTCGAAGCATTTCTCTGAGGTCTCAGGGAGAAGCCCTACTTATCTCTACTGCCTTAGAGCAGAATGATGTGCTTCAGCTCTATCATGTGCCCGGGATGCCTTTTCAAAGCAGTGTCAACAGGACTGATTCCCAGTGCAAAAATGCAGACAGTAAGAGGCTACCGATAATTTTCTTGCCTATTAATTTTGCCTTTCACCCCTTGCCCCTCAGACACACTTCCTACTCCAAGTTTCAGAGCCATGGTTGCAATGGAAACACAGAGACAGGTCTGGGGGTGGAGTGGGGATTAGTTGAGGGTTGGCAGGGAAGAGTTGGAAAGGAACCGAAATGCAGCAGAAGAAGGAAGGGATAAGTGCTCCCCTCTTTCTCCTTATTGGAAATCGGGTGCTTCCAGCCCTATATGCACTGGACTCATGGACTGTATTCTCAGAGAGACTACAGGGATACCTAACAGCCTGAACTTGGAGTGCCTGCCTGCCTCTGAGAGAACTGCAAACTGCCACAGGGAGTTGATTCAATGAAAGGGACAGCCATCTTGCAGACCTCTAGCCAGCTCACAGCCAGCTTTAGCCAGCTCATCGACCTCTAGCCATAAGTTAGGATGTACATATTTTAAAATCAGCCAATAGACTGTTAAGCATCTGCAACTTGGACTCCTTGAAATTACTTCAAGAGCTAAGCACGAGTGCTTTATGGATTGCACCCCATATGACAACTCATGGTACGCTAGCCATGCTGTTGATAGAGGTGACCAGTAATTCCTGACATACATAGATTTGTGGTAACCCCTTTCCATCCCATCAACACTCTTACCACCCTGCTGTGGTTGTGGCAGACTACAGGGTTAACTCAAACAAATGCCTTGGATCTAAGATAATTGAATGAAGTGAGTTGGATTTGCCTTCTGTGGATGGAAGGGAGGAAGGTGTCTCTAGCCAATTTTGGGGAATTTTCCTTTACCACACTATACCCCACTGAACCAGTTTTCCCAGCTTCCTGCACAGTACAACAGGGGTCTGGAGGAGCAGAAGAGAAAGTCTATTTCCATCAGCCTAAGTGCATGACCTAAATCTGGATCCACTCTAGTGAATGGAAGAAATGCTTTCTGTTTCCTACTTATGCTGCTTGAAAAGCCCAAACAATAGCAGCTAGAGCAAAATTTGGAAGTATCCCATCTTGTTTTATTACTGAATTTCTAATTTGTATTAATATTCTGCGCACTGCTTGTTCTACATTGCACAAGTTAGAGTGCAGAAGTGTTGGTCTGTGTTCATGCAGCATTGTTAGCCCTGGTAGTGGAACACCACTGGATACTACCCTGTAGATGGAAAACTGGCATTACCTGGCCTGAGTCCTTTGGATTAGGTAAGGTATAACTGTGTTAACAGATACATAGTGTATATGCATAGCCTGTTGTCACCTCATCTGGAACGTTGCTTGGCCTTGGAAAATCATGCAGAATACCCAGCCCCATTGTGCCCAGGCCATATCAAGTCACAACAAATACTGTTCATCCCTCGGACCTCAGAAATGCTTGTTAAATGTGTAGCCACTAAATACTTCCCTTAACTTGAATAATCTTGTCTTAAGCACCACTAATTTTTCCCATTACTTCCACAGCAATGATGTTGCTCCTTCAAATCTATCAAGGTGACTTGTAGCTTCTTTTGTGTGAATGTGTTTGTGCTGGAGTGGAGAGGAAGGAACCAGACAGCTTTCATATGCAGGAGTACACATTTTAGTGGCTTGTAGAGCTCCAGACATTGGCATCTGAGCTTATGTGTCAACCTTAAAGCCCTGTGGCCTTTTTGTTTTCTCTTGGGCATAAGCCCATGAAGCCTACAAAATCCAGTGCTTTTCTGTCTTGCTGAAAGGGGGTTTTCATCACAGGGAAAAGCAGTTTTGCCAAAACCTCTCTAATCTAAGTAGCACTGGCTAGAGGCCAAAAATGTGTCATTGTTTAAGTGTGAATTGTCACACTGCTCTATTTTAATCTTGCACAACATGGCCTCTATAAATCGCATTCCACTACGTCCGTACTGAAGGATGAAGATAAACTCCAGGTGCTAGTGGTAATGCTTCCCTCTCTCCCCAGCTTGATCTTGGAAAATCCGAGAGGGGGTCTGTTTACTGTACTGCTGCTTGGCCCATGGCACGATGGCCCAGAAGGCACACAGATTCCGCACAGCCTCCCCGAATCTTCATTTGTGTGCCTGCCTGATGGACAGATGAAAGGGGGCTACTCAGCATGCAGATGATCCCTGCAGGTTAGCTTACAGCTGAGACATGATGGGACTGTTCTCCCTCGCCTGGCTAGAAATTGAGAGAGAGAGAGCGCTTCAAAACATGCCGAATTGCTGGCAAATGCATGATGCAGCTTACACACACACACAGAAAGGATTTCTAAGAGTCATGGGGTCTAGCAATGGATTCGGGTGAGGCAGGATCTGGAGAAAAATCCCAAGTTGTACTTCTGTGCATTTTAGTCAGGAAAATAAAATCCAGCTGGGGAATGCTGGGAGTTGTAGGACCTTTTTTCTGTCTAAATATGCATAGGATTGCCCCTTTAGTTGATGTTTTAACAGCCTTAACACTGGAGATGGTGTTACATGAATTGGATTGTGTGACTTATACACCCTGTATGATGTCTAGAACCTTGCGAGAGTCAGGGTGAATTGATTGTATGTGTACATGAATTGTATGTATGAATTTCTTCCTGTACAGAAGAAATAATTTTGAACACATATGCAGTATGTATATAGGTTGCCACAGAGAGTAATTCTCAAGCAATATTTTCCCTCAATTAGGACACAAATGTATGGTTACAATGCTTATGTTAAAAAAATATATACAGTGACAGTGCACTTTTCCAAGGCTTCTTGCATTCTCTTTTTGGTCTGTCTCTTTAAAAAGCTTCCGTATTGTCTTGGGCTCCCCTGGAAATGCAGTAAGGATTCCTATCACATCTCAGTTGCCATAGCAACAGCAGCCTTTCCCATAATGAGCTGCATCATCTGAACTGATGTCACAGCATCATGCAGCAGGTCAAACAAGGCACCTCCTAGTATTGCATCCTACAGATTGGGCTGTAAACATCAAAAGAGGATGGTGTGAGCAGGAGATGGTGAGTGTTAACATGAGCCTTTTCTTATTTGTGAGTGCAGCTTGCCTGAGCTGGAAGAGTCTCCCCAGTTATTAGAATATCTGAGTTTTGCCTCCTGAGGATGGGTTTGGAGGAGAGATGCTGCATGCCTAGATATAATTTCTCAGGCAGAAAGGCTTAGACAAAGGCCTACACGAGCCAAATAGAACCCCCAAAATATTTCAATGAACTTGTTTTTCTGACGAGGTGTATAATGTATTTGAATTCCACACCTAAATCTCTGGTGCACCTTGCTGATTTATTTCTTATGTCAAAGTAATAGCTTATTCCTATACCTTGGAGTCACGATGATCCTTTTAAAATGCCACGTACCTACATTTGTGCAAGAAATGAGCGTCCTATAGTGTTAAACTTTGGAGATTTTTGGCCATTTGCAGCATCATTATTTACCTGTGGTGGGCTTTGATTGCAGGATAGCAAGTTAAAAATTCTAACTAATGCTGAATAAGCAGTTGGCTCAGCATTGACTTTAAATAGGATTATGTGATGTTCTTGTTTTATGGCTTATAAATCATAGGGCATATGAAGCCCATCCATTCAACCTGAACATCATGGAGATGGGGTGTTCTCCCTACCCAAGAAGGTTGTTTTTAACTTGTAGAAAAGATATTAAGTGAATCTTGATCATACCCATTTATAGCAAAGAGAATGAGCTTTCTACTGCAATTGCAGTACAGTGTAACCAACAAAACCAGCCACCCGGCTGGTATTGCTGATTCTACATAAAAACAGGGAGAACATTGGTAGTTATTCTAACTTCATTTTAACAGAGAAAACACAAATCTTTGATCATCAATTATGTGTTTAAGATCAGAGCGATTTTCAATTAGCATTGATGGGATCTACATGTTTTTTGTTTTGTAATCATTTTTCTCTTTTTTGGTTGGTGGTGGTGTTTCTAGGAGCCAACATGGTTTTAATGTAACTTGCAATGTAACCTGAATGTGTGGGATAAAGCAATTCATTGTCTTCAAATGTTTAGATGAGTCATTGTTTCAGCTGTTTGCCGTGAAAGGGGAAGAAAATACCAGACACGTGTCAGTTTAACTGGCTGACATGTCCACTAGGAATTAGGGAGTGGCCTCCATGTCTGTCTTGCTTATCAAAATCCTTATTTTGAAAAAAAAATGCTGCTGGAAGAGGGAGAAAATAGATGGGATGGGTTGTGGTTTTGTTGTTTGATCAATTAGCTAATGAAAAAGAAAAGAGAAAACTCTACATGTGCTTATACAAAGTGTAAAAGAACAAATGTGTAGTAAAGAGCTGGTTGTTTTTCATAGCATAATAAGCACAAAGGCCTCATCTGGCATTATCTGTAATGGATCTTTTTGGTCTTAATTAGGCAGCTTGCACTGTAACCTCTCTGCATTATCCAGCATGGTTTAAGTATACATCTGGTCTCTTAACCCAGGAAAAAGACATTAGTGAGTGCTTTATTTACTGTGGTGTTGTCCTGTGCAAAGAAGTCTCTAGGGTTTATTGGGTGTTCACCAGCCATGCAAAAGGCATGAGATAGCAAGACAGGGAATGTCTGGCTACTGGCTGAATTATGGACCCAAAGCAAGTGAGTTGGGAATTAACCCCACGAGCACATGGCTCTCGTTCAGAAAAGCAGCATCTTTACTAAGCAGCACCAATCTTTTATTGTCCAGGACTGAAGAATTGTCAGCAATAGATGTATGTCTCTGGAAGAGAAGAAAAGCAAGACATAAGTATATATGCCTATAGCAGACATAAATTATATCGTCCATATAGTGAAAAGAACACATTTAATTTTCATGCATCCAAAAAACTTTTGTTTAAGATTAAAAAATTAAGTCTACTTATTCAAGCATCCTATTAATTAGGTTACTCGACACATTCTGCCCAGTGCTTAGAATACCCTAATATTTTAGACATTTAAGGCTAGAAATAGATAGAATATCTTGAATCCCTACAAGTTACATTTCACTGAAATATCTAATCTTGAGAGGGTGGGTAGTGATGGAGTTAACCAGGACAGCCCCCAAGCTGATCAGTCTTGGGCATAAGGACATATGAGAACCACTGCTGGATCATGCCCACAATGAATCTAGTCTGGCACTGTTCCCAGGATGGCAAGCAAGATGCTCATGGAAAGCCCACAAGAAGGACATGAGTGCAATAGTATCCCCCATTCATGTTCCCCAGGAACTGGTTTTGAAAGGCACAGCACCTGTGATAAATGACATTATCCTCTCCCTTAGCCATGGCTGCTTCACAGCTGTCTCAATGGCAGAATATTTGCTTTGCATGCAGAAGGTTCCAGGTTCTGTCACTGGCATGTCCAAGTGGGGGTGGAAAAGTTTCTATCTGAAACCCTGGAGGGTCAACACTAGCCTAGATGGCCTCAAGGAATAAATGGTCTGAATCGGTACAAAGCCAGTTCATATGTTCCTAGTTGGAGACACACAGAGTGTGATACTTAAAGGGTCTTTCCTCACTTCCCCGCCAGCGCTGTGTCTCCTTGAAAATATTCATTGCTAACTGATAAATGGTAGACTTGTAGAAAACCTATAATGATGCCAGAACCAGGTGCTTTATTAGTATTATTTTAAAATGTAGTTTTCTTTATATAAAATCAGTACTTATAATTCTAATCATCATAATACTATAAGGAGAATGTCTTGTTATGATTATATTATTTTGTAGAATGTTTCCAGAAATCAATGACTCTGCTTGCTGGTGGGGTGGGGCATAATGACAGGATCTGAACAATAAATGGTTCTTGCTTGGAACAATTAGCCTGGCATTCATCAAATAGCCCCACACAATGAGCTAAAGTCTGACTTGCTGTTCTTTCTCATCTTTTAATGCTGCTGAAAGTACTGCTTTTTAAAAATCTGATTTCATACCTTGAAGAAGTGGCCAACAGAAACACTTGACTGTTTCTCCTGTAAGAGGCCACTGTTAGAGTCACAATGACAGCATAAAATATTAAACATGAGAATTATTTCTAGTAACTCAACCTTAGCTTTATTAAAACAATTATCAGGGATTTAAATTAGAATATTTTCCATGAGTCCTAGGGCCAAATCAAGAAAAAACCAGGTGTTTCAAATATAAAGATTTACTAACTTCAGAAAGAGGGAGCATGCCTTAGTAGGCAGTTAGTTAACATATGCTAGCAGAGCTGAAAGCATTAATCAGGACAATTAGTGGATTAATGGAATTAATCACAAGCTAAAAGTGTGTATTTTTAATTGGAATTTCCTTTGAGCTAGGAAGAGCTATTTCACCCTGATGGAACTATGGGATGCATATTTGCTCCATCTAATAAGGTAGGAGAGTACGCACCCCCCTTCAAATCATATTATCACCTACATTAAGCCATGAAATTTTACATTATGCAATCAATCAGAATCCAAGTAGAGAATGGACCAAATACTTTAATCTAGTCATCTAGCAGCTCTCGGTTTGAAATTACCTTTGTGAGAGTCTGAAATAAGAGGAACTTGCAGCTTCCTCTATAGCACCTTTGAAAGTTCTTTTCTGCTAGGATTTTTTTCTTGAATCAGGTAAGGATCACCTTCTTTAGACTGGTCATGACCAGCTAGGAACCATTTCTTTTTAAGTGGAAGCCTACAAATTGTGAGTCCTCAGGTCAAACACAATCCATTGCCCATGCATTATGTTCTGCCTAGCACCTGACTATCGCCCTGGTTGTTGTAATATCAGGTAGGTAGTAACAGCAGGAGGTTTGTCATGAATCTGCTAGACTACATTTGACTTGGCAAGTCATGCAGACCTGCTGCAAAGTAAATACAAAGTGGAAAAATATGTTAGGATCTGTAGCAGAATTTAGAATGTTTTACTTCACACAGCCACTATCATTAGAAACAGAGCAAGTCAGAAGGGGACCCCCAGACCACTTGGTCTGATCCCTGGCTCTAGCTACCTCTGCTCTTATCATGCCTACCATGTGCATGTCCAGCCTATCCTTGAACACCCTCACCAATGGGGCTTCAACCACCTCCCGTGGAAGCCCATTCCATACCCTCTGGATCCTAACTGACAGGAAGTACTTCCTGACATCTAAACTGAACCTTGGTTCATTCTTCATAAAGTATGTACTTTATTGTTCAAATATGATTATATTAAAAATTTGTTCCCCAGGATTGCTAAATATCATTATACCCTGGCATACTCCCTTTCTCCCAGAATTCTGACATCATAGAAGAACCTGAATTGGAGGCAATAGGCATGGGGGTTCCGTGCTTGGTCTCTTCCACTGAGGGTGAATTTCTGACTCCTTCTAAAGCCCCTGTGAAAGCCTTTCTGAACTGCAGGACTGCAGTCTAAATTTCATGTTCAGATATGAACAGATACCTAGAAAATCGGAAATGGGTTCTCTAGAATACCTTTCATTCTGCGGAAATCCCTAAAGTGCTCTAGCTTAAACAAGGTTACTGCACATACCAGTATATTTGATTATTGAACAGTGACTGAAAGTCTACATTAGTTGAACAGACTTAGCCCCAGACTAAAGTGTTTGTACTTCTGCAGTTGTGCATAGTCTTATTACTTTAAAACATACACAATAACATTAGGAGCAAAATACCTTTGGATGGAGAAAGACAAAATAATGTACAGTACATGGAGAAGGTCCATGACAAATAAGGGACCCTTTCATTTCCAAAAGGATACGTGGGAGGGTCATATGGGCTCAGTGACAAGTGGCTGCCATTTGACTTTATATGCATGGGAATGTGATGCCACACCAACCACTCGAATTGCCACATCAGTCACCTGCTGTATGACTATACGGAGCGGGCTAGAGACAGCTTCAATGGAAAGCTTGTTCTCATGTTTATATGCACATTTATCTTCATGAACTTCTAAACTTTTAAGCCCTTTCTTTAGAAGTAATGAAATGTTTCTTCAGTGCTGCAAAACCACAAATAGTCATATATTTTTATTATGTTTGCTCTAAAGAGTAAACTATGGAAAAGTCTCAACTACCATGGATTAGGAAAAAATGAGGCAATGGAAGGACCTCTCATTATTTTTTATGAAAACTGCATTCCAGCCACACAGATACAGAGTCTGCAAAGCACCTGTCTGAGTCCCTGCCTCTGCAGGTGAATTTTCCATTCTGAAACTATCCCCACCATTAGAAGACCATTGAAGCTATTTTCTTAGATCCCTGACTTCATCAGTGACAATTTAGGCAAAACCATCATGACAGACCCATTCACAGGTAATGGGATGGCAAGCCTGCAATACTATTCCTTGTCACAGAGAAAGCTCAGCTATCACACCAAGATAGCTTAAATGGCGTACAGCTGCAAGTTTACTGGAAAAAGGACAACTGAACAGATTAAATGACAAGAAAGATTAAAAGCTGAAAGCCTGCAAAGCGATCCATTGATAGTTATTTTGATACTACAAAGATATTTTCCCATCACCAGTAATTGTATCACCATTGCTACCACCCCATCCTAGCAAAACTACCATAGATGGAACATGAATACCGCCAAGATAAAAGGCAATGTTTGTGTCTATACCCAAATCCCACGAATCTTAGCAAGACAAATAACAGCGTATGCTTTTAGCACTATCCGCTATTCCAGTCTCTGGTACACATTTCTGTGCATGGAGAAAATAGTCCCAAATACTTCTTGTTTTCTTTCTTTTTAATTATCAATGGGCTAAGATTTCCTTAACTTATAAGGCCTTCCCATGTAACTCACGACATATAACTGTGGAATTTGCTGCTGTGGGATGCGGTAATGGCCACCAATCTGGATGGCTTTAAAAGGGGATTGGCGAGATTCATGGAGGAGAAGGATTATCAGTGGCTACTAGTCTTGCTGGCTATATGTGATCTCCTTTACCAGAGGCAGCATGCCTGCATGCACCAATTACTGAGCAGTGTGGAAGGTCTTGCACCCAACTGCTTGAGGGGTCCTGTGGACAGCTGGTCTGCTATTGTGTGTACAGAGCACTGCACCATGGGTCTGATCTAGCAAGGCTTTTCTTATGTTCTTATCTTTGCCCTTTCCACATAAAGTGAATATTGAATAAGACGTGGGACTCTCCACTTGTCCCATTTCAGAAACAAACAAACTCTCCCTCACCAAAGCTTTTAACTTCATTTATATTTGCCTCTAGTCATGCTTTCTGTGCATTGAAGACATTCACTAGCCATGCTTTCTGAACTGGCATTTGGCTGCTGCTTCAAAATTGCCATTTAAAATTGCCATAGCACAGTAGCCTTTTGTAAAATCATTCATTTCTAGTCCCCAAATTCTTACCATTGGGATCATCAAAACACTCAGTTTTAAAAGCACACTTTCCCCTTAATGAGCAGCATGTCTTATTATCTTGGGGTTGATAAGCTCCTTTCAAGAGATAATTCATTATTTGTATTAACATTTAGTATCACCCTGCCCCGCCACCACCACCAACCCACAAACTTTTCCTTGAAATAAGGTACAGATGTCCAGCTCGATCTATAGTGCTTCCTACTGCTTGGCAAAGGATCTCTTGAATTTGACCTTTATGAAAGTGTGCCAAGGCTAAGTATATTTCCACGAAGACCAAAAATGTTCCAATCACATTAGGCCTGTTCCTTCTGAGCTCACCTTATGCTAGTGGGTCCTGCCCCAGCCCTATATAGGTGCCATAGCTGGATAAGAGTTACATGATTACAGGTGTGCAGCTGTATGCCCAGCAATTCTCTACATGACCTGGAACACCAGATTGCAGATACATACCTGTATGTGTACAGGTCTATGTGCATAGACGCATTTTGGATCTTGTGCTGCTCAGGAGGTGGGAACGGATGTTCATCATGTGAATAGGGGTGAGAACAGAGGACGCACAAATACATAGGAATTGCATGCTGAATCAAATCAAAGGCCTATCTAATCCAGCATTCTGTTCCCACAGTGACAAAGCACATGGCTTTGGGAAGCCCACAATCCATGCCACGTGCTCCTGGTCGTGTTTCCCAGCAATTTGTATTGAGAGGCGTACTGCCTTTAATACCAGATTACCTATTAGTAATACCTATTAGTACCATGCTCTCTGCTGCAGGCATGGAAGGCATTATTCTCCCATTGAGAAATAAGATTTTGCCAGGATCTTCTGCCTTGTTTTGCATGATTATGGTACGACAGACCTCCAAACTCCTTTGAATAACTGCAGGTTATGAAACAGTATTTTCTCCTTTCCATTCCTATATGAATTCAGGCTCATGCTGAGTCATGCTTGGATGGCAAACACTGACTTAAGGCCTACTTCTGTTCTTTATATGGGGCTATATTCTGCCAGATAAGTATTTGTTTACAACATGGTGTAGTCCTGTTCCTACAATCAGTTCACAGTGTTAATCTTGCAATATTAAACATTTCTTCAGTGGCCAGAAATAAAACATACGAGAAGGAATTCGTAGAAGGAAAGAAGCGATAAACCAGAGAACTCTGAAACAGTAGAGCTGACCCATTTCTGTTGGTTGCCTGTAATTCTCCTGTATGACCATCAGACTGGGTGCAGCCTGAAACTGAGCAAGCAGATGATCCTGCTATATATACATGTCTTGGTCACATAGGTTTCCATCTAGACTGTTAGGAATAAAATGCAGCCTGGCTGTCATGTCACCTGTAAGCCCTTGCAGCTGGTGATCAAAAGAAGCACTTACTCCTCTGTGTGCTGCCTCCAGAAACTCCTTCAGGGTAGCTTTAAGGTCTTCCGCAAACTGCTTCTGCAATGCTCGTTCGAGACTGATACTATCTGCTCCATTTTGGCTCACTCAGCACCTCTGTTTCTCCTTCTAAAAATTCAGTTCTGAAACCTGAGTTACGTGTATCTCAGTCCTGAGCAGCAGGAAGTTCCAGAGTCATACTCCAGAGCTTTGATTCCTTTGGATCTTAGACATTATCCTTTCTAATATCCTTTAATTTTCCTTTATTTAAAAACAAAGGAGCAGAACTTAGTGGGACCAAACAGGCATTTCTTCAGGAGGCAGAAGAGCTTTGGAGAGCCTCTTGTGCTTTCCCCTCAAGACTGCAACCTCAGGCCCATCTAGCCCCAGTTAAGACCTCTCAGCACTCTGTCCCCAGAGTGATTATTTTCCCTGCATCTCTGAGACATCTGCAGCCATTTAGGGGAATAACAGTTCTGGTCAATTTTCAGAATCTTACTAGATATCAGTTTAGGCAAAACTAGTGATACAGTATTCAATCACCAGAAGGCAAATTCACCATGGCATCATGCACTGAGTGACATCAAAGTCAGTGGGAGAATCTAAAGCAAAGAAAAAGGGAATCTGGCTCTTCACTTTACAAATGTTTATAGAAAAGGTGTTTTTCTCATTGATTCTTCTCTCTGCTTTACCATTCTCCAATTCAATATAGTCCAAAATCTCATCCAAAGATCTTCTACTACCCACTCTGAGGGGATCTGTTGGCGACATACAGGTATGTGAGGGGTATCACACAGTGAGTAGAGACATGTTTTCCCCTGTGGAGGAGGGCAGGATGAGTTCCAATGGTGCAAAGCTCAGGGAACCTAGGTTCAATTTGGATAGCAGGAAGCGCTTCCTGATAGTTAGGACCCGAGGGTATGGAATGGGCTTCCACGGGAGGTGGTTGAAGCCCCTTTGGTGAGGGTGTTCAAGGATAGGCTGGACATGCACATGGTAAGCATGTTATGAGCAGAGCCAGGGATCAGACCAAGTGATCTGGGAGTCCCCTTCTGACTCGCTCTGTTTCTGTGTTTCTGCTCTCTGAAATGACTCTTTGAGGTCTCTTATAACCAAAAATGCCTGCTAGAATTCCTTTGGGTGACCACCTCTATCTTGCCCATTATGTCCCTCCTCAAAATTAATCTTTTACAAGAAGTCTTTAAATCACAACCACACTGCCAATCCCATAGAGGACAGGTGTGCACAACAGAATTAGCCATGGTGGCTTTCTACCACCATATCTGATTACCTTTGTGATATTTCAGAGAGGTACGTTTGGTCTTTAAAAATCCCAGACAGAACAATCTGTTCTATGTTTTCTTGATAATAAGATGGCTTGTTGCATCATCGAAACCCAGGAAACACAATTCATTGTGATTCCATGGTCAGAACCAGAGAGCTGCTTGACAAGAGTGGCCCGTTGCTGCTCTTGCTGAGCAGCTAGCCAGAGAAAGCCAATGAGAAGTGCTGTTTTGTGCAAAGTTTCCATGCTCTGCCCACCTTCTACCCTAAAGATCTTTAGGGACAGAAGATCTCAGCTGGGGGCTGTGCTGCTCAGCTAATTCCCCTGCTGCCCCCATTCTTAATACTGCTGGCTAGAGAGCAAGAAGGACCAAGAAAGGGGGACAAGTGCTGCTTCCCCCTCAGCACCGTCACTCGCTTGACTGCCACAGCAAGCTGAATTCTGCTGATGACCACTGATGTCAAAGACAGGAGCCTCATTCCTCCCTCAGTGTCTCCCGAGATTCTGTTTGGAGAAATGAGAGGGAAAGAGATGATGGGAGGCAGGAGAGTCACCGGCACAAATCCAATTGTCTGCTAGGCACAGTGAGGTTAAAACCATGAACTGGGTTGCTTGTCATGATGTATGAACCCAGCCAGGTTCATAACTAAGCCAAAGGGCACGAAATTGAAGCAAATATGTGCTTCCCCTGCTCACCTTGGGGTAAGGAGCAGTTGTGCCATAAATTGTAAATTTACTCTCTGTAAATTGCCAGATAGCTGAATAGTGAAATAAAATGAATAATTGGACTTAGTAACAGATGTGCGTAGGATTGCAGCCCAAACAATGTTAGCAGCAGCTGCAACTTAAGCAGGCTAATCAGCTTCTGGAAGAGAATCCAAAAGCACATGATGTAGTGAGTGGGCCAGGCACTCACTCTTCACTGTCTTTCCAAGGGTCCATGTTTTGGGATTCTGAAGAGGACATCAAGGAAGAGGTGATGTGAGGGCAGGAGGATCAAAGGGGCTCAGGAGCTTTTGAATCTCCATCAAGGTTTCTGCCTGCGGTTTCTCAAGCCAACTGTGAGAGCAGACCTGTTTTGGAAGAGACAGGATGGGACTCAGGAGAGGACAGAAAGCTTAACCAGTCCCTGACCTGGTGAGGAGGTACTGGGAGAGACAAGCTACCCAAGTTGCGGGCTTGCACAGGTCTCCCTGGCTGGCTCTCCACCAGCAGGAGCCGCCCTGAAGATGGAGCCCTCAGTGTTACTAAAGGGGAGGGATTGGGGAGAAGTTTCCAGTTTGGGCTCAACACTCCCTCTTTACAGGAGCAAAGGTTCAAGTTCAGCTTGCTAGAGGGCTTTCAGAGTTGCTTTGTCTTGTTAGCTGTGAAGTGCTAATAAAGATCTGCATTGTTAAAAGACTGTCTGGTGTTTTGGAGCCCAGGGCAAGAAAGGAAGGGTCTGGTTCAAGACACATTCCTTGCTGTTCTTTTATATGATGATGACATACTTTTCTTTCCTGGACAGTTTGAATCCTAAAGCTGAGTTGGCATTTTATCATTCCAAGGGCAAAAAATGAATTCTTAAATATGAACAATTTATGCAATCGACTGTGTCTGGATCTTGTCTTGTCTGAAAGACAGAGACATTACAAACAAGGACACTGTTGTGCATAGTTATTAAACCTTTCACGACATGTTTTCCAAATGAACATTTTGCCTAATTGTGCTTTAGGCAGAGTCTCTCTGCAATCTGTGACCTGTTTCAGCCCTAAATAGAGGAAGGACAGCAATGTCATAATTATATTAAATAAGATTACTATATCCTCCTGCAAGGCTTGTTAGTCTCAAATAGTGGTGTTTCCTTGTGGCACTCATACTGAATTACCATGTATATTACAGGGAATTCTCCTCATCCTTCACATATTTGTATTTGTGTTGCATTATCTGAAAATATTGAGGGAGGCACAAGCTAAGGTTTCTTTCAAAAGTGGTCTTAAGATCTTTTTATCTGAGAGGGCATTATGTGTCCAGGAACAAAGGGAAGTCTGGCAATGTTGTTGTTTGGATGTATATGGATTTGGTTCCTTTGGGGCAGATCCGATGGTGCCCATCTGCCCGCAGAACAGAAACTATTGGCAGAACAGACTGCTCTTCCTCCTCTGTCCTCTTGCACCTTCCAGATCTGCTCTGGAAGGTCAAGGAGGCATGTGGTGGGCCAAAGGGCAGAGGAGAACAAGGGGATGTTCCATTTCACAAGCAGAAGTCTCTTTCTGCAAAGCTGGATTTAATCCATTCCAGCCATCCTAAACTGTGCATGTTTAGAGGCAATTCCTACTGTGTTCAGCAGGGCAATGAGCAATATATACTGTATGTTGTTATCCATCCTAGACCTTTTCACACAGAAAGGCTAAAAAAATCCATACAAATGGACTGATGCAAGAGTATTGTACATCTTGACCCCATGGCCCACTATCTGCTGTGGTCAAAGTGATGAAAGCCACAATCTTTTCCTTGGGTGGGGACACTTTGAGAGCCCCAGAATCCAGTCAGTCATGCAGAACTGGGCTGCACACACACACTGTGCCAACGTGTACCACTGAATATGTGGTGCACCACAGTTAGTGTTGGTGGCAAACCATGACGATGGCCGAAAAGGCCTAATACAACTTTCAGTCAAGATTTTAGTGTTAGTCTTTCAAGACCACGTTCGTAGTTGCTGCCAGAATTCTGCAGCAACCCACCGCTGTTTTGGCATGGCCTCTTCCAGCAGTGTGTGTGTGTGTGTGTGTGTGTGTGTGTGTGTGTGTGTGTGTGAGAGAGAGAGAGAGAGAGAGAGAGAGAGAGAGAGAGAGAGAGAGAGAGAGAGATGGGGGGTGTTTAATGGCAGGTCACACACTGAAGGGCATCAACTCTGGATGGAAATGCAGTTTAGATAATGCAAGGTAGAATGATATGGTTAGGGTGAAAAACCATACACCATTTTCTGTTTTGCTGTCCATAGTTGTAAATGAAGGGATTGTTGCAATAGATCCCCACCCAGTCTTTCTGGCCTGCCTTCAAAAGAACGAAGGGCTCTATTTTACTTAGGAACAACATAATTCTTAGCTCACAGGACCATGGTGCTTCTTTTAGAAACTGCCACCAAGTGAATTTCTCACCTCCCACGATACAGAGCTTAGTGGGCACTCGTATGCTTTGAAAATGACTGCTTCTGTAGTATCCAGTTTCAGCCAATAAAAGCATCAGCTCTTGACTGAAAGTGCTTTCAGTCAAGTGCACTATCCCTGACTTCCTTCTGCGATCCAGCTTTAGATTTTTCTACCTGTCAGAAATTAGTACAATTGGCTTTGTTTTTCACACTGCTGGGCAAAAGTGGCACTGTGCTCATGTTATTAAGCACATGTTAAGGGTGGAACCCTCTTGATCCGATCGCCTTTCTCTCTCCCCAACCCCCAGTGGTGATTGGAACATTCAGTTTGCTTTCCAACTGCAGCATTACTGTGTGGGTGTGTTTGTGTGTACATGTCTGGATTAAATACAAATGTAATTGCTTGGCACATTCTGTCAATGAGTTGGGTACAGCCTGTATAATAAAGAGTTAAGCATGTTCCCATTAGTTTTACAAGGGCTTATAAATACAGTTTCCCTCTAGTTGTCTCTTCTCTGTCACTTATTTAGCATTTCTTGGTCTCTCATTTATTTAGCATTTCTTGGTCTGCTAGGCAGATTTCTCTTGGAGAGCGTGGGCAGAACAGAAGGGAGTTTGGAATCAACTGATATATCTTTAGGTAGTTTGTAGTAGATTGGGAAGGGTTTAACAAAAACAGCAAAGTGACCCCTCCCACATTTGAAAGGCTGGGGAGGACAGCACCTGCTCCACATGTGGATCCTGCTGCTGCTGTCCTGCTGAGGAACAAAACAAAACCTCCCCCTTTTTACTGCAACACAGCACCAAAAGGCTGATTAGCTTTTTCCCCAAGTAAATGTGACCTGTCACTGCAGAGAGTGTTGCAAGGGCCAAAATGGGGCCTGAATTTCCCGAAGTTCTACACCCTTGGCTTAAGGTAATCAAGATTTGATTTAGGTGTGAAAGGATTGTGAATGTAGCTCATTTCTAGTAACCAATTTCTCTGCGTTGCAGCTGCGCAGAGGTTTCATGTTCTTTTGCATCTACTTCATTTGTAGATCATAGGGTTCTAATAAGACTCGGCCCAGAGCCCAGCAGCTTTAAGTCTCTCCTTCTCTGTGCTAGGAGTCCCTTTTGTAACCTCCCTGACTGGATTTTGTTTGTTTGTTTGTCTAATTTCTATATCACCCACCAGCTGCAGATCTCTGGGCAGTTCACCGTGGCATAATAAAAAACATTAGAACATTTACTAATGAGAGCATATTAAAACATCATCAAAAAGTTGGCAGTACAAAATTTAAAACCAAATGAAAAAACAGAAAAAATATACGTTAAAAAGACCCATGTCTAACAACCAGCAGGTCCCAGGAACATTTTAATACCCTGAAGCAGAGGACGGAGCAACACTGATTTTTTGCGCACAATCTCAATCTCCCTCTCCCTCTCCCTCTCCCTCTCCCTCTCCCTCTCCCTCTCCCTCTCTCTCTCTCTCATCTACCTGGATTCTTAATGAAAACTTTTGTCTTGTCTTGTAAATTGCAGGAATTGATTTGAACATGACATAGGGGTCCTGTCACATGCAAGTGCTCTCATACAATTCATTTTCACAAATGAGATTTTAGACAGTTTCTTTCAATGTTCAAATGCACTGAACTCTAGGTTTTCATCATTGTTGTTGTCAGTCGCAAAGTCATGTCTGACCCATCGCGACCCCATGGACAATGTTCCTCCAGGTCTTCCTGTCCTCCACCATCCCCCGGAGTCCACTTAAGCTCACGCCGACTGCTTCAGTGACTCCATCTATCTACCTCATTCTCTGCCATCCCCTTCTTCTTTTGCCATCTATTGTTCCCAGCATTAGGCTCTTCTCCAGGGAGTCCTTCCTTCTCATTGGGTGGCCAAAGTATCTGAGTTTCATCTTCACTATCTGGCCTTCTAAAGACAAGTCAGGGTTGATCTCCTCTGGGACTGACTGGTTAGATCGCTGGTCCAAGGGACTCGCAGGAGTCTCCTCCAGCACCACAATTCAAAGGCCTCAATTCTTTGGCACTTGCTTCCTTATGGTCCAACTTTCACAGCCATACATTGCAACCAGGAAAACCATAGCCTTGACTATACGCACTTTTGTTGGCAGGGTGATGTCTCTGCTTTTTAGTATGCTGTCTAGATTTGCTATAGCTCTCCTCCCCAGGAGCAAGTGTCTTTTAATTTCTTGGCTGCAGTCCTCATCTGCGGTGATCTTGGAGCCCAGGAAAATAAAATCTGTCACTACCTCCATTTCTTCCCCAACTATTTGCCAGGAAGTGAGAGAACTGGATGCCATGATCTTAGTTTTCTTAATGGCAATACCATAGCCTTGACTATACGCACTTCTGTTGGCAGGATGATGTCTCTGCTTTTTAGTATGCTGTCTAGATTTGCCAAATCTCTCCTCCCCAGGAGCAAGCGTCTTTTAATTTCTTGGAAGCAGTCCCCATCTGCATCTGGAGCCCAGGAAAATAAAATCTGTCACTACCTCCATTTCCTCCCCATCTATTTGCCATGAAGTGAGAGGACCAGATGCCATGATCTTAGTTTTCTTGATGTTGAGTTTCAAGTCAACTTTTGCACTCTCCTCCTTCACCTGCATCAAGAGGCTGTTTAGTTCCTCTTCACTTTCTGCCATGAGAGTGGTATCATCTGCATATCTGAGCTGGTTGATATTTCTCCCAGCAATCTTAATTCCAACTTGTGATTCATCTAGCCCTGCCTTTCTCATGCTGTGCTCTGCATATAAGTTAAATAGGCAGGGCAACAGTATACAGCCTTGCCGAACTCCTTTCCCAGTTTTGAACCAATTGGTGATTCCATGTCCAGTTCTCACTGTTGCTTCTTGACCCGCATATAGGTTTCTCAAGAGACAAATAAGATGGTCTGGTACTCCCATCTCTTTAAGAACTTGCCACAATTTGTTGTGATCCACACAATCAAAGGCTTTAGCATAGTCAATGAAGCAGAAGTAGATGTTTTTCTGGAACTCCCTAGCTTTCTCCATGATCCAGCGTATGTTGGCAATTTGATCTCTAGTTCCTCTCCCTCTTTGAAATTCTGCCTGTACTTCTGGTAGTTCTCGGTCCACATACTGCTGGAGCCTAGCTTGTAGGATTTTGAGCATCACTTTGCTAGCATGTGAAATGAGTGCAATGGTGCAGTAGTTTGAACATTCTTTGGCATTGCCCTTCTTTGGAATTGGAATGTAAACTGACCTTTTCCAATCCTGTGGCCACTGCTGAGTTTTCCAAATTTGCTGGCATATTGAGTATAGCACTTTTACTGCATTGTCTTTTAAGATTTTGAATAGCTCTGCTGGAATACTGTCACCTCCACTAGCTTCGTTGTTGCTCAGACTTCCTAAGGCCCATTTGACTTCACATTCCAGGATGTCTGGCTCGAGGTCAGCAACCACCCCATCGTGGTTATCAGGAACGTTAAGCTCTTTCTTGTATAGTTCTTCTGTGTAATCTTGCCACCTCTTCTTAATCTCTTCTGCCTCTGTTAGGTCCCTGCCATTTTGGTCCTTTATCATGCCCATCTTAGGACCATATAATCATTGAATTGCAAGAGTTGGAAGGGGTTAAAGGCCATTGAGTTGAACTCCTTGCTCAGTGGAGGGTTCTAAGTCAAAGCATCACTGACAGATTCAACCTGAGTGTGGTAGTGACTACTGAGGTGGTTTGACAGGTGAGCTTGTAGCTGGCCACACAGCATGGCCATCGAGAGGGAAAGGCAGTTGCTACTCCTTCCATTCAGGCCTGGCCTGGTTGGTGGAGGTAGGAAGGCTTTGAAACTTTCCTGTGGCTTGTGTCCCCTGCTACTGAAATTGGCAATAGTATACCTGTGTTGCTTTTTCCCCTAAGAAAAGTTTTTCCAGTGCATCCTTTAAAGATTTGTTAATTGGCAGAATGCATCCCAGGAACTGAGACTAATTAGGAGAACTTAAAATACAGGATTATCATGTGAAACATGGTCTCTCTTTGTTAAAAATAAATTGATGATGATCAAAATAATAGAGGTGATCAAATCACAAAGCATCCATGCCTGAGAGGTACTGTTGCCAGCTGTATACTACAAGGACCACATAATGAACAATATCACATTCATTGGGCACCAGATGCCACTTCATGAATTTGACAGAACATTTTTTTGTACAGTCATACATAATTTGCTTTTTGGTTTACAAGTTGAGGAAATGGATTCTGATTAAGTGTGGACAGGCTACCAAGAACAACTATAATTCATTTTTGCAGTGAACACATGAACGTTTTGGTGAAGCTATTATGAATTTATATATATTTGGCCATTGACCTTTGAGAAGGGATTTCTCAGCTTACTAGTGTATCCTAGTTATATTTTCAAAGACTAAAACATTTTTGCAGTGATTTTTGTGGGGCAATATGCATCTGTGAAGAATAGCTAGATAGTATTATGGGTTGTATGAAGAAATATATTTAGGATGCAATCTTACAGGCACTTACCCGAGAAAAGTCTGATTGAACTCAATGGGGCTTAATTCTGAGCAGACATATATAGGATTGCACTGTTAGATGATAAAATGTCATGTATTATTATTGGTTATAAATATGATAAATAATACAGCATCATAATTATATGTGGCAATACAATATTATTATATGATGTGTCTCATGAAACTCAGTAGAAATAGTTTATTCATTACCCTCATATCACCATCAATCATTTAAAGCAAATTAAATGAAACATCATTTCTGCACACAAGAAATTTACATAATTTCTGTTTCTGTACACAACCAGAAAGTCAAATCTTGTTTTAATTTAATATTGAAAGTATTCATTCTAAAATATAGTATTTCTTTTGAATGAAAAATCTCAACAAACCCTAAAAGGAAAATTCTTGGTAATGATTGGTATTCACTGGTCTGCCAAAGAACTGAGATCACAGTCTCACAGATGTACTAGAGAAAGCGTCCTGCTGGATTCAGTAAGTCTGCCGTCTCCATAGACAGGCAGGCAATCGCAGTTTCATGGCCTTTCGCTTGTTTTGAAGATATCGTATTCAGTCAATATTTGAAGAGAATGAGAGTAGCTCTGCAGAATCACCTCAGCAAATATTTCTGCCTGTGTAGATTTCATGGCCCTGGAGAGTTGCCATAGCTGATAAAGGCAAGGGGCACAATTAGACAAGTCAGTGTCTGATGGGTCAGAGTCAAGGGTTCTCATTTGCCATATGTCCATCTTCACAGGAAATAGTCCAAAGGCTATTTCAGCTCTTGCTACGGTTACTGTAAGGCTCGATGCCAGGAATTTCCCTAATCTTACTCCACAGAGCAGCAGCATCTTACATTTTAGATTTCTTTTACATAGAACACTGTAGTGCTATTTGGTGTTACAGAGTGAAAGATGGAGCCAAGGCAAATATATCCTTATCTGTAAGACTGCATCACTCTTTAAACAGAAGCCTAGAAAACAGGAAAATAATAATAATAATAAAAAACTGAGATTAGACTTGATGTGGGACTTTGCCCCAGACTAGGAGGAGCTGTGCCCTGTGGCACTGACTCTGAGTCAGAAGGAGAAGCTGTAGAGTCAGGCCCAGTTGTGGGAAGCCAGATGCCTGAGAAGTCAGCTCTTCAGGCCCACTTGGCTGGCAAGCTGGAAAGGGTAAGAGGCAAGATGTTGCCAGTAGTTTTGTGATGAACCTCTATGGACTCCATCCCTCCAGCGTTCAGAGATTTCCTCTTGTGTTTGGCCCAGTCTTGGAAAGTGAGCTGGTCCAAGATGAAGTGTGCAAATACTTGTGGAATGGAGCTTGAGCAACTCTCAGCTTTCTTTTGCATTACACAGCGGCACAAACAAAGCATTTAGGTCTTGATTCCTGGTGGATGCCACACAATTGCTAGGTGTGCTCACCGGGAGCTTGGACGCGCAGCCATGACAAAGCAGGCTGGAGTTTGGGCAGCTGAGCCCAGTGCGGATTAGCCCACATCCCTGGCACAGTTGGAAGACCTGACCTTGGCTGAGGCCTCTGCTTCTCAGCTAGGGACATCTTCCATGGGAAAAGTGATGCAAGAGGAGGTCTTTACAGGAGAGGGAGTTTGGGGGTGTCTTCCCTGCACACTGTGAAATACAGGAATCTGGAAAAGCACAGGAACTGCTCAGGAACCAGGATTCCTTAGAACTGAAAGTCTTCTAATGATCTTTCATGGCTACTCCCCTGTATTTAAGCAGAAGTGACCAGCAGTAGACATTGCTGGAAACAAAGTATTGCTAACCTGGAAGGTTCCCTGATTTCCCTAGAATGGTGAAGTCATTGGGTTTTATTCTGTGTGCTGAATGTGAGCCTGGTGGGATGGGATTGTATTTTTTTCTAGTTCTCCCTTCTCGCTAGTCTGTCTTCACAAGTCCTCCCTCCACTGTCCTTATCTATTAATATCACCAACATGCACCTAGTTGAAGAGGCACAGAGACTGGCCTTTCTCTTGGCTTCCTTTCTCTCTTCTTTGGCACACACATTCACATTATTTGTAAAGCATACGTGGATAGTTGAATTAATAACAATCAAATAACATGTATTTACTTATTAAAACGGTGCTTAAAGCAGCCACCACCTCCATCACTAATATTGATCTGGCAGGCCCACCTCACTTATTATGTCTTTTTACATCCCAATAGGATGTCTTCTATCCATACCATCCAATCGTACAATCCCCCTAGAGCAATGTTTTTCAACCACCGGTCCATGGACTGGCACTGGTCCAAGAAAGGTTTCCTGCTGGGGGGCTGCATCCCACTTGCCACAGACTAGTGTGGAGGCTGTCTGTGCTCCACCACCTCTTCCTCTGTTGACATTCATGGGGGGTGTGCCGGTGCTGCTGGGGGGGGGGGGCACAGGGAGAGGAGAGATGGCTTGGTGGGAGCCATGCTGCACCGATTTTGGTATTTTGTTCTTTTGTTGGCATTTTTTGTAGCTCAGTTTCTGGTCATTTTAGAGAATCTCCTCCTCCTCCTCCTCCTCCCCCCTTCTGATATTGTGTCTGGATAATAATACATGGAATACTGTGTTATGTGTATGGTGCTTTTTGTTTCTGCCACAGCGATCCCTAAGGCAGTTTTCCTGTTTTCACCAGTCCGCAGCAGTGGAAACCTTGAAAACCACTGCCCTAGAGGTCACACCTTCCTCTCTAAGAACATTTATGGCTCCTGACTTACCCACCCGCATCAGAGCCTGATATGATGCCACTGTTCATATTTTCATCGCTTCACTTTCCTTGCTTCCTAATGACATGAGCCTCCTCCCACCCCCTCTGAGTGTGTGCATGGCGGGGGTGGGGGATATTATCCCCAAACTGTAAATGGAGAGGCCAAGGTAGGGCCAACCTGAAATATTTTGCTGCCTGAGATGAAAGACAAAATGGTGCCCTCACATTTCATGTGCAGAAGCCCATTGGTTTTGCCACTGAGTCTTACTTCCCCACTGGAGACAGGATAGCAAGTTTCACTGTAGCTGAAGGCAGAAGCAAGTTTACAAAGTAGAGGGCAGCCATGTGGCTCACTGACTTGTTCATCATCTCCCACTTCTCCCTTTCTGTTCTGATTGATGCTCACTTGCTACTCACTCAGATTAATACAACAGTGCAAGCACACAACATGTGAATCAAGTAATGTGTATCTGGACATGATGGAGGCTGAAGTTCATGGACTGGGCTGCTACTTCTCTGCCTGTGCAGCCAGTCAAGGGGTTTTATTTCCCAAGGGTACCATGTATGGTACACTGGGAGCAAGCCGCCCAGCCCTGCCCAGCCAGTCACGTGCATCACCGCCACAGCTTGGGACCAGCTTGGGAAGATGGGAACAGTCAAGGAGCTCAGGAGTCATGGCTGCGAGGAGGATCCACTTGGGAGAATTTGGTCACCACTTCTCAAGCACAAAGATAGTGAAGCCAGCATACTGTGTTAAATGGCTGCTCCTCTACAGGCCTGTCTATTTTAGTTCATGGCTGAGGTGTAATTTCAGCTGGGATCGTATAGATTCATATCCTTTGCCTTTACACTAGAGGAGCTCACAACTCCTAGGTGGGTTCAGTGATGCTAATGAGAGTCTCTTACAGAGTCTCCCTTTGAGTTTCTTTGTCCTACCACTGTGAGGAGGACTTTCCTGTTTCCCTTCATTTTTCAGTACATATTCTATATCCAGCTGACTATTTTGCAACATAAAGGGTTTTTTAAAATTTCTCTTACCAAGTTATTGTTTTTGGAGCCTAAACGACAATCACAGGAAGGTCAGACCATGATGGCTCAGAAGTGTGGCTGGTAATTTTTGCCTAGTGGACCATAAATAAACGCCATTGACCAGTCATATTATGAAACTTTGCTATTTGACAGCATGCATTTTAGTGCACAATTATAAGTTTTATGTTGGCAAATGCAGTCAAAATGAGTTACAGGAGGAAAGCTGTAAGAGGAGGAGCCATGGATAGCCACCTCAGAGAGGAAATCAGCATTCTATTACTTAGAACAGTGCTGGTGCTCGCGCTCTCTCTCTCTCTCTTGCTGTTAGGAAGACCAGGAGGCAATCCACATTCTGCATTTTTACCAACATTGTAATGCCTGACTCACTGGTGTGTTATGTGATGTTTGCCCCAACCTGTCCTCCTTGCACCATTTCTGCTAATATATCCTGCATTTCATCAGACTTGTATCATAGGGTAGGGACTGAATCCACTTCTCTCAAAACAGAGCATTCCAAGCTAGATGGCTCAGACTTTGAAGGTGAGCTAGACCAAGAAGCGGAGGGGTTGGAACGTTCCTGAAATGCCAAAGGTAACGAGAGAGATTAGCCAAGTGGCTGGTAAGAACCATACTGCCTCTGGTTTGGAGTGGAAGGGGAGACACTGTAGAATGAGGAGTGTCAGAAAGGAAGAATGGAAGTTCATTGACACTAACTTGAGGGAAAGCTGACACAGGAGGGGTACTCACTTACTTTTGGGTGGAGGGAATAGGGGTGCTTCTGGTCCCCCTAGCTTCATCCCAGAGGAGTTGTGGGGACAGGAGCAAGCGGAGGCACATTTTCTTCTTCTCCACGACTTTTTGTCAGGGTGCAGGAGAGGCTGCCAATGTTTTTAGTCTTTTTTAAAATATCACCATTCTTTCACTCCTTCGCACTTTCACATCTTTGTGTAGCTAATTGAGCTGAAAATCAAACAAACATAAAGAACAAAGGGCTCCTAAAGGGCCATTTCCCAGCACACATCTGCTTTCCAGCTCCTCCAGGTTCACCTGCGACTGCACTTCTACGTGATACAAGCTCACTATGCAGTACTCATTAGCGTGGGTCCCAACTGTGATAGATGTGTTTTGCATAAATATCGTGAGCGTGGTACCTCATAAACAGAAGGGGCTCTCATGTAGCTCTGTCTCCACAGTAGTTCCTTGCTTCTCTTCCCATCATTGACATTTACTAGGACCAATGCTATTTAATTTTTTCATCCCACTTATTTATATTTGATCTAGAATAAGGGAGTGAATAATAATGCAGTTAAATATATAGCTTACATCAACTAACTCAGTTGGTAAACTCCTAAAGAGACTATGAAGAGCTATAAAACTATCTCAGCAGCAAAATGACAGACGAAATTCAGTGCAAGGAAATGCAAAGTAATAGATACTGGAGTGAGGAAAAAAAATGGAAACCCAATATCACATATATAGAGTAGGGGTGTAAATTAGTCAAAACCATTCAGGCAAAAAAAAATCCAGGGGAATCATTTTTAATGTCTCCGATGATGCAGTAGAACTGGTGAAGGTACAGAAGGCTGGAGAATCTTTTAAAATCTTTTAAAATGAAGGTTGAGTTAGTTGAGGCTTCTTGGCCATACTCAACTTTCTTGAGGGCAATCTACTGAAGTCTTCCTGTAGGGTGAATGCTTGATTTCAATGGGATTTACACAGCACTCCAATTATGGGAAGGAGAAGGTAAAGGGTCAGGCCCCCTCTGACATCTGTGTTATTTAAGCACTGGACTTAAGCATGCTTATCTTTTCTGGGTTATGCCCTTTATTTTGAAATAAGCACCACTGATTTCAACTAATCCATTGTTTGGGGGTTAGAATTGCACATAGGAATATAACAAGAAGCAAAGAATATAAGAAAAGGTGACTGCTGAGAGCTACACCATGGTTTAGTTTTGGTGAGGGGATCCATAGAAACTTTTACACAGCTGATTATCTTTCACAAGCATGAGGCATGTAGTATCTATGGAAATGGGTTAGATGCTAGCTGCCTCAGCTAGTGCATGATGTAAGCTTCTTAGTCTCCCAGTCCAACAGAAGCTAACATAAACCCATGGTTTCCGTAAGACATACTTGGGAAGTGCAGCAGGTGGCAGGGGAAGAACTGATCTTTATCCAGCTCACTTGTCCTGGTCTACCTTCAGTGTTTGCCCTCCCTCTGCTAGAATGGATCAGCCAGATAATGTTTACCTTCTTCCGTAATAAGTGTATGTCCTTATTGGTCATAACCGTGGCCCACCACAAATTAGAAAAAGAGAAACAGCAAAAAACAGTAATAATACAATGCTCTGCTTTCTCTTCAGATTGTATAAAGCTTCTGTCTTTAGCCATCAGTTCTGATTTAGTATATTACATTGAGAGCCAGTGTGTCATGTAGTGGTTAGACTGGGACTTGTGAGATCCAAGTTCTAATCCTCACTCAACCTTGAATCTCACCCTGGGACTTTGGGCCAGTAATGGTCTCTTAGCTTGCAGGGTTGTTATGAGCATAAAATGGACTGGAGAAGAACCTCATAAACTGCCTCAGGTCTCTTGCAGGAGGAGGAAAGGCTATGTTTCAGTGCACTGAATAAATTAAAAAATGGAGCAGATGGATTTAGTTATGGAAATCTCAGTTTGAGAGGAATTATGTGCAGAGTAATGGTTCCTTCTGTGGCTTTGTATATGATAGAAATGGAAAAAATACTGCAAGAACCATTGTAGGATGAGCAGGGTAATAAAATACAAATATATCCTATGTGGAAAATTGTAAACTATTAGGCAGTTTTATTATTTATGTGCATATTTCCCTATTTGCTTATTTCAGTCAATTGAGTTATTTCAAATTGTGTCCCATTTTACTTGTCTGGATAAGACTAGCAGGCTGAAATTTCTATACAAGTGAGCATCTTGCATCCACTGTTTGTGGTTAACATGGTAACATAATTCTTTGGCTTAAATATACATTTCAGAAATCTTTCTTGGAGACGCATTTAAAGCTTATTTCACTTGTCAGGGAGGGCTAACTTCCAAATTTTCATAACAAACCAAGACAAATGTTATTTGGTTATGATTTTATGTTGGAAGGATACTGACATTCTTGGTTTTGTTTTGACAATTGCTAATTTGTGACAAACATCTTGGGTCTCTACCATGTGGTCTCCTGAGGTTATCCTTAAGAGCCTGATACCACTTATGCCATAAGTAATAAGCACCACTGCAATTAAATTTGAGTGCCTTTGGTTTATGGGCCAGGCTTCCCGGCCACAGCCATTATAAAAGAAAGCAGAGAGGGCTCCTCTAGACTGAGTCCAATATTATCTGACCAACCCATTCTTCTGTTTTTCTTTCATCTTTTGTGAACTTTAACCTTAGGCCCACTAAGTGTTGTGAACCCTTTCACAGTTTTTGACTTGCCCTCTTGCTTATCTGCTTAATAGTTCCTCCTAGACCTCACAGACTCATAGAATAGTAGAGCTGGAAGGAACCATGAAGGCCATCAGGTCCAACCCCCTGCTGTTGCAGGACACCAATTTACACCATCCCACTCAGATGGCCATCCAGTTTCTTTTTGAATGTCTCTAATGTGGGACAGGCCAACACCTCTTCAGGCAGCTGGTTCTGCTGTCATATTGCTCCGACAGTGAGGAAACTTTTCCTGATCTCTAGCCAGAATCTGGGTTGTTGCAGCTTGACTTGATTATTCTGTGTCCTGCATTCCTGACCTTCCTCTCTGTGACAGCCTCTGAAGTACTTATAGAGGGATATCATGTCCCCCCTCAGTCGTCTCTTCTCAAAGTTGAACATGCCCATTTGTCTCAGTATCTCCTCATAGGACAGTTTTTCCAAACCCTGGATCATTTTTGTTGCCCTCCTCTGGACACTTTTTTGCATCTTTCTTAAATCTTGGTGCCCAGATCTGGACACAGTATTCCAGATG
This sequence comes from Varanus komodoensis, assembly GCF_004798865.1. Lineage (NCBI taxonomy): Eukaryota > Metazoa > Chordata > Lepidosauria > Squamata > Varanidae > Varanus > Varanus komodoensis. Next base: position 30,178,218 of record NW_025335761.1, read on the forward strand.
AGGTCTGACTAGTGAGGAGTTTAGTAGAACTACTACATCTCATGATTTGGAAGTAATACTTCTGTTAATGCATGCTAAAATACCATTGTCTTGCCCAAAAGAAGTAACAAACTTATTTGAGTTATTCTTCATTTCAGTTACCTGTAACTGGGAGCCTGAGGTTTCCTATTTCTGTAGCACCCTCAGTTATTTTTTTCCACCCACTCTATTTCCAGTTACTGAACAGACATTTCTGTGACATCTTTACAATATGTGCTATTAAATCAAGCCATTACTGCTTTTGTCATCTTAATGCTTTTCAGCTTTTTCCACTCCACTGCTCACAGAAAATCATTGTTGGCCTCTTGATCTGCCTGGGCTTTCAAAAACTATTGCTATAATGCCCCTTTACTTGTATATGCTCTTCTGCAGATGGTAACTGTGCGACATGTGACAATTCGGTGTTGCAAGCACTTTCAGTCTCCATGTTGACATGAAAATTAAAATTGAGTACAGCATTTGAAGGGTACTTTCAGTGTCACCTATTTTAAAGTTGATGTCCTTCAGCAATTTCTCTTGTACTTGAATGTCCTGTATCCACAAACTATCCAGTCTATTAACAAGGTGTCTTTTGATATTCCAAGACTACAACTAGTTGCTAGTATCTTTAAATTAGTGCAGTATTCCTTGATATCTTCCTCTGTTGCTTTGTCCCACTTGAAAAAGCTGTATTTTTCCATATTTTCCTTCTTTCTGGGATTGCATCAAACAACCTATCATTATAACCAAAGTGCATCATGTCTGGGGTATGTTGCACACAGCATCTAGCTTAGTTCTTTTCCAGTTTCTCCAGAGTAATATAGAAAAACTTTCATTTTCAAAGATTCCTCTATATCTGCCATTGCATCACCCACGTAGAAATTAAATTTTTTCCCAAGTCTTCTGTGCCTCAGCTAAGTTCTGAGCTTGCAGGTTGAATGTGCTTGACGACTTCAAGCCATCCATTCTTTCTCTGTCATCAAGTCATAATTTGTTATTTTTCCTCAATAGGCACTACTGCCATCATGTTTCAGAATCGGTGGATCACATCCCACAGATTCTGCCTTATAAACAAACTTAAGTTTTATTTAAAGTCTTTTCCACAGATCACTTTCAAGCTGTGACTTCTTTTTCCTAAGGCCAGAAGCTCTGGGTGTTGTTGGCAACCACTTCTTGGTTCATCCTAGAAGCACATTAAACTCAGGATGAATCCAGCACTCCTTTTGCGTAGTTACATCATTGCATGTTCGTGCCATCCAGCTCCCAGTTTTATTGAATGCTATGAAAGCAGGCCACAATTTCCATTGTACTCCTTGAAGATTTCAGTTTGTTTCTACTCCCAAGCTTTCGTTATCAGAAATTGGTTGAATTTATGATCCACAAAATATCTTCTTTTAATATTTAAAAAGGTGTTATGGACCAAAGTAACAGCATGGCATTTTTTAAAGGTGGACAACCTGCTTCATACAGAAGGAGAGAGCAGGGTAGGACTAAAGCAGTTACACTGCTGAAATATAAATCTGTAACATGAGATAAAATGTCAGGCTTAGGCAACCATTAGGTGACATACTGGAAGATCTATGTTCAAAACCTCCACGACATGTTAAAGAGGTAAATGCATCTATTTGACAGGCCCCTAACTTTCAGGATATATAGGCTACTTGCACATTTTGTCCTACAGTTAACAGCTCCGGTGGTATTATTTGGAGCAAGAAAACAGCAAAGGGGACAGGTTTATTAATTTATTTAATTTGTTTATTTGACTTATAAATCAATAGCACCGCAGTTCTGATCCTTGTGGTGGTGGTGAGTGGGAAGACTGAGTTTCATTTACTCTAAAAATAGGCAGGAAAACCAGTCATGGTTCTTTCACTATCTTACATAGTTGCTCCTGTAACAGGATCGGTGGGTGTCATGCTGAAATTATCACATGCCTCTCTGCCCTTTGTAAGCATGCCTCAGAGCTCTTAGAGACATGTTTGTGCCACACACACACACACACACCCCATACACACTACCCTCAGCATCCACATGGTCCTCCACTTTCCCTTCTGCTATTATCCACATGATACCGCCACTCAGTCATCACTGGAACCCACAGATGGCTGGAGTGCTGTTTTCACTTTTACTGGCTCCCCGTGAAAATGGAGGAGCTCACAGAAAGATGCCACCGAATTTAGGCATCATACAGTGGTCTCTGTGGCGTGTTCCCCCTCTATTTTGCCCTCCAGATTTCTGGACTACAGCTTCCATAAGTTTCAACCAGCATGGTGGCTGGCCAGAGATGAGGGCATTCTAGTCCAAAACATCTGGACAGCATCAGGTTGGGAAAGTCAATTCTAAAGGAACTCAGGTAGAAAGAAGCCTCCTCAGCTCAGAGTGATGGCAGCATGGCCATCTAGGGCTATAAAAAGAACATTTTAATAGCATTATAGCTTTATTAGCATGAAAGCATTTGCTGCTTTCATCATGGTGCCAACATATTGACTCACACATTGGTCCTTAAAGATATTCCAGATAAACTGATACATGAGGTTCTTAACTTTCCTTTGGCTTCTATTAAAAAATAAGTGCAACATAGTCAAGGACTCTACATGCACTCTTTCAACTGTAAAGTTGTGAGAAAAGCTACTGACATGAAAGCTGACATGGTGTACATGGCAAATGACTTCTTGTTAAGGCAGGTTGCAGAGCACATAAGTTTGGCTCTTTTCCTTATGTCAAGCAGGATGTGCGTCTTCTACTCTTGAGACCAGCAGTGAGTTAGTTGCTCATCTTGTATTGTGATGCTTAGGAAAACTTCTTCCATAAAGAAGAGAAGCAGAACTGGACAGAATTTCCTCATCTACATCTGGGATCACATATGCCAGTCTTTCTTTGTTAGGAATCACGAAGATTATGGCTGCAGCTTCACCATAGGAGGTCTTGCACCTTCCACATTGCACACACCAGAAAGGTGTCTATGCTGCTTTTGACAGTAGCAACAAGACATAACGAACAGTTTAGTGAGTTATTGAAACTATTATTTCTGAGTAAAAATAGAATGTTTCACTGTAATTCTGGCAAAGTGAAATGTAAGGAAAATATAGTATGAGAATATTCACACCTTGCACAGTATCCTAAATAACATCCAAAGCTGCTAAAGTCAGTGGATACAATCCAATGGTGTTATAGTACTAATGCCAGTTTTGATACGTTGGCTCAAGGGTGGACAACTTGCAGCCCTCCAGACAGTAAGTCTACAACAACCATCAGCCTTAGCCAGCTTAGTAAAATAGGAGGGAGCATGGGAACTATCAGCCAAAAAATCTGGATTGTCACAAGTTATCCATATCCACAAGTTATATTGTAATTCATCACTAGTGCAATACCATTAGTGCTTGCCAGTGTAAAAAGAGGAAAATTATGATTTGCTGCTGTTGGTTTTTCCTTTTGCACTACCAAGTACTAATAATTTTGTGCTGGCATTAATTTATGCTAGCACAGCATAATTAGCAATAGGGTGCTAATTATGCTACTGGATCCTACCCCATGTTCTCTGTGCAATTTAGTTTAGAAGACTCTTCAAAGGCTAGATTTATTCATCTAAATGGGATATAATCCTTTCCGGCATAAAAATCTAGATCTCTGCAATTTAAAAGCTATGCATAGAGACTGTATTAATATACTCTGCATTTTTTACAACTATGAAAAAAAATTCTTGCACTTTTTCACCACTCCTTCCCTTGCTTGTCTTTATTTCCTTTTCCAGCCTACATGTTTTTATGATGTCCATTCTCTGTCAGGTTACATAGATCTACAAAGGACCTGCCTTGAGGACAAATCCATTCCTGCCACTCTGAATTTACATTTTGGAAGCAGGGCCTATTTTTACTGAGTGGCCCTGAGCACTTACATAGAAACAGTAATTCATGGTGGCAGGCACCTAGCACCCCATAGGGTGGCATGGTGTCAGTCTGAAACTGAGGTTTCAGTGTACTGGAAAGCATGCACAATTTGCCCCCCAGAGCAGGGGTGCACACGCCAAGGCCCATACGCATAGCCCAGGACCTTCGCTGCAGCTCCTGGCCTCTCAGTGCTGTCAAATCCTCCCTTTCATCCATTCTCCTGTAAAGACCACCATTTCCTTGCCCCTGCGAGCACAAAGGAAAGCACAATCTCTATCAGGCTCATGAGATGTGTGTGTCTGTGTGAGAGCCTGTGTGCATGGGCACACCTGTGTGCATGGGCACACCTGTGTGGTCCCTGACCCAGTCTCATCGGTGGCCTGTAGGTCTGAAAAGGTGGACACCACTGGTGTAAGGTAATTTCACACAGCCAAATGCCAAACACGTACCATTCTCATTCTGCAAATGTGCATCAGGACAGCAACTTGATGCCAAATGGGATAAAACACTCCAGGGCCTTTGTAGATGTCATCCTGAAGGCATGAATTGCTGTTGATCTGTAAACCACTCTGGGAGCTTTCTAGATGGAGAGAGGGCTATAAATGGTGATGATAATGATACATAGCAAAGAGCTACACTGTATGCATCTATGCACATTCAGTCCTGGAATGATCCTGAACAAGCCATCTATGTATATCGGGTGGCCGACTTGTTCTACGGCAAAATCACATACGGGAAATGTCAGATGTTTGAAAGCCACAACTGAGCACCTGCAGGTGGCAATGGCAAAATGAACTCAAAGAGTCCCATGTGGCCCCGAGCCTTGGTTTGCCCACCCCAGATATATATCTGCATATATACATATAACCAACATGTGTATTGACTTGCTGATTATACATAGCCTGTTCATCATTACTGTGTTCAGCTGGACTTGAGAATGTTCAGCATATTCTTTGATGGCTCTTCATGTCCCAGTCCAGGATGTGTTTTAGGCACATGAAGCCTCGAGACTGATTCTCCATGTGAAAATCCATAGCAAACCCTTCTTGTTCCTGTTGGCTACAGTGTATATTATTCTGGGGGGAAAAAAAGCTATGAGAATCAGTCCGGTCAATATGGATTAGCCACCATGGCCATCTTTTTAAGCTGTGGGGGGCCCTTCCTATAAACCTACAAATCAAAGCATCTCTCTTACATCAGGCAGTCTTTACATTTACCACTGAAAAATAGCGATGCTTCTCTTTACAGCACCTCTGGTGTGCTGTGAGAGAAGAAGCCCACAGAGCATCCCAGAAGTAGCTGGAATGTTTTCATTTTAAAGGCATGATTGAAGTCATTGGAGTGGGTCCAGCTTCTTTTTTTTGCTGATAGGAAGAAATCTTCATTGATTTCCGTTCAGTCTGCTAGCCCCAAACTAACCTCCTGCACTGTTCTGGAGGGCTGCCCAATCTCCTGAGGAAAACTGCATGGGAGGAAGGCATAGAGAACTTCGGGGGCGGAGGGGATTGACAGAGTGTTTTCCACCCCTTCGTGCCACTGGGTTTTCTCCACTGGATTGGAACCCTCCTACAGGCCCAAGGGGCCATTCCTTTAGAGGGAGGGAGATTCTGGATCCAACCCAATATTTGTAAATCTGGTTACCAAAATAAATATAGTCACAGCCTTTCCTGTAAAATAATCTAGGCATGCAGTGCAACTGTAAGTATGTTGACTCTGATGTCTCATTGATTTCAACTGGACTTGTTCCCTAGATTGTGCCATACAGATTGCAGTCCACTATGGGTCAATCTTACCCATGCACACTTGGAAGTAAGTCCCACTGAATTCAACGAATATTATTCCCAGATAAGTGACAATGCAACTTCGGTCTTAGCAGCCTCGGCAAAACAGAATTCTTTCCTATGTGTCACAGCTATACATTTCGTATCACATGAATAGCTTTCCTGACAGTTCTGTAGCTGTGAAGATGTGTCATATCTTTATGGACTGCCTGGTCTTGTAGATGTCAACAGTAAGGCATATGCTTGCTGTCCACCATCAGCCACACTCCCATTGACTTGTTAAGCCAGGCACGGATAGGGCATTCTAATAATACACTTTAATTTTATTGCTCACCTCTGACATCTTTGCAAGTGCAACCTGAGCCTCCAGTTTTGGACATTATGGCTATTTTTGAGCAGTAGGATGATTTGAAATGGGATGAAAATCAGTTTTCTTCTAGAATAGATCCCACCGCATGCCTAGCAATAAGTTGCATGAAGACGCAGGCATATTATTTTGTGTGTTGGTGGGGTGCATTGGTGTCATTTCTTTTATCACTGCTAGATTCCAAACATTTGTCCTAGCAGGCAGTGGGGTTGGATGTTAAGAGCACGGCTACACAGATTAGCTACATCCACTGTTGTCACTGTGCTGCACTGCCATGCTCTCCTCGATCTCTCCTTGATGTTCCCTGTACATGTGTCTATGCCCCTGAGCCCCACTTGCTGGGGAAGATGAATGGAAGGTGCATTCGGGCTCATCTCCTTCTTGTGCTTCTCAGAGGCATCTGATTGGCTGCTATAGGAACAGAGTGCTGGACTAGATGAGCCTTTGGCTTGATGTCACAGTGCTCTTCTGATGTTCCTAGCTTTCTCCTAGCATGAAGATGGGAAAAGAGACTGGATTTCACAGTGGAACTTTTCACATGCCTACTCAAAAGGTGGTCCCATTGAGTTAGTCATGGACATAAAATTAGGCCTCAGGAAACACAGTACAGGATTGCAGCCACTAGTGGACTAGCCTTCAGTCACTGCAGGGCTTTCAAGAATCTTAGGCATTTGGGGGGGTGAGAGCAGTTTTGTCACCTTGGCATGCATATAACCGAATGTAGCAGTAGACTCAGTCCTTGTTGGATTAGGGCCATCTACTGCAGGATGCTGGATGATCATTTTAGAGTGGGAGGCTTTACAAGAAATATGATACTGTTCTGGTCCACACCACCTTTTTACTTTATTTTTCCAGCATTATCCGTCTGGAACCTGATGATGTATGACAGAAACACTAAATTCATCAAGACACAAAACACTTAAAAGCTTTGCAGTATGAAGCAACCTTGCCAACTTTATGCTTAAAAATGGTACATAAAACTTCCAAATAATCTGATAAGGAGTTAATAAAATTGGTAAATCAGGAGCAGCTGCTATTTGTAGTACGTTCAAATCGTTCTCTATACAGATTGCACATCAATCAAGACTCCTGGCTACATGATCATCTCCTTTTAAACCATGTTATTGCTATGGGCAAGACTGGCAATGTTAGAAAGAGGTAAGTATCAGTCTGTGTTTGAAGTAGCAATTCTATCCATCTAGTAATGTCCTACAATAATGCCAAAAAACAGAAGAACTACCTGAGCATCAAGTCTGAAGCCTTTTGCAAGTCTGACAGGATTTCAACCCTCTCATACCTATTTGCAAGTTTACAGCTTCCGCTGAGCAGGCCTAAAGTACCAACCCACATAAACTGAAGCATTTGTGCTAGGAGGGACTTTGGAGAAGGAGTAATGACTACAATGAGTAACAGGCTTGAAGGTGAATTGTTATGAGTGAGAATAGTAATAAGTCCATTTTCTATGTTTATCCACAGCTCTTCTTCCCCAGAAGACTTGCATATTTGTTCATAGCTTTGCCTAATACATGGATTTTTCACAAGCAAGTTCCCCTAGAATAATGCATTTGTAGATAATTTTCACTAATATATAAAAGTTTGTGTGTACTTTCCTCTAATATGCACTTGTTAATACACTTTTTATTGAAAGACAGTATCACAACATTTGCTAGTGAATATTCAAGTATGGCAATGGCTTGGATTGCATATTGGTGTGGGAAGTGCAAATTTGGTAAGTTTACATGAAAATGTGTGAACACAGACAAACTGTGTGGTAGCACCTCTGGGTTCCTTAAGAAGACAGCCCTAATCAATGCTATTTAGTGTCATTCCTGAATGGAAATTTACTGAATGGCTGCTTCAGATACAGCTAGATTGTTAGCAGCATTAAAAATACTGCTTACTGTTCTAGCTAAAATATATTAAAAATTGTAGTTTGGGATCATCAGGTTTTTTCAGAAGGGGAAACTTTTGGAATTTTGAGGGGTGTTGCAGTTTCTCTCACAGAATGGAATTTCCCATTCATACAATGGCTGCCATTAGGGGCATCCGCATTCACAAGTTACGCATTTCCCAAAAGACAAAGCAGTGAGACTGAAAGGAAAGTAATGGCATAGCCCTATGCATATTTAGATAGGAAAAAAGGCCCACGGCTCCCAGTATTCCCCAGCCAGCCTGCCTACCCAAAAACATGAATACAAGAGAAAGGTAGGGGCTGAGCAGCAAAATCATTCCTTTGAATTCAGGTTAAGATGTCTCTGGAGTGGCAGGGAGTATGGTGGGCACCAAGAAAGGTTTTCCACAAGCACGCTGGTATGCCCAGGCCCCATGCTGGAATCCCCCTTATATTGCTCAGTGGGTGGAAATGGTTACTGACTTCTGACACACCCCCTGGAAATAGATTGTCTACTCCTGTATAGCTTTGGCCACAACACAAGGCTTTGTAATCTACACATTATCATTTAGAATGCTTTTCTCCTCTGATATAATAAGCAAAAGAAAATAATCACGTTTTGAGGTACCATGGCTCTTTCTTTTTGCCTGTCAAAAAAAAGCATCTTTTAAACAGTGCTATCAGGTAAGTTTAAAAGATGCTTCAGGTAAGTTACTCAGGAGGTTACTCAGTTGAAGAAAGCTCTTTAAAGATCCAGGTTGCAGGAACAAAACTCTTAAACCTAGCAATTTCGTAGAAAATGATCCTCCAGTGATGTCATGGTAATTTACATGTTTATATATTAGGGAGCTTTATGGCTAATGGGGAGGGCTAAAAATCTAGTACATAATAAATATTTTTTTTAAAAAGATATATTATCCATTAGATTACAAGAAAAACCCTTATAAGCAATTGTAAACCCTAGCCCTTATAAGCAAACAATGAGGAGAGGTATAGATGGGGCACCATCTCCCATTCCCCCCCCCCCCCATCTCCTTCTCCGGAGTGGATCCTATGCGGAATGTTTTGAAAGCAACAAAAGAGTTGCAGCACAGAGGTGGAGTGGTGGTGAAGGAAGGTTTGCCATGGCCCATAAGTTGCTGCACACGCATGAAGAACTTCTCGGGATGATGGCCTGAAGGCTGTTTCCTTTGTCATTATCTCCCACCATTGTAAACATAGTGGTGAAAGCTTTGTAATTATAGTCTGTAATTTATAGTACATGGGCATTCCAAACTAATTTGTGCTGTCTTGTTTAAGCAATTCATGCTACAATATTTAAATAATTTCTTTATGCACTCTCTATTATGAAGTTGGTTGCGTCTGCCAGAAAGCAAGAGAAGAAAAAGTCAAATAGATGTATCTCAGTAGATTGGATCAATAAAGAAACTAACCAAAGGGAAAAAAGGGAACTGTACCAATTCTTCTGGTTTATTATAGTAGTATGTGATGTCCTACAGTGAATGTTATTTGACTCAAGCCACCCACTGTTTCTTTTGTTTAAGTAACTCAAATTGTATAGAAGACAGGGAAATTTAACTTAGCCTGATTACATTTCATGCTTTGTATCATTACTGCCATATGGCTCTGTTCCATGCTCTACTTTAGATGATAGACCTACAAGTCTCATGAAATAATGAAGAAAAAGATGCATCTTTCTATGTACTCCAGAAAGGAAATGTTTCTTAAAACCTTTAAGCTGGTGAAATGTTAATATAATATAGCACTTTAAGGTAAATCCACATATATGTTTTTATTTAGGCAACCCTATTCTATCCTTATCATTTGTTGGTGCATATATCTGGAGAGAAAGCTCTCCACTCTTGTGCTTAGGCACAGAGGTACTCACTTACTAGTGCTCAGATTTCAATTCATGATGCCCCAAAGTGTCCATCCATTCTGGCCACTTTCCCAGAAAAAAGGACATTCTTGGGTTGGAGAAGGGCAGCAAAAATGATCAGGGGACTGTAGCAGATCCCTTATGAAGAGTGGCTGCAACAACTGGGACTGTTTAGTGCAGCAAAAAAGTGAGTAAAGGGACACATGACAGAGGTGTTTAAAATTATGCATGAAATGGAGAAAGAGGAGAGGGAGACATTTTTCTCCCATGGAGCTTTTGGTGGGAGATTCAGGACAGACAAAAGGAAGCCTTCTTCATACAGCATATAGTTCAATGGTGGAAATTACTGCTGGAGGAAGTAGTGATGGCCACAAGTTTGGTTGACTTTAGAAGGGAACTGGACAAATTCATGGAGAAGACAACTAGTGGGTACGATGTCTTGCTGGCTATATGCTACCTCTGTAATCATAGAGTACATGCTTGCCTATAACAGTTTCTGATCACACAGAAGTCTTGTATCCACCCTGCTTGAGAATCCTATGGACAGCTGACTTGCCATTCTGTGAATGGAGTGCTGGACTGGATGGACCATTGGTCTGATCCAGCATGGCTTTTCTTATGTTCCTGTTTGAAGGTTGGAGCAAGTTGGCTGATTTCCTCCCCATGGTAAAGGATGGAAGAGGAAATTTGTACACCATCTCCAAGGCTGGCATAATTGCTCCTTGATGGGACAATGTTTATGAACTGGAAGCATTTTGGAAATCTCAGGTCCAAAGCTCTTCCCCATTCTACATACTAAAGCTCTTTCTCCCTTTTCTTTCTCCCAGCATGGGGAGAGCTGCTGGGGATGGAAGAGAGGCAGACCACTGGATTGTGTGGATCTCCCCAGCTGAGGTCTGCAGAGGCTGGGTGGTGAGACCTCAGAGGGGGAGACCCAAATAGTCCTATGGCCCTTGAGATACTCTCTTGGAGCCCCCAGGATTCCAGCCAAAAGAAACCACAGCAATGAGAACTGGGTAAGAAATATCACAGTTTTCCCATTCAGTAGTTTATTTAACAAACTGCTATCACAGCTGATCCTTTCTGTTGTTCATTATCACAGCAGTGATGGATCAACTCTAATATTTTTCTCTCAATTCTAGGTTGGATTTTTGTTGTGTTTGATTTGCTTCTCAAGCTGTTAATTCTTCTTCCATGGCCTTTAGCACTTCTTAGATGTTGCTGTTTCCTAAAAGTTGCCACCTCTTGCAATCATGCTCCAGCTCTGTGCTCTCCAATTTATTTTGTGCTACTTTCCAAACGCCTGATGGCAAAGTATATGCAGAATTCTACCTTGTCTTTGCAGAAGGGACTCCGATCCTTCTTCTCCCAGCATTTTAACCAGGAAAGAGAACCCCACTAAGCCCATTCCATCCCTCTGCCCAGCCACTCATCTGTGCAGCATTCGTGCAGCTAACTCTCTCTTTTACATGTTCTCTGCCTAATTGTACAGCAGGACCATTTCAGTTAGCCACCATGCAATATCCGAGGGATTTAAGAGCCAAAGGCTGCTTTGCGTGCCAGCCAGCCAGCAAAATCCATTTTAAGTGGATTTGTAGTTTTTTCCTGGGTGCTCAGAAAACAAGGCAGGTTGGTGCCTTGGCAACAGGTGGACCAGGGGCTGGCAGGCCAGCAATGACAGGCTGGATAGCAGATGTCTAGCAGTGGCACAGTTTGGGTAGCTTTTCAGGAACTAGTTGCCTAGACTAAGAGGAGTTAGCAGGCGTGCTTATATTCCTCCAGAGCACTGGGCTGCCTCTGTAGCAAGGTCTGATTTGCTATCCTGGGAGTATAATGAATGTACACATTCAACATCTGAATGGAACGGCTTGTGGTTGAACACCATGCAGCTCATGGGCTGCATGCATCCCTCTCTCTCCCCTACTCAGTGAGGTACCTCCCATGCCACTGAGATTTGTTACAGAAAATGGAAAGTTTGCCACCCTTACCGCTACAGAACAGTAAGGAGGACAAACTTAGCTAGCAGATTTTCTCTGGCCAATCAACTGAGCTCCAAAATCAAAACTCCAGTCTCCATCCATGATTTGTATTCCCTGAGAATACACGGATGGGTTCAGGCATACCGTTGCCAGATGGCTTTGCAATGTGTCCCACTTTTGAGAGAGAGAGAGAGAGAGAGAGAGAGAGAGAGAGAGAGAGAGAGAGAGAGAGAGAGAGAGAGAGATATCGATCCAGGCAGGACTGTTTGCAATCCAGCACTGCTCAATGCATCTTTTCAAAAAAGGAAATGAACGAACCCAAAAGGAGACCATCTTAACATTCTGCCTGCTGCTTCTCAGGTGCACTTCCTGGCACAGGGTCTCCTTGCCAGTGCAGCTGTCTTTGCAGAGGCTCCACAGTTGAGGAGCTCTCTCATACCTGCCCTTGGCTGGATGGCCGTGCCTGGGAGAAGACCGCTCCTGCAGGGCTGGGCTGCCAGGGTTGCTCGAAACCAGACAACAGTGTGGGCTGTGGGTGCCCTGGTGGATGCTCTCTTCCCCAAACAGGGCCAGGACTGTGGCAGATGAAGCACTCCGCATAGACCCTCTGCCTGCCCCCTTCCACTGCTTGCAATGGGGGACAATCTGAGCATGTGCACACGTGTTGAGCATGAACAATAGGAAAAAGACATTTGGTTTTTTTTAATTTATTTATTATATTTATATCCTACCTTTTCTCCTTCCAAGGAACTCAAGCTGACTTATATAATCACCTATCCCCTCAATTTTCTCTTCACAACAACAACCCTGTGAAGTAAATTAGGCTGCGAGTCTGTGACTGGCCCAGAGTCTCCCAGTGAGCTCTGTGGCTGAGCAGGACCAGAACCCAGACCTCTGAGGTTCCAGTCCTGCTCTTTTAAGCATTAGACCACACCGGCTCTCATAAAATGTAATGGAGGACTGGAAAAGGAGGAGACACCTAGGAAAGCCAGTGTGCCAGCAGGCTGGCCAGTCTTCCAAGAGCACTCAAGTAACTTGCTAGGCAAGGAAGGCCAGGAAAGGACCTAATCTTTGGACAATGCATACTTTAAAGTAAAAAAGTCAACCATTCAATAATACTGGCATATTACTGTCACTTCATGTGAAGCTGCTAATTTGTCATTAGCGGCCTAAAGCTAACATCCCTCCACTGCTTCCCTTGTGCCACTTTCCTATCACTCTGTTTTTCTAAGACACAGTGAGAAACAGCTTGTGCTACCAAGGACCCTTGCATCTCCACAGGTCTATTCTCCTGAGAAACAGGTGTGAACTCTGATATATAAAATCTTCCAACAAGGTACAGCATCCCAGCAGAATATGCATTCTACTATGATCACTTTTTATTTTATCTGATCCAGTTCCATGCACTCTTTTTTTTTTTTTTTTGCTCCCTAAATCTTCCAAGTGTGTGCTTTTAAGAAATGATTTGTCCAATTATAGTGCTTAACACCTGCCTAAGGACTATAGGAGACAACTGAAGTGCACTGGTCTATTCATACCTTTCTTTACAGGTATTCCCTGCCTTCCCCCAGCACTGCAGAAGTACTGCAGTTTGCTCTGGCATCAGCAACGATTCTGCTGTGTTGTCAACAAGGAGATGCACGAAGTAGCAAAGGCCTCCTGTAATATTAGAATGGAAGAAACCAAATGGCCGAGCAAAGGCCCATCTCCTTTCTGATCAGCCTTCACAACTGGGGCCTCAAGTGCATTTGGAAGCCCCCTTTCATGTGTTGTATTCATGACTATGTCCACATATACAAAAGCTCATGGGGAATCACAGTTGCGCCCTCCCAGGCTTCCCTTCCCCATCTCCTGATGCCCACTCACTGAACATCAGCATCCAGTTAGGGAAAGTCAGTGTTCACTGGCTTCTACAGAAGCTGGAACCATTTTTGATTGGAGTCCCACCCTCCTGTGCACATACAAGTAAATACACGTCTGGATTTATATGGCTTGCATATAAGACACGCTGCGATGGAGTATGAATCTTAGTGAAGAATTTCATGGGCATGTGGTTTGTTTTAATGATCAGCAAATGATCAGGCAGGTTTTGGATGTTGTTCTGTGAACATTTGGGATCCCCGCTCCTCCCCTTCCTCCCTCAAGTGCCAGCTTGTGAGAAGAATGTGCAATCATTCACACCCATTTTTCAATTTATAAATCATGATTTAGGAAACTGGAAAAGAATGCTCCAACTCGCTAACTGGGGTTGCATGACCCATGAAACCATGGTGGCCTGGAACCCTTGCCTTGGCTTAGCATGCCATCTGAGCCTGATGCATTTCCCATGAAGCTACCTCAAGAAGTAATGGCAGGTGACAAATCCAGATAAGCCAAGGTCACGCCAAAAAAATTGCATGCCACTTAGTCAGAGTGGCAGAAAGACTTGCTGGTCTGGCCAGGCAGCTCTGGAGCACTGGCAAAGACAGCCACCCAAGTGGCACTTTGCAAAACTGCCACCTGCATGCCACCTGCCCAAGTCCTTCTCAGTGCTTATGACCCTGGCAGCTGTGGTCCTGCTTGAGGTGCCAGTGCACAGCAAACATCAGCTCGTGCCCACCTGCCCCCTCACTCCCTCTGGCCAGGCTTGTCCTCCTCTGCCTCCTCCCAAGGAGACCCACCAGGATGCAGCTCACCTCCCTATCTTTGCTTGCAATGGCACTTGTGGGAGCTGAGACTTGGGGGGGGGGGTGCATTCAGCTAGTCTCCTCCAGTAGAAAGCCAGCCACCCATGGCCCCTCTCCTCCTGCCTGCAGCCCCAACTGCAGGGCAGGCACGGTCGTGGTTCAAGCTGGGGGAAACCCAGCTGAGCACACACTCCCTCCGATGCCAACAGATGGGGCAGAGAAGCAGGCGGGATCCTCTCATCTCCGTTCCCCTTGCTGGGCATAACTGAAACTGAGCAGCAGCTTTGCCCTGCAAGCAGGGAGGGAAAGAAGCTGCCCTGGGCTGGACTTGGGCTCACTTCATCAACTGACACCCCCACTGCTTTCTTTGGTGCTCCCACAAGGTCAGAAGGACCTCAGGGAGAACTGGGGCAAGGAGAGCAACTGCCCTGCTGTGCCCAGTGTCTGTCAGGCCTGTCTGTGTCTGTCACAGGCATGGAGCAAGTAAGCCATGCTGCGTAGCTTTCTCCATTGTGTGGCTTCTTGTTTCCTGTGAACTTGCCTTGTTTTAGAAAGGAGCAGTTTTGTTACACAGCAAATGAATCAGGACAAAGATGTTTCTCCCTGGCATCAAGTTATCCCATAATCTGATTTGAAATTCAGCAAGATAACCTATTTAATAAAAATCCCCCTTTTCAGCCTTTATTTTGTTTTAACGAGCTTGGAAATGAAGAGGAATTGTTTTCATGATTGACAGCTGGTGACATTGTGCTTTAGGCTTATTTTTACAATATGTGACAATGAAGGGGAGGGAAACTCAGAGCTGATTCGTATTCGTGATATCCAGTGGGCACAGCACTGCTCCGTTTCCATTCTCTCTCCCGCTGCCTAAACATGCTTCATGCTGTTTTGTCTGACATGCACCAGTTCTGACATGATCCTGCCCTGATGCGCCACACCCTGGAGACGGGTGACAAGGCATTGGGAGTCCTGTGAAAGGGACTGTTTGAGTGCGGGGTGGGCTTACCCCTTGGCAGCCTCCTGGGACATAAAGCAGGGCCATGTTGGGGTGTCCCCCTTTGGTTGGCCCCTCTGGGATGCCACAAGAGTGAGGGCACCTCTTACTTTCCCTCACTTTGCTCCTTGGTTTGTACCTGCTAAGAGTGTGAGTGGCCTGTAAATACCTGGGAACATGCCTGAGAGACCATGGGGCTCCCAGTCAGTGTAGTGACAATAGAGGGAGATACGGTGTCAGGAGCAAGGTAAGGGGATGCAGCCCAGGCAGCTAATGGCTGTGCCATGTTCTAGTCCTGCTTGTCCCTGCAAGTTTGATGGTTGCCCTGGCAGCCTTTCCTCAGGCCTCTGGATGCTGCTTTGAAATGGCAGATCAGTGCAAAATAAGAGCTCCTTCGTCCATGATTTAATACTGGGTGAGGCAACTGTCCTGGCAGGAGGCACTGAGATCTGCGATCTGGGATTGGAGTTAGTCTCTCCCAGTTGTGCCTACTGGGGTAGTTGGTTCAGCATCAGGGTGGACTTGAGGGTCAGGGTGGGGAGTTGCTGTGGATTATAAGAATTCAGCATGTTGGGGATGACAATGGCTGTTTTCTTGGTGTGCACTCATGGGTCACATTGAGCTGGATGGCGAAACAGAAAATGAAGGAGAGGAGGCAGAGGGAAAGTGGGCCTCCGGCCTTGGAGATGAAGGAAGCGGTGCTTATCAAAAGGCCACTCTCCTCAAGTGCTCAGGCAGGTCCCGAGAAGAGCCATGAAGCACAGGTGCTGGGTGGGGACCTGGGAGAGGACGGGGCATAGAAAGAGGCTTCCAAATTGGCCCTTCCAAAGAGCCCAAGCTTACTATGTATGCTTAGAGATACATTCTGGTGATTGAATTTATTGGGCATCCTTTAGCGAATGAAGAGCTTTCTGCAAAGATATGGACTGTTGCCTTGAATGCATGGAGGAAAACTTGGAGCATGACATTCTCTCCCTCCAGACACCCCATCTGCCTGACTGCTGTCCTGAGGTGTTTGCGTCTTGTGTTGGGCCAGCAGGTCAGGCTGGGGATTTTGCTGGTGTGCTGCCCATCCATCAGTCTCTCTACCTGAGTGGATGGAAGACCCAATATTGGACCTGATATTGGAGTCCCCCATGCTGTTGGCTCTGGGGGACTTCAGAATTTAGGCTGAAGTCATTTTGTCTGAGGTGGCTCAGGATTTCATGGACACCATGATAACCACAGGACTGTCTCAACATGCTTTCAGTCCAACACATGTAGCTGGGCATAGAAACAACATAGAAACAGAGCAAGTCTGAAGGGATCTCCTGGGTCATCTAGTCTGACCCCTGTCTCCAGCCAGCTCCACTCATGGCATGCCTTCCATACTCTAGGCTACATTTGGAGCGGGGGGAGGAAGTAGATATGAGAATGGGGCTCTGAGTGTGGGGGGGGGGGGCTTTGATCGAACACCTTTGTTCTGATCAGATCACTTCTTGCTAATTCAAACTGATGGCATCTTTTCCTCTCTTCAGAGGACGAATCAAGATGGTTCACCCCACACCCCCTTAGGCTAATGGATCTGGATGGTTTCCAGAGTGCTTGCAGGGGTGGAATCTGGTGGTTGGAATCTGGCTGACATGGCTGGCAGTCCTATCAAAGCCCTGCTGGAGTTGTAGAACACAGAGATGACCTGGACAGTTGGCACAATCACTCCTGAGAGCCCTCCTTGAGTAGAGTTCACACAGCTCCATGGTACACCCCAGCGCTAGGAGAGATGAAACAACATGGGAGACAGCCTGAGGGCAGACAGAGTAAAACCCAACTGGATTCAGTCGAAGCCTGCTATGCGCCTACAGCCAGGCATGCTTAGAGGCACTGCGGGCAGCAAAGAAGCAACAGCTCACTAACCCTGGTCAGACTTCTGTTGCTGCTCAGGGGAGGTTTTCAGAGTAATCCATGTTTATAACCATCTGAGCCCCATTGTCATTTCTTTGCTAGGCACTTCCAGGAAAAGTGGACTTAGATTTCAGAGTTAAAGCAACCTGGTCCAATTTTACTGGATGAGTTTCAGTTGAAAGAGCTCGCGGATGTTGACAAGGAGCTTGGACAGGTTTGTACAACCACCTTTGTACTGGATCCTTGCACCTCCTGTCTTATAAAATGCAGCAAAGAAGGTACAACCAGCTGGACCAGGGAGGTAATTAATGCCTCCTTGAGTTGGGGAGTGGCAATTCTGCCTGGCTCCACCCACCTCGCCTCCACTTGGGTCAGGGAAAGCTCACCAGACCACCTTCTATTTCTTTCCACAACCACCTGTGCCTCAGCACAATCCGGAGCCCTGCGGACTCACATTTAATGTCTAGCTGTACAGAAAATTAGGAGAAAAATTCACAGATGAAGCTGCTATTTGCAGTGTTGCACCAGTGAAAAGGATTTATGTTTGTGAGAGTGCGATACACAAGAGAAAGCATCACGGAGCCATTTGCCCAACTATTTCGGGCATGCTATTTGTGGGTGGCGTGCCTCAGTCTCCAGTTGTGTGGATGCCCTCTCTTCAAGCAGCTCTACGAAAGCTGGTGCAGCAGCCGAGCTGTGTGTGGGGATTGGGTATCTCCATAGCAGCATGGAACAGCTGCCTCAGGCGTTAGGCTCCAATCCTGTATTTATCTGCTGATTTCTATGACTCATGAAGTGGACCAGTGCTGCACATATAAATCTATGATGGATTCTGAAAGCTGAAGCATTAGGATGTAAGGTATAAAGTGCATCTATTAAAATTGTGCAGTAGGTTTGTTTTCTGTTTTTCTAAGTTGGGTTTTTGAGATGCCATGTTTTTATACTATGTATACTTCCCATCAAAGGTAGTCTTAGCAAGTTCTTGCAACTGATGTATATAAATACCAACAGGCTGCTTCACTATCAGCCTTTAAGGGAATATTGAAAACCTGTTTGTTTGCTGATGCCTCTTCATAATTTTAAGGGTTTTACTTGAACTGATACTGGTCACAATGCTGGTTTAATGTTGCTGCCGGCTGCTGTTTGATTTTCTTGTGCTGGTGCATTGTGATTAAACTTTAAAAAAATATATTATCCTAAGGGGTTAAGTTTATCTATTTTGCAAGCTTCCTTGTGGGAAAAATTTCTAAAAGGTGGAATAAGAATTATCAAACCAACAATCACAACAGCTCAATTTACAGAGCTGCTTTTTATGACTTGGACAAAAGGTGAACCAGTGTGATTTAGCCTTCTTTCTGCAAAGCGGTATGGATACTTAAATCCATTTAGCTGCAGGAAATAACAGCATTAGGAAGATACCAGAAATGACTGAATTATCCCGTTGAGTGCTTGTTTAGTTTATTAGGGCACGCAGCAGCTGGAACGCTTTGTTGCTTTGGTCAAACACACTCTGCCTTGCTCCGCCTCAGGATTTAGGAGCTCCATTTGCAAGCCAGTCTTATTCTTTCTTTAAAGGCTTTGATAATGTGTTCATGCTTTCTCTGCTTGGAATGGAGCAATATTGCGCTCAGCAAGACACTGGCTGCTTTTCATTCCAAGAAGTGTCCATGAATCAGGCTCATATTTGCCCTCGCTTACCAGGATGATTTTATAGGTTGGTGCAGAGATGACAGGATGCTCTGCCTTATTCTGCCAAGCAGAACGTGAGTGGACGGAGAGAAGGACAAGGAGGAGGGGCCTGGCTTCCCTAAGATTAGTATGAAGCGTGACAATACGGGGAGGACACCCTCTGATGATGCCAGTTCCCTCAGGAATGTGTGTGAGAGCCTCATTTTCCTTTTGTACTTTAAGTAGCTGGACTAGGGCAGCTTTTGGTGCTGTTTTGGCACCCACATAAGAATTGGGTGTAATTATTCAGTCATTTCTACATGCAACAACATAGTCTTTCAAGCAAGCATGTGCTTCATAGAAACAGCTAGAGAGGTCTGAGTTAGAAAGCCCTGCTCTGTTTTAATTGTGCATGTAGGAAATTTGACAAGATAGAAATACGCTGTTCCGATCTTCTTGATTTGTGTATGTGTGTGGAGGGAGGGGAGGCGTGGAGGCCGTATACTTGGCAGTGATTTACTGTGGTTTTCTTTGGATATAAGTAGAAAGGATTTGTCTTTATTTTAATAGTTGCCAATATAACACAGTGGCAGTGTTGGTTGCAAGGGGAAAGCACTGTGCAGACTCGACAGTGTGAGAAGAGAAAGCAGGTCACTAATTACCAAGGCTGATGAGAAGCAAAAGACTCCCTCCCTGCTTCACAATTACATCTGCCACCTCCTGCACTGAACCTGGGAGGGTTTGTTGAACTTATTGGTACAGAAACATGCTCTGAAAATGCGTGTTAGTACCAGCTTGTTGGTGCTACTACTTGTCTTGCACATTAGCAATGAGAGAGCCTTGGAGGGTTTGCAAGGAGTTGATTTTAAGTAGAACAGCTACTGGGCACTTGTGTGTACTGCTTCCTTGGTATTTGCTAGATATTGATCAGTGGGGAATAATTAGTTTGCCTGGGAGCTATGCTCAAGTTGGCAGGAGCAAATTTCATGGGCCTCATCAAGATCTACTGCTTTTAGAATGCAAAACTGCTATGAATATGCTGAAGAGAATGACTTACTGTTACTCTTCATCAAAATCGTACTGGGTGAAAATAACAATTGCAAAAAAACCCGATTTTTTTGGTTTCAAATCCAGTCCCCTGCAAAAGTACCAGATGTAAGTCTTGCTGATTTCAGGGGGACCTACTCTTAATCACATGGTTTACGATTGCAATTGTAGAGTACAAAATATTTATATATATTGAATTGTATTGCTGTATGAATATTATATTAGGGGTTTCCCAAGTACCAGTTTTAAATGCAATAAAGATGTCCTTATATGAACAGAAGGTTCACCTTCTGTTATGATGAACTCATATTTTTCTAGTATGGGCCATTATATTTTATACTATATGGAGCAAAGACTGCTGGAACATGGCTGTGTAAATGCTGAATACTGTATAGTAGAACTTGTCACATGAAGGGCGACAAGCGCGCGCACACACACACACACACACACACACACTCATTCTGGAAGCTTGCATGGGATTCCTCTTCTAGCCTGTGTGTGTGCACATGCCAGCCTTCTGAGTAAAGCAAGACTGCTCCCCTTCCTAGCAAAGCCTCAACAAACTGTTCCTTCTTGGCTATATTTTCTTTAGTTCTTGATAGCTGTGCTCTTCCCTCTCCAGGGCGGAAGCATAGATTTATTTCCCCTTTTTAAGGACAAAGCAGTAGCACTGATCATCACCCCAAGGCTTTTCCATCCTCACTCCTGATCACTTATCTGTGACCAGGATATTGCGTGTTGCCTTTGAATGGGGACATGGAAGACTTCATTTATAACCTTTTCTTTTAACTGGTATGGCCATTCATTTGTTATTGGGATCAATTAAAACACATCTCCCATGTAGTAGATCTAGAGATACATTTATGGGAATTACACACACACACACACACACACACACACACACATCTATCAGTTCCTCATATACTTCAAGATGGCTTACAAAAATAACAAAGAAACTTGGGTAAACATGTGCTTTGTTTCAATATTTATCAAATTAACTTTATGAGGATTTGGCAACCCCAAATTTGGTTTAGTGATGCAAATGTGAATTTGCATGCGATTAAAATATATGCTATGCAGGTATGACAACAGCCTTACTCCATGCCACACAAATGCTGGCTCAATTTCTGACCATGTTGAGTGGTAAGTTCTGAAAGGGGATTCTGAGTGCATTTGACCGCAGAATTCTCCATGCCATTGGGAACTCAGATAATTCAGAGCTGTTGATTCTAGGCATATGCAGATGATTATATTCAGGACCCCTCATCAAAACTTCCTGTTGAATGCTGGAAGGTGGGCACTGGGCAAGCACACACATGAGCATTGGCAGGAATGCCGTGTGTGCAGACCTGCCACTACAGCTTCTGACAGTAATGCCTGAATAGGAGTATAAGTTGGTACAGATGTCGCAGCCCCTTCTTTATATTTTTCTGGACTACTTGTCCTTCTTTATTTTTTCATCATCTGATTTATCAAATGGCTCTATTTTCATATGGATTTTGCTGTTGTGCTAAGGTTGATTGCATTTGGAGAGTGGTACATTCTCATGCTTAAAACACTTTTAAAGTATTACAAATGAGCACACAACATAGAGCTACAAGAATCAGCAATTAGCTATTTCTCCAACATCTAATGGCCTTTGGCTTTAAATGGTTGTCTGTAGTAGGAATACAAGACAAAAGCAAAACAAAAGAAAACACCTTAGAGTGAATGTACTTAGGAGTTTTGCCAATTTAGAAAGTGGAGAATAGCAGTATATCCCAGGATGTTATTAACTATTTTTAATAGTGATAATACCTAAACTGATAAAAACAGTAAATGAATCAAAGCACTCTGTTCAAAGTAAATGGCAGTCATAACATTTGCTTGTTAACTTGAAGCCATCACTGCAGATGTTGTATTGACCAAAATATAGGAGGTTGTACTGTACCAGATCAGTCTACACTCAGACCTGAAGAGATTCTCTGGGATTTTGGGTCCTCCCCAACACTGTGCCCAAGTGAGAGTGGTCAAAAAGGCTGGGATGTTGGCATGCCAAGTGTATACGTCAGGTTGGCCATTGAATGAAGCTGGTCTTTGAGCCGATCCAGTAGGGCTCTTCATGTGTTCTCAGCCACTGAGCAACAGTCTGATTCTTTGGAATGGGACAATAAGCTACAATTATACCATTATTTCTGTTTTGGTGTTTTGAATTCCCTAGCTTTTATGTTACCAAACACCTCCCTGCAAACATTTTTGGAATCCAACCCGTGCTCAGGTTTCAATGAAATCTCGGCTTTCATTCACTCAAACCTTCCTCTGCAAATTTCTAGCTCTTATGACTGTGAAGATAATCAAAATGTGTCTGCAATGGCTGGCATGATTGCATGGCTGGTGAGCGGAATGCTGGCAAGATTTTTCATGGTCAGAAGCATGGCTTTATTGCCTTCAAAATTCCTTGCCTTTCATCCAGGCCAGCAGAAGTAAAATAAATTATGCAAATCTACTTAGTCCAGATTACAGTTTACTTAGAATTGAATTTATGAAGGGTTTTGATCTCATTGTTAGTAGAGAAGGTATATGACCTACCTCAAGGGAGAATTCTGGTTTGCATAAGCAGCTAATGCAATGGGATAAATAATTAGTGAGCCAGTTTGGTGTGGCTTTGGTGTGGGCAGGGATGCTTTAACCTAAGATTTTGCTTTTAAACTATTCCTTTTCTCCTCTTTCACATGTGCAGCATATTTGGAAAGAATTATGGTCTAGAACCCCCGATGTTAGCCATGGAAATCGCACTTTCCCCCATCAGGCCTCAGGAAATGGATCCTGCAGCTGCTGATGCCTCTCCCATGATCATCAACATGACCCCCACCACTGAGCAAGATGACAGTGAAGATGCTCTGAAAGAGCTTGATCCTGGGCAGCAGTATGAGAAGCCTCCTCCACTCCACACAGGAGCAGACTGGAAGATCGTTCTCCACTTGCCTGAGATCGAAACATGGCTTCGGATGACATCCGAACGGGTCAGGGACCTGACTTACTCCGTGCAGCAAGATTCAGACAGCAAACATGTGGATGTGCATTTGGTGCAGCTAAAAGTAAGCTACAATATTGCTTTCTCATTTTTCTCTATCGACTTTGAGATGTTCTAAAGATTATTCATCTGCAGGTTGTGATGATGACATATACAGAACGTATTTATACATGTGTTTTTCTGGAGACTAGAAAGTGTGCACTTGCACGTTTATGAAGAACCATTGAAACTATACTTTTTAAATTCACAGTTTTTGGGCCCAATCATCTGTTGGGTGTGCCGTGGGTTGTACTATGACATACAAACCTACACATTTTAATGGCAACAATCTCTCCAATATGTGGGCAGACAGTACAAGTTATTAACTTTCTCTGTCAGGAAGATAGAACCAGGTGTGCGTGCGTGCGTGCGTGCGTGTGTGTGTGTGTGTGCATGTATGCACACGCACATGCAAATTGACCTGCAGTTTCCCACAGTGCCCGGTTCCCATTCCCTCTCCCCTAATCACTTATATTCTAGTACTTTCCTGACTTTTCTGTATTTACTCATTTTAAAAGATTGAAATGCTGGTATTTTATTTAGGAACTGAAGTACAGAAAAGCTATGTTGGGTCAGACAAATGGTCCATCCAGTCCAGCATTCCATTCATAGAGTGGCAAACCTGGACCAGCCATTTTGTCTTTGTCATGGATCCTGCACAACACTCGGATTCATTCCGGAGCATCCGGATCAACATCCGGAAAAAATTCTCAGAAATGCCCAGGATTGATTCCAAAATCTGTGTCTTTTCCCATATACTGGCACACAGATATTATTTTTAATCGCATATACACATGTTAGAACAGATCCACCATGGAAGGCATGCATTAGAATGTTCACCTATTAGCTTAATGCTGGGATACCCTTTGGATACACAAATATTTCTTCATGTGCAGTTTTCCATGAATTTTTCTCCCAATGGCAGGTTTTGCTTTACATCAAAGGCAGCTCAGAAAATTTCTCCATGTTCTTGGCATTGGTTCTTAGCTCCAACATGGCTCCCTTTGAGAAACAAATGTCTCCAGAAGCCTTACTGGATGAGCCTTACTGGATTTTTGGATCTTAATCTAATAATGTGGAACTATTCGGATAAAATCAGAGTTTGCATGAAAACATATATTGATTAAAGCAGAACTACCACTTCAGTTAACATCAAATGCTAAACAATTTCCCTCAAACTCCTGAAGTTTTCCCTGTAAAAAGGAATTATAACTGTAAGTTTGTCTTTGAGATGCTATTACAAGTTATCCATGGCATTTTAGAATTTGTGCAGTTGAGAAAAGCCTCTGTGATGAATTTGCTGACTATGTAGACCAGCTCCTTGATCCAAAGATAATTAATCTGTTGGCATATTCTTAAGTAGAAAGGATAATATCCAGATCATCCTCCTTACTAATGGACTGGTTGCTGTCAATGAAGTAGCAAGGAGATTCTTCCTTTGCACTGCAGCTCTCTCACACCCTCAGAATCCATATTCTCCGGGGCAGATTTTCAGGAACACAGGGGAGGAAAGGCTAGAACATCCACGTGTTGGTTCTTCCCAACCTAATCATAGTAGTCATTATCCATTTCTTTTAATAGGTTGTGTTCAAAGCAGATTACAGAATGAAACAAAAGCCACAACTACAATAGCTCAAATACAGTTCATTTTAACATACCAAAAAATTAAATGGTTTGGCATTGATCTGGCTTTGTCATCAATACCTTCAGCTTTCAGTCTGCCACCCTCCTGGCCCATCTGTCTTCCCAGCTCCACGGCTGCCATTTGTTCCATTTCCTCTCGCTACAAACAATCATTTCTGATGTCTGGTCTACCTGTATAGCACAATGAGTTTACAATGGCAACCCTTTTCAGCTCTTAGGACTCTTTTTTTCACACACAACAAACACATGGACAGCATCAGGTTCCAGCCCCAAATCCATGCATTGAAACACAAGTTTCTAATGTGCATCAGCATCTAAGCTTATGCATGGCTCTGCATAATTAGGAATACTACAAAGAAAAGCTGTGTTCCCAATTGCATGGAGCCCTTTCATCATGAATGTACAGATAGTAGGGATGTACTTTAACTCTTAGACAACAAGGGTGACGCCATCTTCACCCATGGAGAAGAGCCCTACAGAGCAAGAAGAGATAAGGGGGTGGATTGGTGGTACCCTCCAGGGGGTGATCACAATTTGAATGGTCCTGTTTAAATGTGTGTGTGTGTGTGTGTGTGTGTGCGCGCGTATGCGCAAGTGGGGAGTGAGCAGAGAAGGCGGGGCTAGAACTGATTTACTTCTGGTACTACATTTTACTGCAAGGAGATTAAAACTGACCCTAGCCTTTCATGGGTCTTGTCAAGTCCTGTCTTGACTTGAGCTCTGATCCTTCATGGATGGCAGTTCTGCTCATAGATATGGAGCCCAGCACCTCTATCATACTGTAAGATGGACAGGGAAATAATGGTAACTGTGGTGATGAATAATAATAATAATAATGATAATACACCTTTCACAAAATAAAATGCAAGGTGACCTAAGACCATCTAAGTTTTCAGAGTGTTTATCAAGAAAAATAGCACCCTGCTATATTGTGGCAAGGTCTCCTCAATTTTTTTGTGGCTGATATTTGGTCATTAAAAGTATGTACAGTAGCATAGCACAACAGAGAAATAAGTACAACCATAACGAAACTCACAATTCTGGAATGAAAAAGCAATACACTTTGTAACAGGAATAGATAATGGATGCAGTAATGAATGATAATTATAGAAATGGTTTTCCTGGCCTCAGCACAACACTGCTCAATGAATAAATGTTTCATGTGGAAAACAACCGGTGGGCAGATGGCTTGCATTACAGTGATGGGAAGGTCCATGGTGTTGCCCTGTGATCTGAAATACTCCCATCCCCACTGCAAGCTTGGAATGGGGTGGAAACTATGCTACCCCTGGTACTGTAGAGTTTATGACCATTTTTAAAAAAATAGCTGCAAAAGACCAAAAACAAATTTTAAAAAATAGTCCAACACTTTCTGCTCTGCTAAGCTGTGCAGGGTATAGGAAATGCTCGTATATCCATCACTGATTCTCTGTCTCTCACTTCCCTTGGATTTCTCTGCCCATAGAATCAGTATCCTCAACCCTGTGGCCAGCCAAATGTGCTGGATTCCAATTAGGTATGCTACCTGGGGGTGAATAGAATCATGGAATAATAGAGTTGGAAGGGGCCATGAAGGCAATCTGGTCCAACCCCCTGCTGTTGCAGGACACCAATTACATCCCATTCAGATGGCTGTCCAGTTTCTTTTTGAATATCTCTAGTGTGGGAGAGCCCATGACCTCTTTAGACATCTGATTCTACTGTCATATTGCTCCTACAGTGAACCTTTTCCTGGTATCTAGCCTGAATCTGGGTTGTTGCAACTTGAGTTGATTATTCGGTGTCCTGCACTCTGGTATAAGTGAGAAGGGATCATGACCTTCCTCTTTGTAACATCCTTTGAGGTACTAATAAAGTGATGTCATGTCCCCAACTAAGTCTTCTCTTCCTGAGGTGAACATGCCTGGTTCTCTCAGTCTCTCCTCATAGGGCAATTTTTCCAAACCCTGGATCATTTTTGATGTCCTCTGGACCCTTTCTCATTTTTCTGTAACTTTCTTAAGATGGAGTTGTAACCTAAAATATTTGGAAGCCACAGGTTGGGGAAGCTGCCACAGAATGTTTCATCTCTCAATTTTTAAAGAATACACACTGTTTTATTTGTAGATCCACCCTGCTTATTCTTTCAAGGTGAAATTTTAAAAAATTGAAGTTGTGCCTCACAGCTATATTCAGATAATTTGGAGAGGTAGACACTGGGAAGGGGAAACAGGAAGATTAAAAGAGCAATAATCAAAAAGCAGAGCAAGTATAACCAGAAGACCAGCTAAGTTTCTTTTTAAGGAGGAACACAGAGAGGTTTCTTACTTTTCACTTAAAGCAGTTATTTTTAAAAAATGTATATGTACTTGAAGCCCACTGGAGATAATGGCTTGTTTTCATTTCAGTTTAAGAGTATAAACTAAGGTAAGCACTTGAGCAAGGATGTAGGTTGTAAGTTTACTTAAGAATATACATTTCTTATATATTAATTAGTGGGCACAAGTGGCCAGATGATGCACAGAGATACAGTCAGTGTGTGGAAGTCTGAAATAGGTACCATGGGCATGATGCTACATGCCTGCCTTAAGTTCATTGCAGATACTTATTTATTTTACTTATTTATTTAAAAAAATTGTAGGCCGTCCATTACTGTCATCTCTGAACGGCTTACAACATTATTTCAGTCTTCAATAAGATAAGTTAACTATTCCACACTGAGCTTTATTTAAAATAAATTAAATAAGTCATTACACAATTAAAATTACTATGTATTAAAATATTGGCCAAATAAAAAGGTCTTGACCTGGTGCCAAAAAACATATAATGATGGCACCAGGCAGACCTCTCTGGGGAGTGCATTCCATAGTTGGGGCGCCACCATAGAGAAGGCCCTCCTCCGAGTACTCTGTCTCCTGACCTCTTTCAAAGAGGGTTCTTGGAGGAGGGCCTCTGCTGCTGATCTTAGGGGGCGGGAGGGCATGTAGGGAAAAAGGTGTTCCTCTAGGTATCCTGGTCCCAAGCCTTTTAGGGCTTTATAGGTAATAACCAGCACCTTAAACTGAGCCCGGACTTCGATGGGAAGCCAATGGAGCTGATAGAGGACTGGGGTTATATGAGCATAATGCCCAATCTCCAACAGCATCCTGGCAGCTCTGTTTTGCACCATCTGAAGTATCCGGACTGTCTTCAAGGGCAGCCCCACGTAGAGCGCGTTACAGTAATCCAAACAGGAAGTAACCAATGTATGTGTCACTGTTGTTAGGCAGTTCTCCTCCAGATAAGGATGCGACTGATAGATTAGCCGAAGCTGAAGGAAAGCGCTCCTCGCCACCGCCATCACCTGGGCTTTCAAGGAAAGGTCCGGGTCAAGGAGCACTCCTAAGCTGCGGACCCTGTCCTTTAGAGGGAGTGCAGCCCCGTCCAGGGCAGGGCCCAAGTCACTTACGCAGAAGCTCGAATCACCAACCAACAGGGCCTCCGTCTTAATCTGGGTTGAGCTTCAGTTTATTGGCCCCCATCCAGCCTATTACCTTGGCCAGGCACCGGTTCAGGACAGCCACTGCCTCACCTGGACATACTTGAAAGAACAAGGGAAAGGGTCTTCTTAGATCCCTTGTTTAGGAAACAGAGACCCTGAATACCGGCAGCCCTCCTCAGACAGAGGAAAGCTGAATAGCATGTACAATCATGTTCAGTGAAAGGGGGCATCATGTAACACGACACACATAATCGATGATTTTTAAAAGCTTGTCAGTTTAAGGACAGAGTTAAGAGTCGGGATGCATACTTTATTTCCGTGGCCAGGAAGCAAGCCAAGTTCAATTCCATGAACTCTTGGAAACTCTAATGGTCCCCTTCTTTGTGCAAAGTACAAAAAGTCACAGGGGTGGAATTAGACCTGTCTTTGCACAGCATTCACACAGGCAGCATGTGCACAAGCCAGGCTTACAGACTTCTGTGGACCTGCTGGATGCCCACATGAACATTTGGTGCAAGGCAGACTCAGGACAGAGAGAAAGCAGGCTGGAGCTCAGGGAGCTGAGCCAAGGAAATCGACCAATTCTCACCCCCGAACTGGATTTCTCACACATCACTAGTGAAGACTATCTTCTCTTGAGGAGCAAGATCCACAAAGCTGGAAAATTGGAAACTAAGGGCAGTATCCAGTCGTGACTGGCCACATATAGCCAGTTCCAATGATTCTGTTGTATAACAGGCCTTACCAGTAGAGTTGGACGGAGCTCCAACTGCTTCCTTCCAGAAGTGAATGTTTCTACTCATTTCGTGGCTTGCCTGCAGAAGTATTTAATTGCTTTTACTCAAGTAGTGGGGGCTGCTTGTACAAAGGAGGTGGCAGGACTGGCCAAGTGCCAAACAAAAGTTGGCCCCTTTTGCAGGTGGGCTGAATTGGTATTACCCAAAGCTGTTGCCTTAACTGACTTGTTGTGTAATCAGTAATGAAGTTGTGCAATGGCACAAATTACAACTTGCATGCAATATCAGGACAACATGAGGCATCTTTGCTGGTCCTAAGCATTCCACCATCTGGATTAGGGTCAGGATATTTGAAGGATATGTTATAGGAATGGGCCGTAACAACATCCGCACTGATCACAGGGCATATTCCTTAAGGCATCAGTCTTTGTGCAACTTTAGCTAATATGAGATAACCAGCTCTGATCTTCAGCTAGCAGGTTTTTATTTAAAAAAATGATTGAATTAACAGGCAGGGCTATGTTAAGTAAAATTTCTCCCCAAAGTATATGAATCAACTTGGAAGCCAACCTAGATGATACACGGATAATAAACACTTAATTGCAAACCTTTTTAGGAATTAGCCTGAATGCCCTGGTCCCTTTTCTATTGCTTTTATAGATTCATTGTGTTTTAATTGATTTTAATGTGTTTCACTTTGTTAATATGTTTTATGTATTGTAGGCTGCCTAGGAAGGCCTTGGCAGTTATAGGCTGCCTATAAAGGCACATATACATACATAAATAATGGGGTTAGCATGTTTACTAATTAAAACAAAAGCATAATAATCGAATAATGTTTTTATTTGGAATAACCAAAACCAAGAATTGATGAAGCTAGCTTCCGAGATACTCAGATTTTTTGGTGCTGTATTACAACAGAAAGGGAGATTTTAGAACTGATTATTGGAACTCTCTCCTGCAGTTTATACTAAAAGGTGTGGATTCCAAATGGAGGTTGCAATTATATTCTGAGCATGGGAAGTAGCTTCAGGAACTTTTTCAGCACTGTCAGCATAATTTACTCCTAACCTGCATAGGATAGTTTATTGCCGCTGCAGTTATCCCATCTCCATATCCTGTGGCAGAAGACTTACTTTTGAATATGACTTACATCAGGGTGTTAGGTTTTAGTCCTCCTTACTAAAGTTACAGCCAACAGCAATAACCAGGATCTTCCCATAGTGTCTTTAAGAGACAGATGGGCTCCCCCACAAATACTAACTCTCCATTGAACAGAGTCTGTTCAATGCACCAGACACCAGAGATCCTTATGTGTATTAGCACTGATCCTGTCCTGATACAGCCACCCTGCAATATTCTGAAACATGTAGCATTTACCAGGTACAGGTGTCTAAACAAATAGATGCGTCCCTGCCTCTATGTTCAAGAAAGGCTTACTTCTGAATAAATCTATACATCTGTGCAAGGATCTATGTATCTGAAGGAGCCTCTCTCCTTATATGCCTGCTTGCCCCTAAGATCTTGGTTGGAGGTCCTTCTTCTGGAGCCCTCTTTGAAGGAGATTGGGGGGAGGGGCGTACCTGGAGAAGGTCCTTCTCTGTGATGGCACCCCAGTTATGGAACATGCTCCTTAGAGAGGTGTGCCTGGCACTGACACTTTATTTTTTTCGGTGCCAGGCCAACCCCTTTTTATTTTCCCAACATTTTAAGATGTAATCATTGTTTCAATTGGATTTTGTTTGAGGATGGGATGCTGTGCCTCTTACTGTACTACTGTCCTGAGACTTCTGTGAAAGGATGGGATAAAAAGCTTCAAATAAATAAGATTCCAACATTCTCTTTTTTCTTCTCTCCTTGTACCTGTTCACCAAAGATTTATCAATAAGTGAGAGTTATTTTGTCTGCTTTCGAAACAAGCCGGCTCTTATTCCAGTTGACCATTTCCTACTCTCCTTCTGCCTTTGTCAGAAGGCTGATAGCAACA
Source organism: Varanus komodoensis (assembly GCF_004798865.1). NCBI lineage: Eukaryota > Metazoa > Chordata > Lepidosauria > Squamata > Varanidae > Varanus > Varanus komodoensis. The sequence continues at coordinate 30,209,156 of NW_025335761.1, forward strand.
CTGGAATTCCTCTCAAAATACTGGAGTGCTGGCAGCATTCTAGCTTCAGAGTGAAACTGGACATGCTTGACATAACTTTGCCAGCAGTTGCTGCTATAGACTTTCATGAGAAAAAAATTAAGTTTTGAACTGCTGCTTACAAATTCACAACTCCCACAACTGCTCACAACTCTGAAGGATGCATCTTTTCAAACAATCTGTATCAGTAATTTTCACCAGCATTTGAAAAAAAAATGCCATGCCACTTGGGGTAAAAATCAAAAACCATGTCAAGTTCCAGTACCGTTCGGCTAGTGTGGGACTCCTGTATTAAATATTATGCAAACAGCTGGAAGCCAACAAGCATGCAAATTATTGTGACCTTTGGAGGGACTAATGAACTTGTGCAAAGAGAATGTTGCTAAAAACTTGGAGGTTAAAAATGCATTTTATTCAAAGTACAGTTCCTGTGTGCCAGAACCTAGAGGTTTACTTTAAATTCTCCCCATTCTCCTCTGCACACAGTGGAGTGGCTCAGTATGTATGCATGCATGCACACATGTATGTATTTTACGTGTGTCCTTGCATTGCTTTGGAAACTGCCTCAGAAGTACCACTGCAAAAGAGTTTTGGGTGTTTGCTCAGCCTGTAATTGCCTTTTTGCCCTCTGGACTGGGCCTGGTGCTCCAAGAGAATAATAGATTAATGCCTCTCTGCTTCGCTCTCTCTCTCACACCTGGCTTATCCTTTTCCTATATGCTTCATAGAAGCAAAATACTAAGAGAGTAATTGTATTTAGTCCAGTAAATGACCTAATTTATATAACCTAATTCCTTTGTGTGCTTTAGAGAAATAAAAGAGAAGCATCCCTGTGAGGACCCTTGCCAATAATTTGGGCAAGTGTGTGTGTGTGTGTGTGTGCGTGTTTAAAATAATTAAAAAGTAAATTTAAGATTTAGAGCTTGTTTTCCGAGAGCTCCCATGCATGCCTTTTTACATCCTAATAATTCTGTTGTATATTGCCAGTGATGTGTAATTACCATCCAGAAAAAGGAGCAGTTGCTGCTGGCATGGTTACTAATGAGCCTTTTTTACTGTAGGCAACTTAGTTCAGGCAAAGCAATGGAGAAATCCTGGAGAAAAAGAGTCCTTGCTGGTGATGACTACAACTATGGTATTCATCAGAAAATCTCTCACTATCCTTCGTTCTCAAACTTTGTCTGCGTTTGCAAAGATCCCAAAGACAGAAGGACCATAGTGAAGGCTCTTCCTCAGCCCCTACATAAAGCTCCTATTAACACAATTTCCTCCATGTTAGATTCAACAATATGACATTGATGAGCTTTATTTGAAAATATGCTGGTCCTGATTATCTTCTGCCAGCAAATTCTGACAAAATACGACAAGCTATTATTGCAACATTCCAAACAGCCATTAACAGTCCAAAGTAAGAGGGCTTAATTAACTTGCATGATGTTTTAACTTAGCAACCACTTATTCACCATGAGAGTTTGTTGCATTTGCCATCCATGAAACAGTTGTGCTACACAATTAGAGCATGAAAAAAATGCTTCCAGAATGTAGACGGCAGAAATAGCCTCGTGAGTAGTTTCCTCTTGCACAACAGGTCTTATCCTTCCCTTTCCCCGCTGCACCAAATCTGCAAGCCCCCCTGCTTCAGAGGGCCCCCCAGGGAAGACACACAGTTCAGAGGGTGCAGGATCCGTCCCACCAGTGAGATCTGTCTGTAGGCAGATGGGCAGAGCCATAGTGCGGCTGCATTTTTAACCTCGGTTATGCGGCTCTTTTGTTTAGCTTTTGCAAATACAGCGCCATTTAAATTATTATAAACTAGAGATGCTACGTAAAACATGGCAATTAACATAACAGGATAGCTTCCTGCCCTGTTATGATTCTTGTGTACCTATTATCTTTTAAAAAAAATAGGATTTAATTAAATATGATTTGCTAAGCTATGGGGTCCTATGAGAGTAAAATGAAAGTCAATGCCACTGCAATGCTGTGAACATTACTATACTGCTCGCTTTGCAGGACTCCATTAGAAGTCCTATGAATGCAGGGATGCTCTTTTCCCCTTCTTCCAAACATTATAGTGAAGAAGGAGTAGGAGCCATAATCTTAACTGAAGGAAAACTCAGTATGATCATGCACTGCATAAGAAACAGAATGTTTAGGAACTGCAGCAGAATCAGAAGTACAATAGTAGACAGCAAAATAAAACTTTCACATGGTTTTGCACACAGCCATGAAATTTTGAGATTAGAGTATATACTGGATAGCTAGCTAGTTAGGAGGTCAAGCTGTCAATCCTATATGGAGTGGGAGTGAGTCTCACTGAACTTAAAGGAGCTTACCTCTGAGTAAATAAGCACTGGATTGCACTGTTAGATAACTAAGATTTAATCTGATCAGTATTCATCCCCTGATAGACAGGAGAGAAAGGCACATCTGCACTGAGGCCAACATTTTCTTTGCTCACCCCACCAAAGAGACCAGAAGTTCCTTGGATCTAACCGGGAAGTGAAGGTGATCACAGATACCCATGTATAAGGCCTTTTCAGCAGATTCCAACAGCCCATCTCCTGTATAGCAACACACTAAAAAGAGCTATTGTGAAAAGGCACTAATTGGCCTGAGATCTAGAAAGACAGAACCATAATTTTATAGCTTATATTTTATAGTCAAATTAATTGAGAGACTTTCCCAGAGTTGCCCAACTATGACAGAGCAGGACTAGAATTCAGAGTTCCTGAAGTGATTCATGCACCAAACATAAACCTCAACATCACCTCTGGAAAATAAGGCTGAAACCTGATCTGCTTGCCTGGCCACTCTGCTGTGGATGGAAACAGAGCCCTGCCAAGTAAGGGTGACATTGTACCTTTAATTATTTTGCACAGTAGCCAAAAGCACAAGGGGACTGCCAGACTGAGCACTACAAAGCTCTGGAATCATTCTGAGGTTCTCATTGGGAGGTTCTCATTCAAGTCCTGAGAATAGCTCCATTTGCACTGCACCAGCTCTGAACTCAAACATCTTGCCCATTTCTGCAGGAGACAATTCACAGTGAAAAACCAGGATGCAGCATTCTGTCACTTTGCTACAACTAAGGCTGCAATCTTGTGCATATTGGGCAAGACCACTGAAAACTGCATGGACTGATCTACACATAGATATGCCTGCTCCCCAATCTGGTGGGGCATGCTGAGTTGTCCTCCAACACATCTGGAGGACATCAGGCTGGGGAAGGGTGATTTATAGGGCTGCAGTCTAAATCAGTTGGTGAGCTGGCTTATACTGAGTCAAATCTGTGGTTGACCTAGCCCAGTAGCTGCTACTGACTTAGTAGCAGTTCTCAAAGACCTCAGGCAGGGGAGATGATGAGAACTTTAAAAATCATATGTTGGAGAAGGAGGAACCAACAGATTTCTTCATCCCTTCCTATGCCTTTCTGGCTGAAGATGCCAAGAACTGAATCTGGGGCCATTTGTATTCAAAATTTGCACCCTTCATGAGCTATATAGTGATATTTTGGGGGAAACTTTATAATGTGAAACTTCATGTCTTGGCCTCTGCAGTACATCTGGCATGTATTACCCAAATACAGCATCAAATAAACTTCCTTTCTCCCACAGAACTCTAGCCGGAAGGCTAGGAACTGACCTTATTTATGTATTTATTTATTACAAGCATTTATATCCCGTCCTTCCATGGAAGCACTCAGGACGGCTTACATAATATAAAATTCTGAAATACAGTATTAAAACTACAATTATTAAAACATCTAAAAATGAATATTCTAAACCAAATTTTAAAAGAATAGACAGTGCGACTGTGAAAACAAAAAGAAACAAAAAATCTTAAAATGTCTAAAGCCCTTAATTGTTAAAATGATGGTTAAATAAAAAGGTCTTTACCTGGTGCCGGAAGGAGTATAATGTCGGTGCCAGGCGGACCTCTCCAGGGAGTTCATTGCATAGACTGGGCACCACTGATTTCTATATGACCATTTCCACTTTTTGTTTTAAAGAAAAGAGTTTTAAAGAAACTCTTAAAGAAGTTTTAAAGAGTTTTGTTTTAAAGAAAAGAAAAGGCAGGGCTGATTCAGACTGTAGAATACAAGGAGGGAGCTGAGCCTTTCTACCTGCTCTGCATTCTCACCAAAATTGTCCTCCTCCCAAAAAGCAGCTGTTTACATCCTTGAAGTTGAAGGATAAGAATAAAATGGCACTTGGGGGCTCCAATGGCTGCTTTGTGGGTATCAGGTCCAGGGCATGGGGGACAGGTGTCTCCAGCTGCAACAGCAGGACCAGGGATGATAAGTCCTACAGGGATACAGGAGGGTCAGAGGCAAAGGCAGAGCAAGCAATGGTTAGATATCCAGCAAAGCCTTGGCAGGCCCAAAGGCAAAGAAAGAGCCAGAAGTAGGCCATGCTCAGAAACCATCTAGGTATAGTAGGTCAAGAAGCAAAAGTAGGATCAGGAAAGACAAGGCTGAGATACAAAGGCAATGCAGAACCAGAGCTTTTACTATATGACTTGCTTTGCATAACATGACAAGCAACAACAGTAAAAAGCAGAGTCATGTGGTCCAAACCAAGTCATGGTGACTGACCATGGTGACTTATCGTGGTTGCCAACCACAGCAAGACACAATGCTTTGTTCTATGGTTCTGCTTGCCATGATCACTTATTTCATCATTCAAATTCAGACAAAACAGCCCATTGTGATAGACAGCCCAGAATGAAAGAATTGCTTGGCAAGAGTTGTGATCAGTTGCCCCAGTCCCTGCCCTCCCACCTCCTGCTCTAGAGGTCTGACAATTGCCTCCGTCAACTGATTGCCTCCCTGCACCTAAGAGGAAAATTCCCCCCTGTAAGTGGGAGGGGTAAGAATCAGCTGGGAAGAACAGCCCCAGAATGAAGGAATGTGCCATTGTCACCACCCGCTCCTGTTGGAGAGAAAGCTGCTCAGGGAAGAACAGGGAAGAGAACCCGGGCCAGGCAGGGATGTTCTATTCTTGGCATGTCCCAGCCTCACTGAGGCTCCCCCTTGTCTGTCCTTGCCTTACATTATTTCTCTCCAGCAGAAGTGGGGAAGGTAGAATTGGGCAAGGCGGGGGAAGCATCCTCACCTGCCCCAGGTTCTTCTTTCCTTGTTTCTGCTCGAGAAAAAGCCTCTCAGGCCAAAGCTGGGGAATCAGCTGAGAAGGGCTGCATCCAGCTTGTCCTGCTTCAAAGGGATCATGAACTATGGAGAGAGAATTGATGCTTCCCTCCTGCTTAATTTTAAGAAGTTAAGTATTTCTGTCAACTTTCTCAAGTGTGCAGTTCAAAGATTAGCCTTCATAACAAACTATTAAAATCTTCAATAAAAGACCTGCTCTTTATCGTAGTATATTAAGGTTGCGCTAGTTAATATGTGTGGGCATCAAATGTCACAGCACCTCCTTCAGTGCCCTCATACCGAAATGATCGTAATGTCTGTGTGTAGTCATATTCTCCCACAGGCTAATCTAGAGTTTTCAATGGGTTGCAGCAGTTGAGCTTTGGAGATTAAGGCAGGGATAAATAAGGAAAGGATTTGTGGGCAGATAATCCCTTTTGAGAATGCAAACACTCGGGGCTGAAAGATTATGAATGATACAAAGATGTGCAGGGGTGTTAGAAACAATGCAAAGTTTGGCTTCTTTTTCTTCAGCCTTTCTTCTAGAAAGCCCTTCCACAGCCTGGCACCCTCTGGATGTGTTCAACTACGACTCTCGTTTTTTTCCAGTCAGTATGACCACTGCTGGGGGAAGATGAAAGTTGTAGTCCAAGACCTCTGAGGATGTCAGGTTGGAGAAGTTCACTCTAGAATGTTTGAAGCGTGTCTTATTTCAAGGGGGCCCATGTAGCCCCTTTTACTGTCCCATAGTTTTGGGGTTGTTCTTCAGAAGTTCTAGTTGCATGGTTAAGAAATGTGAATGTGCTGCCTTGGCACTTTCTGGTTGCTGATCTCATGTGTTTGTTACATTACAGATAGTAAAGTCCCTGGATCAGGTTGGACTTGGCTATTTTTTATTTCAAAAAAAGATAAAACACGGTGTATACCAGTGAAATAATGATGGAGATGGTGGTGTTATGTATCATGCTGTTATTTAAGAGCAATCAGCAAACGTTTTGTGGTTGATTTATCATATTTTGAAGCAGCTTTCCCCAACTTGGTGCCTCTAGATGTTTTGAGTTTCCGCTCACATGAGCCCCAGCCAGCATAGCCAATGGTCAGGAACTTACACTGCATCAGAGACCACTAAGCTGGAGAAGGCTGTTCTAATCTGTTTTTATTCTTATAGAAGCCCTTTCTGGTGTGGTAGGTCAGTTTTTTGGAGAGTTACAGAAGACAATGAAGCAAACATCAGTTTTCTGCCTTCCCATTTATCTTGCATGGATCCTTCAACCACAGCTGGCAATATGGCCAGAGGTATAGGAGAAAACATGAGGACAGTGCCCCCTCCCATATAGATATGTCTGGGAGACTCACTGGGGAGTGTAGACCTTGAGAACCTGATGCCTAGACTGTTTAAGAATAGATAGAGCTTCTCTTGTGGTTTTATGTCTAACTAGATATTTTTCCATTCTTGTATCAAATGCGGAGAAGAATGTTTAAAATGTATTGAGTGGCAAATTTTAATTTGAGTGGGTACTCACTTCTGGCCCTGACAATTTTGTTAATCTGTGGATGGATTTATATTGTTGAATTGTACCATTTGCCTGTGTCCATGGAATTGGGGACTTGATGCTGAGTCTCAAAATTGCGATGCACCCAGGGTGTTGCTTTGGGCAAGTTACTGTTGGTCATTTCCAGTCTTCCTTCTGTGAACTGGGAATAATAACAACCCCATTCACACGACTGTCAGAGCAAACAGTCTGCACTCTTCAACTGAATGTCTAAGGCTTTTGGTTATACTTGCATTCATTCTGTGGCTTTTTCTTTGTTTCTCACTTTCCTCTTTTATTCCCTAATGTCGAAACAAGGTACAGCTTTCTTGTATGTTGCTTTTAATTGCCCTTCCCTATTTCTGTCTAACCCTCCACCATTTTTCTGTTTTCTAATGGCCTGCTCCTACAGAACAGATGCCACATTTGTTTTGTGCTGGCATTGAGAAAATGCCCTGCTGCCCTAGAGTGCTAGCACACACACAAGCTACCAGTTGTGTGCAAACAGCCAGTCTGGAAAGCTATTTAAAGCATGCCTTTGAAATGCACAGGCCTCCACTTCTTATACTTCCTTGTGTCAGTTCTCACCTGCCCACCCATCTAAGTCGTGGTTGACCTTGGCCAGCATGCATTACCCTTGATAGTGAAGACTTTCTCCCCCTCTCTGCTGACAGGGCTGCTTCACAAAGCATATCTCCCTGCCTCCTATTGGGCCCCTGCCACATACTGAGGGAAGGGGAGTGGGAAGAAAATTTGCTGCAGTGGGTGTGGAGAAGCACGGAAATGGCCCAGCACAACAGAAAGTGCAGAACAGGCGACTGTGCCAGGTTGTAGCTTTTCTGTCTCACTGCTGCAGTGCATGCCAGGAGACAGCAAAATAATCTGAGATGAAAATACTCATTCCTTGGCACAGCCATTAAAACAAAAAAAAACTTAGAGGTTACTCATCGGTAAGAGACCCCTCCCCCTCATCAAAGTTATCAAGCTCTTATCTGGGTTGTCAAGTAATGCATGAGATTTGCTTATTGATAAGCGGTAAGTGTTCTGGTCCTGGACTGTCAGTGATCACCCGTAATAATACTGTGAGCCCTGTAGAATTTCCCTGCAACTTTGCATTCTTTGATGGAGACTGCAGAAACTAATGGTCAGCCGGCCACAGCAAGGACAGAGGTTGATCTGGCTTTTAAAAATCATTTTTATTTCACATAATTTAAAAAGCTAGATACATGCTAAACAATCTACCATGTTCAAAAATAATTGTTCCAGAAAATGCTTACAAAAAGAAAAAATAGAGTGGCAGAATGCAATGATTTCTGTTGAAACATGCTATTATCAAGTACTTTCTAAAAGGGTTATCTAGGTTTGGGAGTTCTGTCCCCCCCCCCCAAATATCTAGCCTCTGCAGTTCTGGAAGTTTATTGGGCTGTAGACACATCTGGATATTTGAGAAAGTGTTGTATAACCACGACCAGAAAATACCTAATCAGGAATCACAGCTTTGGCATGTCTGTATTATGTCTATGGATCTTAAGCGGCTTCTTATTCAGCTAAAATTTTAATGTATCGGACTCACAATGTCTTTTTAATAAGGTATACCCTAATTCAACTCACTCTTGGCTGTGCAGTACAGCTCATTTCCTCTAAAAGTATGTTTTTGTAATGCCCACTTGTTGCTATTTTGTGAAAAAGTGTTATACAGAGATACATTTTGTACTGGAACAGCCTTTAATATTTATTTATGTACACGTTCTGAAATTATTTATCTGCTTCATGGAAATTAACAAATGGAAGGGAAAGGAAAATGGATTCCCTGTGCTAAGAGACTGATATTGCAACACAGAGTTTGAAGTCTGTTTCTTTGATAAAAGCAAAGCAGGGCTGTCCACTTCCGTATAAAATGAGAGTGTCCGTGCAGTTGTATCATAGCGCCATCTAGTGCTGTTAGAGGAGTACAAAGGATTTTTAGCAGCTCTGTTTTTTTCAATAATCTGGTTTATGGCTAAAGCAGCACCTGAAATGCCTCAGCTTCTGGAATAGCTATGCAGTATTTTTATGCTGTTTTGTTGCATTTCCAAGCAAGCCAGGGTGGCATAGGTGGTTCTCCTCTTCTAGTTTATTGTTGCAACAACAACTCCATCATATATATTTGACTGGCCGACAATGACTGGCCTAGTGAGTTTTGTGACTGATTGAGGATTAGAACACAGCCATCTCCAGCCTTAGAGATAAGCTGCATGTCATACTAATTGCGTAGCATCTACTTGACGGTTCATTTTTTTTCTTTACGCTACTGTAAGCATGAGCAGGTTCGGATGGTGCAGCTAAGATTAACCCTGACCACTGAAGGGGCAGTGGAACCCTCTATTTTTCTTTTAATCATCCCATCCTAGTGAAGGGCATTTCAGGAAAAATATGTTACACAGTGGTCCCAATTCAAAATGGGACAATGTGTGCTTAAAGTGTAGCATTTAGATAAAACGGCTGTTCTGCAATGCAGCCAGCCCAATGTGCCCATCATTCTAAACTACTGCGTCACACTGGCTTCTGCTTGAATGCATTATTTGCTTGGCTTGGCTGCATTCAAAACCAGATTAACATGTGAGACCTTCTGGTCTTGCAGTTACCATTGTGTGCTCTTGGAACTGAGCAGCTGGAGTCTTAACTTCTCATGCATGGATGTCCTGGCTGGCAAAGAGAAAAACTCCATGTGACCAGAAACATGCTTTCGGCAGATGATCTGGGTCTACTTTTCTTCTCTCTTTCTGGTAATGTGTCAACAGCAATTCAATGCATACTGTTATTCAGCCTCACCGTGCTGGTGGTTGGTGATAGGACAGAATAGGATAGGATAGGACAGGACAGGACAGGACATATTTATTTATTTAGCATTTTTGTATACTGTCTCATAGCCAAATGGCTCTCTTGATGGTTTACATAATAAAAAGCCAACAACATAAGGAAGGAACAGTGAAATATGCAGTATTTTGACATCACTGCATCTTTAGTGACAGATGCTGTAAAGAAAAAGGAAAACTACAACAGTAAGAACTCTGTGTCTCTTATAATGTCTACTTCTACCCCAAGCTATAATTTGTTGGTATATATTATCTACCCGGTTTTTTCATAGCTTGCCCCATCCCCAACTGTCAACAGCTCAAGAACAAGTGGACATATGCTAGAGTGATGCACTAGTTCGAGCAGGGATAGGGCAGCTCCGATCTCCTGGGCTGAGTACAGTCGCAGAATATCCATGTGCCTCATACCCTGCCCCCTCCTCAGGCCTTCTTTTCCCACAGTGTTTTTCTCCTGCATGGTGTCAAAGGGAGCCCGTTTTACCACTCAACTTAAAAAGGCTTTTATATTAGATCAACTGTTTTCCATGGTGTGCAACTGAGAAGGGGGTTCCTTTTGTCATCAAACAGAACTGAAGCACTCTTATCACCCGTCAGCTGTGACAACAGTTGTCCATGCTCTGCATGGCAAAGGACTCCCTTTAAGGCTGCAGAGAGAGAGAGAGAGAGAGAGAGAGAGAGAGAGAGAGGGAGGGAAGAAGGGAGAGAGGGAGGGAGAGAGATTGCACTGTCCTTCCATGGGCAGTTTGCACCTTTTTATGCTGTATGGTGCTTTGTCAGCTTGTGTCAGCAATGAAAAGGCAGCAGTTGCAAATTGTCCACAAGGGGAAAAAGTGATCTCCCCTTCCATGGGCAGTTTGGTATTTTTCCATTTAGGACAGAAAGCAGGCGTATTGGAGAAATTTGGGGGAGAAATTTTCTTCCTGGAATGTGGTGGTCCCAATCTGAAGTGGGCCCATGTATGCTTACACAACAGTAAAAGGACAAGTCTTTGGCCTGTGGCTTCTTCCACAACTGCCATGCCATCCTGACATGATGCAATTTGGTCCCTGTTTACCATTCCTGGGTTGCAGAGTAAAATTAGAATGAGCCAGGGTCATATCCTCGCTCAACAATGAAGTTCATTGGGAAACACTGGGCCAGTCTCCTCCTCTTTCCCTAACCTACTTTTCCAGATTGTGATGACAATAAGAGGGGTTGTGGACCATGTATACTGCCTTGAGCATCTTGGAGTAAAAGCAGGTTATACATAATCGTCAATAAAAAAGATCTCATTTTAAAATGCAATGTGGCCAAGTATTCATTGTGCTTCTTTTGTAATTTTACTTTAGCTGCAAGCCAACTCAAATAGTTAGTTCCCTGGAGCTCCATTTCACAGCAACCTAGATGGTCTGAAAAGGACAGCTGAATAATTTGATCTAGAAAGCTTAAAGATCACGAATATGGATGCAACAGCTGTTTTCATATAGGCCATTTGGAATGATGTAACCACATTGCCTAGAAACAGCGAGAATGTGGCTGTAACTTTAAGCAGGATAAGGCGGGCAGGGAAGAGAACTGGTCTCAGCCTGTCTCCCTACCTTTTGGGTAGGAGATTCCATTCTTTAAAGCATTGCTTGATTAAATCCTTAAGGGTAGAAGCTAAACTGTCATATCTGTCTGGCTTTTAATCTCTCTGAAATGTTAAAAAAAAGTTCAAAATGAAAGTTCTTTGCAGCAGGCTGTCTGGGTATACTTTGTACTTTGTTAAAAGAAGTAATGGAAATGGTACCGTCAGAAATCTGGCTCTGCTTAATCAATTGTAATACATGAGTGAAATGTCAGCTCAGATGTTACAGCGATAACTAAATTGAAGAGTTCAAAATGCATAATACTGGACTTTAAAGCTGCAGATGAAATCTGTTCCGTGATCTGTTTTTTATGAATCTCTTTCAAAAAATAAAAAATAAGCACAGCTATAACAATTCTGAATAGTCCTGCTTCAACTATTTATACTTGAGGGTTCTCATTTGTGTCTTCCTCGTAGTGTTCTGCTTGGGGGTGGAAATGGCAAAAGAAGGCAGAAAGTAGATAATGCGCAAGCAATTAAAAATGATCAGCTGCAAATGAAATTTAAATAGCAATAATGAAATTTCTTAGCAATAATATTATTATTTCCTTTACCAAACCAAAAGACAAAAACAACCAGGATTCAGTTTGATTATGAATCCTGCAAGGTACTTTGTATTTCTTGTGGCAACAAAAATAATAATCAAATTGGACTACACTTTAGATGTCATGATGGAAACTTTTTCTCACACACATACACACACACACACACACACACACACACACACGCGCGCGCGTGTGTGTGTGTGTGTGTGTGTGTGTAGAGAAAGAAGTCAAGTCACTGGGTGAACCTAGTATTAATCAGGTCATTTAGCTCTAAAAATAGGCAGGAGGTATTTGTAAGTGGAATTTTAATTTGCCTGACTGGTAAGTATGTTATCAGTGATAGTAACCCCATGCAATATCAGATCACATAATACAGTTTGAGCATTATGAGAATGTAAGAAGAGCCCTGCTGGATAAGACCAAAAGCCTGTCTGGTCCACAGTGGCCACCAGTAGGACGTGAGGTCATAGCCTTCTCTTCCACTGTAGTTTCCCCAGCATGGGACCTCTTATCTTGGAGGAAGCATTTAGCTATCAGGATAAGTTGCTGCTGATAGCCCAACCTTCCATGAATTATTCTATGCCTCTTCAAAGCTGTCCAAGTTGGTGGTCCTCATTATAATATTGAGCTTTAATAATAATAATAATAAGCTATATTAATAAAGCCCCTTCATGGATCACTGCCTTGCTGTGGCAAAGGGGCTTGTGTAACTCAATGAAGCTGTGAGCTATGCCACGCAGGGGTACCCAAGAAGGACAGGTCATAGCAGAAATCTCTGATAAAAGGTGATCCACTGGAGAAGGAAATGGCAACCCACTCCAGTATATTTGCCATGAAAACTCAATGGACAGTACCAAAAGGCAAAAAGATATGATGCCGGAAAATGAGCCCCTCAGGTCGGAAGGTGTCCAATATGCTACTGGGGAAGAGCGGAGGGCTAGTACTAGTAGCGCCAGAAAGAATGAAGTGACTGGGTCAAAGCTGAAAGGACACTCAGTTGTGGATGTATCTGGTGGTGAAATGAGAGTCCGATGCTGCAAAGATCTATACTCCATAGGAACCTGGAATGTAAGATCCACGAATCAAGGCAAGCTGGATGTGGTCAAACAAAAGATGACAAGACTAAACATCGACATCTTAGGAATCAGTGAACTAAAATGGATGGAAATGGGTGAATTTAATTCAGATGACCATCAGGTACACTACTGCAGGCAAGAATCCCTCAGAAGAAATGGAGTAGCAGTACTGGGATACAATCTTCAAAATGACAGAATGATCTCAGTTCAAATCCAAGGCAAACCATTCAACAACACAGTAGTCCAAGTCTGTGCCCAAACCACTGATGCTGAAGAGGCTGAAAGTGACCAGTTCTATGAAGGCCTACAACACCTTCTAGAAATAACACCAAAAATGATGTCCTTGTGATCATGGGGGACTGGAATGCTAAAGTAGGAAGCCAAAAGATAACCAGAATAACAGGCAAGCTTGGCCTTGGTGTACAAAATGAAGTATGGCAAAGGCTGGCAGCATTTTGTCAGGAGAACACGCTGGTCATAGCAAACACTCTTTTCCAACAACCCAAGAGACGACTCTACACATGGACATCACCAGGCGGTCAACACAGAAATCAGATTGACTATGTGCTCTGCAGCCAAAGATGGAGAAGCTCTATACAGTCAGTAAAAACAAGACCAGGAGCTGACTGTGGCTCAGATCATGAGCTTCTGGTTGCAAAATTTAGGCTTAAATTGAAGAAAGTAGGGAAAAGCACTAGGCCGCTCAGGTATGACCTAAATCATATTTCTGATGAATATACAGTAGAGCTGACAGATTTAAGGTATTCGATCTGATAGACAGAGTGCCCGGAGAATTATGGATGGAGATTTGCAACATTACACAAGAGGTAGCAACTAAAACCATCCCAAAGAAAAGAAATGCAAGAAAGCAAAATGGCTGTGTGAGGAAGCTTTACAAATAACTGAGGAAAGAAAGGAGGCGAAAGGCAAAGAGAAAAGGAAAGATACACCCAATTAAATGCAGAATTCCAGACAATAGCTAGAAGAGATAAGAATGCCTTCTTAAATGAACAGTGCAAAGAAATAGAAGAAAAAAGTAGAATAGGGAGGACCAGAGATCTCTTCAAGAAAATTGGAGACATGAAGGGAATGTTTCATGCAAAGATGGGCATGATAAAGGACCAAAATGGCAGGGACCTAACAGAGGCAGAAGAGATTAAGAAGAGGTGGCAAGATTACACAGAAGAACTATACAAGAAAGATCTTAATGTCTCTGATAACCACGATGGTGTGGTCACTGACCTCGCGCCATACATCCTGGAATGTGAAGTCAAATGGGCCTTAGGAAGGATCATGGAGAAAGCTAGGGAGTTCCAGAAAAACATCTACTTCTGCTTCATTGACTATGCTAAAGCCTTTGATTGTGTGGATCACAACAAATTGTGGCAAGTTCTTAAAGAGATGGGAGTACCAGACCATCTTATTTGTCTCTTGAGAAACCTGTATGCGAGTCAAGAAGCAACAGTGTGAACTGGACATGGAACCACTGATTGGTTCAAAATTGGGAAAGGAGTTCAGCAAGGCTGTATATTGTCACCCTGCCTGTATATAAGCACAGCATGAGAAAGGCCAGGCTAGAAGAATCACAAGTTGGAATTAAGATTGCTGGGAGAAATATCAACAATCTCAGATATGCAGATGATACCACTCTCATGGCAGAAAGTGAAGAGGAACTAAAGAGCCTCTTGATGTGGGTGAAGGAGAAGAGTGCAAAAGCTGGCTTGAAACTCAACATTAAGACTACTAAGATCATGGCATCCGGTCCTATCACTTCCTGGCAAATAGATGAGGAAGAAATGGAGGTAGTGACAGATTTTATTTTCCTGGGTTCAAAGATCACCACAGATGGTGACTGAAGTCAAGAAATTAAAAGACGCTTGCTCCTGGGGAGGAAAGCTATGATCAAATCTAGACAGCATACTAAAAAGCAGAGACATCATCCTGCCTACAAAAGTGCATATAGTTAAGGCTATGGTTTTCCCAGTTGCAATGTATGACTGTGAAAGCTGGACCATAAGGAAGGCTGAGTGCCAAAGAATTGAGGCCTATGAACTTTGATGCTGGAGAAGACTTCTCTGCAAGTCCCTTGGAATACAAGGAGATCAAACCAGTCAGTCTTAGAGGCAATCAACTCTGACTGCTCTTTAGGAGGCCAGATCCTGAAGATGAAACTCAAATACTTTGGCCACCTGATGAGAAGGAAGGACTTCCTGGAGAAGAGCCTAATGCTGGGAACAATAGATGGCAAAAGAAGAAGGGGACGGCAGAGAATGAGGTGGCTAGATGGAGTCACTGAAGCAGTCCGTGTGAGCTTAAGAGGACTCTGGAGAATGGTGGAGGACAGGAGAAACTGGAGGAATGTTGTCCATGTGGTTGTGATGGGTTGGACACAATTTCACAACAACCAATGACAACAACATAATAAAGTGAAGCCATCTCACATAAGGTGCTCATTTTGATAAACTAAATAAAACATTTTTAGATGCATTTTAAGTTCATTAATTAATCCAAGATTGTGCAAGTAGTCATGTTTGCATCTAACTGACTTCCTGTAACCTGTATCAGGATTTCTATAACATGCATATGATTTAGAAACATAGGAACATAGAAACTGAGTGAGTCAAAAGCGGTCTCCTGGGCCATCTAGTCTGACCCCCGGCTCCAGCTGGCTCCGTTCATGACATGCCTACCATGTGCATGCCTAAAAGATAATGCTTGAAATTCTCCAATTGATCATTAAGGACAAAACTTCAAATGATTCTAAATGTGGAGCTAGAAGTACCACAAAGCCTTTTTAAAAAATGGGGGCGGGGAAAGCTCACCAGTATTAGGATCCTAGTGTGAGCCTATGGTTAATGCTTTCTGCCTGCACCACAGTGAGCCTCCATTTTGTCCAAAAACATAAGCCAGGTACTATGGGAAACCATCTTCTCTCCAGGGTTTGATGCCATCATGGGATGGAAGAAGATGCAACTTTCCCCATGCAAGTTGGTCCTTATCTGATTGGGCACACCTGCACCTTTATAGGTTTAAGTTTATTATAATGCATTCAACATCACATGCACTTTGGCACTAAAGCTGAGCTCATTTTAGGTCAGTTCTGTTTTGTCAATATTTCATTGAAACAGTGAGTTGTCTGTTTTTAAAAAGCCTCTTAAATCATGTTTAGTGAGGCACGTGTCAAAACTCCATTTAAGAGAGTCTATTTAAGGAAAAGTAGAGGGAATATAAACCGCTCAAATTTGTTTTGCAGATAAGGGACTCAGCTCATTGCCAACACTTTTGCTGTAATACAACGTATTAAATGCCCATTCCCAAGATGGTGCTGCAAATATATAATCCAGTACAGATTACAGCAAAACTTCTGCTGTACATATCAGATTTCAAAACACATGTGCGTAGGCTGGTATGAGTATATGCAAGTGAGGTGGTCTGCTCTTTGCAACGCCAGCTACGCTTTTCACTGCTATTTATTATCTCAGGTTACCGCACATGAATGCTTCTGCAGCTGATTTGGTGGCTGTTCCTGCATTCATCGGCCACAACGCCCCACTCCATGCAGAGCCATTTCAGGGCAGTGTAGGATGTTAAAAGGCCTCCATTTTGATTCCTCCCAGTGCTTCACAGTTATGCTATTCTGGCTGTTTTGTGTGTAAATCACGGATGGGGTGGCTGCCCAGGATACAGTCTCAGGGCTGCTGCTTCCCTCCATCGCCACTGACAGCATGCCAACTGGGGTGGGCCCGCATGTAGAAGAAGGCCCATTAGAGGACACATCGCTGGTGCCATTTTCAGACCTGGGGTGACCACTCATGCTTTTGGCAGCACCCTGTGATTCTGTGGTGTTTGCACCGAAGCCCATGTTATTCTTCCATAATGTTTCTAGGATTATGAGCTAGTTCCTCCAGTTTTTTCTGTCTTAAGCGTCATTGCTTTATATTAGGTTATGGTTAGAAGGGCATGGTGTGGGATTGGCATCAAGGGTTGGTTTGCTGAGACACCTGCTGGCAAATGCTCCCTGGACATAGCCATGCTCTTGGCCATTGCAACCTGCTTGTTCACCTGCCTCTCACTCTGGTGCAGACAGTGGTGCTGGTGAGCAGTAGGAACTGGAAATGCCTCTACCTAGAAATCACAATGAGGAGGAGGAGGAGGAGGGGCAATATCAACCAGTGACTCTGGCACTGAGAAGGTAGACTCAGCAAGGGAGGGTTCGCAAAACCCCAAAGATGCCACTTGGACAGTGAAATGTGAAAGAGTATACATAGTTGAGCAAGCCTAGACATCCTCGTGTTGCCCTGTGACAGCTTCCCATGATCCCCATGTGGATCGGGGCACTGAAAATGTGAAGAAGGGCATGAAGATCTGGAATGTGATGGCTCTGATCTGGCTGCTAATTCAGTAGCTTATGGAAGGGTAGGAGATCAGTCACCATAGCAGGGCTGTCCCACACAGTATTTCCCACAGTAAACATCATACACATTCCTTAGCGGGTAGTTGACCACTGAAAACACCGAAAAGAATATTGATGGGCATGAGAGACATCAAAGCTGCATGAGCAGAAAGGCCAAATGGTTGGGAATACTGAACTTCTCCCCCTCTATTTTAATTAATGTCTGACTTGCAAATGGCTGTAAAGAATATGGGGCCACAGGTGAGGCAGGGTTTCCACCTGGTCGATGCAAGGCTTGAATAGGAGGCTCAACAGGAACCATGGCTGCTTCTTGATTTTGGAATTACACATTCAGTGATATGCTGCATACTTATTTTTATCAGGACATGTTAAAATCACAGGTCTGGTTTAGCCTGTTATTGCATGCATTAGCTGCATAAACCTCAAATTCACACACTTCTACCTTGCTTTCCTTCCCTGTGTGTGTGTGTGTGTGTGTGTGTGGTTGCCATTTTTGCCAAGCCACAGTTTTCCACTATAGTCTAATACAGGAAACTGCAATTCGCAAAAACCAATTAAGTAACAAGCCAAGATATAAAACCACAGATTCTGGCTTATTAACTAAGGACACAATCCTGTTGAGATGAGCGGGAACTTGGAGGCTTGTCCTCATCCAGTACAGAGCATGAACTGTCCTAGAGGCAGTCCTTGCTTCCCCGTGTGTCCCTCTCTGAGTTTTCACTAGTTGACCATTTTCAGTCATCTAGCAGCAGAGTGAAAGGGAAGAAGGCTGGAATGCCTTCGGGATGCCTTGTATCCTGGTCATTCCAATCTCTTCCCATCCATACGGTGCTCTCCTCACCAAGTACGGTTCCTGACTGGAGAAGAGCTGGCGTGGCTCTTGTCATGCAGGCTTTGAAAGAGGGGAGGGTGGGGGATCAGAGCTACTATGTCCAGCTTCTCGGCCAGATCGCTGCTTTTAATTTCAGAACTGGGAATCCTAATTATCTCATGGCTTCTCAGACAATGTGTAGGGGCCAGAGGATTGTTCCCTAACTAACGTGGTTTTCAACAAACAATAATCAATACTTAGATGAAACAGGAAATGTGATTTGTTATAATTCATAACTGGAAGCTTAAAATTTCCTCCTTTGGAATATGAAGATTGGAGGAAGGATAGTCTACAAGTATGAGAAGGGAGAGCTATGATTTGATGTTAAATCTGAAATGAGCCTCTGGTTTTTCCATGGACCTGTCTTTAGAACTGTTAGACTTACACTTTATAACCAAAATATCTATAGATGCAAAATTACCCTTAGCACAATTTTGAGAATTTAGGATGATAGAAAATAATGCAATGATTAATTTATCTATATGTACACAATAGGACTACAATTATATGACAATGAAGTTTGTTGTATTGCCATTGAAGCTCCCACAAAGTACTGTGCCATTTCCTCTGTATGAGAGCTGCTTGGTTGAGGAGCTCTTTACCAATATTCAACTCCCACTTCTATCCTCTGTTCAGAATTTAGCACAATACTGTGAAGCATTTCAAGGGTCCCTTTAATGTTTGTCTGCTGTTGTGTGAGTCACTGCATTAGGGAAGAAATCCACTGTTAGCAAACTGTTCCACTCTTATGATCTGTTGTGTCCAGAAATACATTTCTATCTGACTTAAGTCTGCAAACCTTTCATTTCACTGAAAGTTTCAAAGACTTGTAGGCAAATGTTATGCACATTTGCACAGGAGTAAGTTACAAGGATTTCAGTAGAAATTTAGGGCTGTGTGTTGAGGATTGCAACCTATGCATGTTTACTCCATTGGGCTTATTCCCAAAGCAGAGTATGTAGAACTGCAAGCTAGATCAAAAATGGTGGCAGAGAGGGTGAGAGAAGAAATGTCATATTTATGTGCCCATAATAAAATCCAAACTTGAAACATTATTACCAGCTTTATACTGTAACCAAGTGACCGACTTATATTAGATTCCCCTTTGCCATCTTGCAGCACAGCTAACATTCTACTGGAACGTATGTCAGTGACTAAAATAACCCAACTAATTTCAAGAGGCAAGTGTCTACTGAATTACCAGTCAGAGATCTGTATGACTGAGAAAACATTATAGTATTAGGGTTGCTCAGAAACTTCAGGATGAAGAAACAGACACAAATTTAATTTGAGGAAAAAGCTGGTGCTGGAACAGAATTTAAAAAAATAATTTGCTCTGTTTGACATTAATTTCTTGCAAAGCAAAAGCAGTTGGTGAAGAACTGAAAATGGATCTGACTGTGACTTGTCTGGATTTTATATTGGCATGTTTCCTGAATTGCTAACTCAAAGTAACTGCTTTAGCCAAGAAGAAGAAGAAGAAAGGGGGCTGTTAATTTTCTGCTAAATGGATGAATGAAAATTCTTCTTTCCAAACAAGGTAGGATATGGTATAGTGGGAAATAATTAAAAAACCATGAGCTTTGGACAAAGATCTGAGAATGTCAGCTTTCAAAGTTTAGCCTCATGGAAATGCTTTCTTGTCCTATATCTTTTAAAAGGAGGTCATATTTCATGTCTATGGATTTTGACTTTAGTTTAGAAGAATACTTCAGTTTGCATTCTGTAATTCAGTAAAGACTAGCTGCTTAATTACTCTAAGTTTAGACGATATTGTCAAATGCAAGTTTTTTCTTTCATTCTGATTTAATAAATAGTCCATCGTGTTAAGTATTTGACATGATCTCTGATGATTTGTGCAAACAGCTTTTTATCTATTTTTCATCTATGAGTGAAAAATAATAGAAAGGTTTAAAAAAATATTGCTCCGCTATTTAAAGTTCCATGTATTGTTAAAATAGATGTTGTACATTTATTGCAACATTCTGGCCTCTAGGTTTGGGCCTCTAGCTGGCTGCAATTATGGGAATTGTAACCCAGCACACCCAGTGGGCACCAGTTTGGGAAGTCTGCTTATAGTGTGTAGTCCGCCTCATTCTTCCTTAAAAAGAGATTGGGGTGTGTGATTCTTTGAATGTATTACTGAATTACTGCATCTAAATTACAGCCAAAAGACTCAAGACTTAGTTCAAATTAGATCTCTAAAAAAGGATACTTAAAATGTTCTGGTTGCAGTAAAATAAGGGTTTTATTTTATCTTACACTGGAATGACACGATATCAGCATGCTTATAGCTTATATAGAATCATTCTAGGTAGTGCATATCAGAAATTGTACAGCTCCAACACAATCACTGTTTGCTCCACATGTGTATTTATTCTTTACCATTATTAATCAGCCAGGTAAGTTAACAAGCACTGCTTCTTTAGCAGCCCAAATCTTCTGCAGGATTTCAGTTCAATGTATTAATCCAGCCTTCCACAGCCTTCCGCAGATGTTTTTGGATGCAACTCCCATCATCCCTGAGTACTGACCATGCTGACAGGGGACTTGTAACCTAAAACATCTGGAAGGCACCAGACTGTGGAAAGCAGAACTAAGATAGCAATCCTATGCGCACTGGTCCTGTGAATGTAACTAGCATGCATGGTTTTCATTGTGTGAATGGCAGCAACAGGGCAGCCTGAAAAGCCTTGAGAGCCACGAGAAGATTTAACTCTTTATCTCCCTTCCCTTTAATGTCAACAGCATCTTCAGAGAGGAGATTTTTGTTGTAACTATGGCAGAGAGAGAAAAATTTAAACTTTCTCTCAGTACCCCAATAGCACTGAATGTCTCTTTTGTTGGGCCTGAGGCCCAGCAAAGAGAACTTATCTCACATCTTATATTTTTAAAATGTAACAATGATAAAATTAGGAAATGATTCATATTTGAATTTTCCTTGAATACACCTGGCCTGAAGAATAGAGAAGTATGGCACAGTGTAAAGACTATAGTATCATGTATTATTCAGCATACTGCAGAATATTTGCTACTATCAAAATTATATTAATATTGATTAGAAACTTGGTGACCTTAATGTTTCTTGGAATATACATTATGGTTCGCTATTTCATACTGAACCATTTTACTATGTTCCTTTTCTGTTTGTTATTTGAAACCTCATTATTTCAAGGCCATAGTTGCCTCACCCGGAAATACCTCTCATTCCACCAACTTGGCATGTTTCCTCCAGGGGCAGCTGACATCCAGTGGAATTCCTGTCTAGTTCTGTTGAATTTAGTAGTAAAGGAAGTCTTGGAGGAGACTCTTTGCCCAACTGCAGGATGGTTTGCCTTTGGAAAGTAACAGTAATAGACCAGTTATGACACAGACACATTTTCAGTGTTTCTTCTCACAGTTCATTATTTTTTCTCCTGCCATCTGCCTTGTGTTCATGTCTGAACAGCAACTGTTTATATTCTCTTTAATCTCTTTTGTAATTCTGATGAAAACAGAAGATCTTTGGTTTGTTCGTTGATAGCTTCTTAGTAAAATAGACAGATAGATCTGCTTACATAGAAACAAAGTGAGTCAGAAGGGGTCTCCTAGGCCATCTAGTCTCACCCCCGGCTCCAGCCAGCTCAACTCATGTAATTCCCAACATTAACATACATGTACATAATGTGCATTATCCTAAGCTACTCAAGTGTCTGCAGGATCCACAGCTTGTTCCATGGGGATTTAGCATTATGGATAGGAACCAAAAATAAGTGGAAATGCTAGTTTCTGGAATGGGCTCACATAAAGGGGCTCCCCCGAGCTGCCCCAATCTAGAAAGAAGCATTTTAGAGCTTACTGTATGAAGCACTAAATCTCTGTTGCACAAACAGTGCAAAAAGTGGGTCCATTTTGCACAACAGAGTCAGCAAGAGTGTAGTGGCCTCAATGGATATTACCAAGTCGTCTGGTTCTCTTTCTTCATGAGTTAAAATGGGCATATGTAGAAAATGGCCTCTGGTGCAGATATCAGTACAGAGAAGGTCTGCACAGGAACTGCTACTCACGTGCAGATTTTCCTGTCTAGATGTATGCAGCAATGCAGGGACATCCAAGGGGTATGGTTAAGAAGGTATTGAGGTGAGGCCAAAGCTTATGTTTACATTCTACATATGGACACCACATGAATGGTGTTTTTTTTCCTGGCCACAAACCAGGACCTTTGATTTGCTTCATACTGATTACCCAAATAAAATAACATAATTTTATGTTATTCCCGTTGGGATTAATTTTTTACTGTTGTAACAAACCAGTTAAAAGCAAATCTTCCTTGCAATGGGAGTGATAACTTGACTCATTCCTCCCAGCTGAGTACCTCCAAGGGTTCTTGATGTTTGAATGGAAAAATGTGTAGCAGTGGGAACAGTGTAAAAAGTGAGAATTATGTCAATATTGGCACCCCCGGGACTGAAACTGAAGTAAGATCAGCTATATTAGGCACTTAGACTCACTTTCATGCCTGAGGTATATATATCAATTACCAATGAATGCCCATTATTGAAGCGTGCATTGCTTCATTTTCACAAAATGATGTGCTTCCCTTCATGAGTTTATGGTTCTTTTCATTACACTGAGTTCATAAAATGATTCATTCATACACATCAAACCTCCCCATCATTGTAAGTTTTAGCATCTAGTTGCTCAATGCAACATTCCACTGTATCCTCAAGCTGGCAAAAAGAAGGCCAAGAGCATGCGTGGTGTTTGTGACTAATAGACTGAACTAGGAAAGTCCCTGTTGACCCAGATCTTGCCTCTGTCATAGACAAATGAAGTGGTCTTCAGCAACCCAAAATAGCACTTCTCATGCAGCGATCCATAATGTGGCAGATCCTAACTAGTGTCCTTTAGATGTGCTGGGCTGTAACTCGCATCATCCTTCAGTAGATCCGGATGAACCCATGAAGGGAAAGCATCCATAAGGAATTAATGTGCAGAGGCACAAAGGGGCCAATTAGACCTGTTGGCACAACCCCAGACCTTCACATGTTTCTTACAATCTGTGTTCAGGGTCTACATCTGCATGAACTGTGTGCACAGAGCCTCTTTATCCCTGCAGGGGTGCCGTGTGTGATCAGAGGTGATGCATATAGTATTTGTACATGTTAGGCTCTTTGCACAGGCTCAGATGAACACATGGAGAGTCAGTGGGTGTGATCCTAAACTCCACAGCCATGCATTCATTCAGCCTCAACTGTGCTCCAAAACGAACATATTTCTCAAGCTCAGCTGCTCATCCTCAATGTGGGAAGAACAACACTCACCTACTTTACAGGCTTGCTGTGAGGATTGTTGACATTATATTTGTGAGCTTCTCGGACCATTCAAAAGTCTCCAAAGAAATGCGAGGTGCAAAGCCAGCATCCAGAACAGGCATTGCCAAGCAGTTGCCACGAGCTCTTGCAGGGGCCCCACCACCAGCCAGAAGAGGCTCTTCCTGCTGCGCCAGCTTCCTGATGTCATTGCCTGCCCTCTCTGAGCATTTGAGCCAGAAGCAATAGCAGCAGCAGCAGCTTCCTTCACTTGCCTTGTGCTCTCCTTCTAAGCAGTTGTATTGAGGAGAACCACACGTAGAGGGCAAGTGAACTGGCAGCAGAGTCAGAAATCAAAGGAGGTGAGGAGAAGCCTATTGAGGGCCTCTTGTCCCAGCCACCCTCCCCACCCCAGACATAGACCTGGCACTGGCTGAGTATTGCTATCATTATTCCCTCCAATGAGCCAGCTCCTTCTTGAGGTTGCTAGTTATTATTCGTTATATTGCTGTTGTCTTCAAATTACGGTGGTGACCCTACGAACGAGTGCCCTCCAAAATGTCCTGTCCTTCACAGCTCTGCTCACCTCTTGCAAACTCAAGACTGCGACTTCCTTTCTGGAACTGATCCCACTCTTAGTTGATTTTCTCTGCTGCTTTGGACTTTCCCTCACATGATTGTCTTCTCTGATGAGTCTTGCTTGATGTGCCAAAGTTCCATCTTTTCTTCCAAGGAGCCAAAGGAAGCATACAGGAACTGTCTCCTTTTACTTTTATCCTCACCAGAACGCTGTGAGGAAGGTTTGGTTGAGAGTCAGAAAGTGGCCCAGAGTTTCCCAGTTTTCTTTATGGCTGAATGGGGTCTTGAACCCATGTGACCAGTCTTGTCCCAACTCTTTAACTGGCACAAGACTGGTACTTATGATAACACTTACTACATTACTGGAGATCTATGACTGAGTTATTCCTCCCCCACCCCCACCTTGGACCATCAAAGCAAATATTACAGGCTTCTAATTCCATGCAAACATAAATGTGTTTTGTTTATAAAAATAGCAAACCAAATGTAAAAAAACCCAAGCATTCTATGATGTTTCCAAGTTTAGAACTCCTACCCCCTGAGGAATTTATAGTATTATTAAAATAAAGTGCAACATGCCAGACACGCTCTTAAACTATGAATTTGTCTTGCATGTAAGCTTGTCATATGTAATGAACAGGAGCTTATTTCTTGCAGGGTGGTTTCTACAAGATCAAAGAACATAAACCAAAGTACATTTGCTTCTGTCACTGTTGTTAACTGTGGAGTCCTAGAACCTTTCATCTTTCACTAGATTTCACATATGTCTCCCTGGCATTCTACACATTTCCAGGAGAAATGCCACCAGCGTTTTCTGTTTAATACTTGTTAGGAAAAGCTAAAGTTGAATACACCTTAGTTCTCTGTAGCTGCAGACAGTAAATACTGTTGAATGCACAGAGGCTTGCTTCAAAGTAAGCGTGCTTAGGAACGTGTTGTCAGTATGGAGGCTCTTGTTTGCAGCAGTGTTTATGCTGGATTTTTTTCCCTCAGAGTTAACACAGGGTGCTCTGGCTTTAGGTGACAGATAGTAGCAGCTGTGAATGATTGGCTCAGCCGTCTGCTGAACTGAGTTAAGTGGACAGTTGGTGTTGTAGTGGATGCAGGCACTACAGTCTGAGAAATGGCCTCGTCAACGAAGCTTCTGTCCTGCCTCATACAAAAATCATGCCTGATTTATGGTTCAGATGAGCGCAGTGGTGTACATCTATGAAGTACAATAGATAACGGATGAGCTTTGTCCAAAGGCAAAGGGCGAACTTTCTTTTTTCTTTTTTTAGCTCTTACTCTAAAGATAATTCCTATGAAGTGGCATGTTTTCTTCTGTCTGTGGGTGGTGTGTTTGATACAGTTTTTAGTAGAAAGAGGCAAAGACATTTCGCTGCACGCGGCGGAAACATGTATGTATGCTGTCTCGCACCAGTTAATGTGCATTGGTAGCCAAGACTGGGCAAGTTATTGTGCCTGAGTAAGTAATCTCACAAGGAGCTCTCTTATCATGAGTCAGCAGTGTGATGCAGTGGTGAAGAGGGCGAATGCCACCCTTGGTTGCATAGCCAGAAGTGTGGCTTCTAGATCGAGGTATTACTACCACTCTATATGAGTCTGGTGCGCCCGCAACTGGAGTATTGTGCTTAGTTTTGGGCCCTTCATTACAGAAAGGATATAGCCAGGTTAGAATCAGTGCAGCGTAACGCTACAAGGTTGATGGCTGGTTTGCAGGGGATGCCGTATGAGGCGAGACTGAGGAAACTGGTCTCTTCAGCCTGGAGAATAGGAGACTCAGAGGGGATCTGTTGGCGACATACAGGTATGTGAGGGGATGTCACATGGAGATGGGTAGAGACCTGTTCTCCCCTGCAGAGGAAGGCAGGATGCGCTCCAACGGAACCAAGGTTCCATTTAGATGCCAGGAAGCACTTCCTGACAGTTAGGACCCCGAGGGTGTGGAATGGGCTTCAACGAGATGTCGTTGAGGCCCCATCAGTGAGGGTGTTCGAAGATAGACTGGACATGCACATGGTGGGCATGTCGTGAGCGGAGCTGGCTGAAGCTGGGGGTCAGACTAGATAGCCCGGGAGGCCCCTTCTGGCTCGCTCTATTTCTATGTTTCTGTCCCTGGGGAGAAAATACATTTATAATACTGTATATAATTTTTTAAAAAATTGCATCCCTTTTATAACGTCCCCAGCCCTGAAATTCAGTTCTCATGCAGAATGTTTTGGTGTCACACCATTTTAATGAAGTGTTTAATTTTGTCTGTATGATTACTATCTGATTCACTGCTGCAAGCTAGCCTGGAATTTTGATCAAAGAAGGCAAAGTGGGATGGGTGATGGACAGTGGCTGAGTCTGAAAGCCAACAAGGGGGAAAGATACTGAGGATATCAGAAAATACAGAAAATATTCTCAAGCACCCAAAATTTTTTAATAAGTCCACTGCCTTTTCAAAGCACATTTCCATTCTCTCTTCTTTCTCCATGTATCTTCTGCAAACTCTTGATAATGCTTCCGCAGGTGCCTGAGGACACAGTGGTATCCATGCCTCCCCCCCCTCCCCCGCCTAGGTTTCTGTTGGCCGGATCTGCTTGAGGAAAGAGCAACAGAAGTTAGCAAGAGAGAAATAACAGATAGAACAGGAGGCAGAGTGAGAAAGAGGCAACCAATGAAGCCTGAGCTCCAGGAAATTAAAAGCCTCTCAAAGGACTGCAGTGCCTTTGGCATCCTGGCCAAAACAGACATTACTTTAAATACCTGTCTGGAAATGATGTCTTTTCCTTTCTTTGCCTTTCATTTCATCTTTACTGTAGAGTATGTGTTGCTGCCCTGATTCAGATCAATCCCCTAGTGTGTGTCAGGGGGAGGGGGCTTTTGAATGCCACATTAGGCCCACTGTGCCTACTCTAGAGTAAACAAACAAGCAAAGGACATAGCAGCTAGAATTAGGTTAACATAAAGTCTGAGAAAGTGGATCTGCTGTTTGTAAGAGTGCTATTCTGTGTGACTGCACTTAGATTCAATTTGTATATTTGTACATAAACCTAAATATTACAAAACTACCATAAGCCTCCTTCCAAAATGATTTTGGAGTAGAAGTGTGTTGCAGTGGAAGAGCCGGGTCAGCATGCTTTGAATAAATGATTAAATCTTTCCTTCCAGAGAGCAAATCCAGGTAAGGACATGTCCTGAATCTGTGAAGCTCTCTGTTTAGGAAAGCCAGCCAAGTCTCCTCCATGCAGGTTTTTATAAGATTTGTTTGCAAAACAAAGCAAAACCCTTTTTCATAAGGCCTTAGATGCATTGCAGAATTCTGCTCTATGGTTTCCTTGCCCTTGTATCATTTGATACTTAATTTAGAAGTGTTAATGGCACTTCTAAATTTGTTTGTTGAGCTGTTGTGGGAAAACCTGGGGTCTGAAAACTGTATGCGACCTCTTGTAAGATACCATGCTCTACTGTTTTTCTTTCAGAGAAAGAAATCTCAGGAGTGATTGCTTTCAAAAACTCTTATTTATACTTACGGTAATTAAAATAGCATCACTGTGACTATTGCCATTATTATTAAGTAGAAGGACAACTTACTTTAAGCAGAAAGTCCGTAAGATGATCTGAGAGAAGGGGTTCCCAAAGTGGCATCCACAGGTGCCTCCAACTGTGGCTACCAGGAAGTCCCCAAAGTTGTGCTTAAAGGCACCCAAAGTGTGTGTGTGTGTGTGTGTGTGTGTGTGTGTGCGCGCGCGTGCGCTTATTTATTTATTTATTTATTTATTTCTATATGCATACATATATTTGCAGGAAACGCATACAGCTCTCTAGCAGTTATACAAAGGTTTCGGCAAAAGTGGGCCAAATATCCAAATAAGTGTTCATTTTAAGTTTGTTCCTATATGCCACCCATTCATATATCAAAGCAGTGCAAGGTCTTTAGTCCCTTGCATTACAGGAAGCAAATGCTATCCTTCTATTGTCCTAATATTCAGCTGTCATGAGGGTATAGAGAATTTGTTTTCCTTTCCATTTCAATGGATGTAAAAAATGAAAGAGTGTGTGCATCAGTGAACATTATGGGATTATCACTGCAAATAGAAGTCTAATAGATTAAATAAATAAATATGAAATATTTTTCCTATACAAGATTTATCTCTGCAATAAAAGCAACAACTACTGCATTTTGCTAAAACACACGTTTTAAAGAAGCATTCATTTTATTACAGTTCCAGCAATTAATGGAATCAGACAAACCCCTTATTAAAGCAATGTTGCAGTGGCAAACAAACATGAAACCATTTAAAAAAAAAATCAGATGCAACATAAAACCCATAGGCATGACAGATGCCAAAGCAGAGAGATCCATGAATAAACATCTTTGTACTGGTACTCAGAGCAGTTTCTCAAATTCCCAAATGAATCGATGGGTCCGAAAGGGATGGGATCCCAGCCCTAGACTGTTTGATGTTCATGAGTGTAGACCTGTTGCTTAAGGAATCACTGTTTGTGTTTTTATTGACTATCCTAACTGCTCTGTTTACATGGAAAATGTCACAGAACTTTTGCCTCTCTCTTCCTTCTTTCCATTCTTGAACATGCACACTTGGCCGTAGGTCATTCTTTAGATGTTTGTCATAGCTCTGAAAAAGTATTGTGAATTGTTACTATGCCACGTCAGACGCCATAAGCAGGCTATAGTGAGGCTTAAAACCAGCCATGCATGTTGTTGTTGTTAGAAATGAACACTCCTGTTGTGACAACTCATCATGTTTTGGATTTCCAAAGATGCCGTTTCATGAGATTTTCAGCTGGTTATGTGTTCGCAATTCTAAAAGCATGTCCAGTCAGCTACCAAACAACCATCCCCATTTGTGAACAGTGGTGCCTGTCGAAACATTTTTGCTTTTTAAAAACTACCTTGCTGTGTGCAAACAGGGCAAGCAGATTGAGGCTGGAGCAGTAAATCTACTCTTCTCATCTGCAGTGCTCCTGATCTGGGTCAGGGAATGTGCATGCTTGCTTTGGAGTAAAGAATAAAATAAAGGGGGACCTACATTTTAATTAATAAGTATAACACATATAGGTAGTTTGCTACTTGCTTACTTATCATTAAGTACCATTTTCCGGATGAAAAAATAAACAGGGAACAAATGTACTCCTCTCATCTTTTGTGGTTGTCCTTAGCTGCAAGGCAGAGAGAGAAATGTTAGCAAAAGCACTGTGGGTGGGTGGGGGGAACTATATTAAGACATTTGCATAGATATGACCAATATCTAATTTTGGACTTGAATGAAGTGGGTGGTCTCCTGGACAAAATAAACCACAATATACTCATACAAATATTACTCCAAACACACATTAAAAAGAAGAAATGTATCAGAAGATCAATTTCAATTGCATATGCTAATTTACATGTAAACATAGAAACAGCGCGAACCAGAAGGGGCCTCCCGGGCCATCTAGTCTGACCCCCGGCTCCAGCCTGCTCCACTCACGACATGCCCACCATGTGGATGTCCAGCCTATCCTTGAACACCTGCACCGATGGGGCCTCAACGACCTCTCGTGGAAGCCCACTCCACACCCTCGGGGTCCTGACTATCAGGAAGTGCTTCCTGGCATCCAAATGGAACCTTGGCTCCCTGAGCTTTGCTCCGTTGGAGTGCGTTCTGCCTTCCTCTGCAGGGGAGAACAGGTCTCTACCCATCTCTGTGTGACATCCCCTCACATACCTGTATGTCGCCAACATATCCCCTCTGAGATGACAGTTTTGAAATGATTAGGCTAATTGAAAAAGCAATACAATAGATCTTATTGTGGTGGGAGAACTGTGTGCATTATGTACAGCGTGCAATCCAGGCGATAACTGTTGAGAGGCCCGCCAAGGACTCTAATTTCCCTCATTAAAGTTCTTGATTTTCAAACTGGCCTCTGAGCTAGTGGTGATTGACCAAGATAAAGATCTTGGGGTTTGGTGAAAATGTCATCCCAATGTCATTTCTGTAATAAAAGCAAATCCCATATTATGAGTATGCATAATTAGGAAAGCAATCAAAATAATACTGCCAATATCATCCTACCCTTATACACATCTCTGGTGCAATCACACTGAAAATTTATGTACAGTTCTGGTCACTGTGCCTAAGAAAGGAAATTGCAGAGTCACAAATAGAGAAGCTAAAATTATTGACCCTGTTGCAAAAGATTACTATGACTGGGACTATTTGGACAAGAAAAAAGTGAATAAAAATAAGTATGTTAGGGGTTTACAAAATCATGCAGTGTGTGAAGAAAACTGATGGGGAAATTTTTGACAGAAACCAGGGTCCCATAATCTCATGATGCTACCTGGTTGGATAGTCAGGACAGGCAAAAGGAAATACTTCTTACACACCACACAGCGAAAGTGTGGAATATGCCACCATAAAATTTAGTGAAGGCCACCAATTTGGATGGCTTGTAGTGGATGCAGTGTATAAAGAAACAGAGCCTTCCCAGTGTCAGCTATGCCAAATGTCCAGCAGTTTTCCTTAAGAAAAGGAAAAAAGCAGACCCTTTTCCACATAAAGAAATGAACCTTTCTGTTTGTGAAATGTAAAAATGTAATTAACCATTTATGGTCAGATTATTGTACAACGTTGCAGCTAATATATTGCAGCGAATGTAACAAATCGTTATTTGTTTTTCGGCACCAGGCGAAGACCTTTTTATTTAAGCGTTATGTTAATTGTTAATATTATTTATTTATTTTATTCTTTGGCCAGGTCGACTCAAATTATATTGTTTTTATATTGTGATTATTTATTTATTGTTGTGAGCCGCCTCAAGGCTTCGGCAAATGGGGCGGCATAGAAGCTTCCTAAATAAATAAATAATAGTCTTTTTTTCTCCATTTCTCACAGGATATATGTGAAGATATCTCTGATCACGTCGAACAAATCCATGCTCTTCTGGAGACTGAATTTTCCCTGAAGCTTCTGTCTTACTCTGTAAATGTGATTGTTGACATCCATACAGTACAGATTCTTTGGCACCAGCTTCGAGTTTCTGTCCTGGTTTTGAGAGAGAGAATTCTTCAGGGATTGCAGGATGCCAATGGGAATTACACCAGGCAGACTGATATTCTCCAAGCCTTTTCAGAGGAAACAAAGGAGGTATGGCAAGTGAATGTAAGAATTTACTTTTTGAACTCTAATCCTTAGTTGTGTTTGCACATCCAAGCTCTTAAAAGAATCCACTTAGTTCTGCTACCGCTACAGCCTACACTCAGTTCTGGCAATTCAAGCTGAGCCGAGTTCCCAGGGCTGCCCGTCAATTTATGGGCAATGCTGTCAATCTTAAATTAGTGCTGCAATCATGAATTCAGAGTGACTGAACTAGTTTAAATAAGGTGTGGGATTGTCAAGTTCACTTCAAAGTGGCAATGCCAGGAGGAAAAATGTCAAATGATTCTAGAGCCAAACCTGAAAGCCACCTTAACCTAAGTTGTCAAGTAACCTTTGCTTTGTTTTGTGTGTTTGCTTTGCTGTGTGGCTTGCTTACATTCTGTGATTAGCACAGAGAATGGGTGTATCAATCATAACATTTCCCTTACTGGAAAGTTACAGGTTCACATTAGCAACACCGGTAGAAGAAGCTTTTAAATTCACATTTTCCCTGTGATGGCACAAATGTGTATGCAGTCATTATAGGCTGGATTCTCGTGAAGCTCTAAAAACATGTGCTATAATCTAATTTAAATCATGTAATTTATTCAAAGTGGAATGTGTTCTGCACCACAGTGTTGCATTCCATTCCTATGGATACATTTCATTCTTGGAGTACCTTTGATCAGCCATAATAGCCTATCCCGACATAATCAGTATCACAACTTTTGGCATTTTATACTGAGGAGATCCCACATCAAAATTGACATAGAAACTCCCTGTGAAACTTGTTGTTCAAAGACCAGTTAAAACATGGTGGTTGCAGCTCAGAGATTGCTGAAAAGCACACAAGAATGTCACACCTACATGCTAGTTTGACATTTCTTGTGCTGTAGAGGATTGACATGGGAACCTACATGGATACTGCTACTTAAATATTGTGCTAGCTATCTGGGTCAGTTCCAATTAACCAGGAAACCTTAGATTCTGAACTTACTGGTCTCATGTGGACCCGCTTTTAGAGAGATGGATGCTAAACACATTTTCTTGAGAATAACCACTATTGTATTGTACAAACAGAAAACAATTTTTCAAGGAACTACATAACATGCCCACTCAGCTGCACCATTATGGAATGGTTTTAGAATTAAAAAGAAAGGATATCACAGCAAGTAGTATTGGTCCCACTGAGCCCTGACCTGCCCATGACAGCCCAGGTGCTGCAGGTTGGTTTGTTTTCCGCTACTGCCAACATCAGCATCTCTCAGGATGGCATTTAGGCCCCCACTAGGCTGTTGGGCCCTGGATTTACCCCGAATCTGGCCCTAGCTGGATGACAGTACAGGATGGCAACAGGAATGACATCGGTGCTTCTTGGTCATCTTTATGTATAATTCACTTTCATACAAGGTTCCTTCCCTTGCATAGTGTTGCATGGAATAAAGTCTGTAAGAAGCAGAAAGTATTATTGCAAATCTGTGTTGCGCTCTCTCTCTCTCTCGCTCTCTCTCTCTCTGCATGTGTGTATATATTAACTAAGTATCATATAATACCTTTTGAGCTCCTAATTGGAGAATTTTACATTCTGATGCCAAGAGAGATATTGCCCTTACTTGCTCCCAGTTCCAGTGCACATGAATAGAATGCAGGCAAAGCCAACTGAGGCTGCAGTAAAAAATTTGGATTTTCCTAAGCATGGAGCAGAACCAGAAGGATGTTGTGCTTTGACAGGATCAAGTCTTTTGACAACATCAAAGGAGCTCCTTGTTCAGATTCCAGAATTTGAATTTTAAATCCAGTCTCCAGGCAAAAACATAGCAAGTTCAAACTCATCTTTAGATCTGCCATTTCATTTACTCACTGCTATCAAGAGCCTGATTCGAGTGAAGGTAAACACTGAGCATGGAAGATTTGCACAGATTCAAACCTGTTTTCACAAACTCTTGCTTCTTCTATGTCAGTCTTCCTCAGACTTGTGCTATCCGGATATCATGTAGGCTGGAGAATGCTGGGGAGTTTTAGTCCAACACACCTGCAGGACACCTGCTGGGGGAAGGCATTCTGTGTTTCCATTGACTCACCTATCAATAGGATAGCAAGTTACTAAGATTGTGTCCTGTTCACTTAGTTATTTTTGCAAGACTACCCCCCCCCCCTTTTATTGCTACCAAGTGGTAGCTTTTAAAACGTTTACTCTCAGAGGTGGCACACTTGGTAAAGGCAATGGCTAGCTGACACAAAAGATGCTCAGAAGAACATGGGTGGTTCTTACATGAAGACCAGCAGACATGCATAGGCCAACCCCTTTCCTCTCCTGCCTCCATTTCCTGTCTTATACCTGTCTAGCCTGCTGCTGTCACAGATCTGGTTTTGACTAATATGCCATTTTACTAGCGTAAACGCATTGGTTTTAATAAATAATTTGCCAGGAGTACCTCTAGGCCTGCATGGTCAAGACAAAGCTTCCTAGATGAATACAATTTGGTCTTCCATGCCAAAACTATTTCCCAAGCAGCAGATACAAACAAGATTTGACAATCATTTGTGAAGATATTGGTCATTGTCCCAGGGCAAGAAAATTAGTCTAGCCTGGCGCCTGAGCTTAGCAAGGCTTTTGTCTTCTAAGAGGATGTGTTGCACTGCAGAAGCAGCCGCACCTTTCTTCCTGGTTGCCTGGCAGAGTTTTGCAGAGTGCCTTTGCCAATTAGAAGGCCTATTCTGAGAGATTTCTGATTAGTCATACACTTGGGGCAAGAACACATTATATTATATTGTATTAACAAAGGGCTCATGGCACCCAGCTGACTTTTTGTCACTCCTGATGTTTAAAAGACATTCCTTTTAATTAAACACTTAAAACTTCCTAGGATGGTACATTCTGCAAAATGAGGCTTCAGCCTGCAGATCCATCTTTATTACTGTGAGTGCCTGTGGTTCCCTCATAGGCACCAGTGGGATTCAGTGAGCACCTTCTGTGAAATGGGCAGCAGAACAGACACCTAGTTTCAAAAACAAGTAGTTTTCTGGTTTGGAACTCATACAGCACTTCTTCTTTTTCTTGGGCTCCTGGGCATGTTACTTTTCAGTATAACATCTGGGAAATAGATATTTAGCCACTGATTGTACCCACCGTGAAAGCCATTTTGTGGAGTTGTTCACAGCACTGCCAAGATTCCAGATGTGCCCCCTGGCCAAAGGTGCTTGGGAAACCCTGGTAAGGGTTGCATTAAACATTGCTTCTTTATGGCCAACTGACCACTTCTTACCATGTGGCTCAGTGTGGGGATATATATCTTTTGGGGGTGGGAACAGGTTGCATTAGCAGGGCTCAGCTCTACAGACTGCTTCGTCTGCTTTGTTGTGGCCCTGAGTCTGAGTTCCTGGCAAGCAGGCCCAGTGCTTGCAGGGCACTTGCTAGGAATTGAGCAAGCAGCATCTCTCTTCCATAGCACACTCAGCAGCCTTTCTTTGTGCTGCTGCACCCTGACATGGTGCCCAGAACTGCAAGCATTTGCAGACTTCCTCTCACTTTCCAAGACCGGGCCAAGCATGAGAGGAAGTCTGCAAATGCTAGAGAGGTGGATTCCACTGGGTTTTGTCCACACCTCACTCAGGAACTTCAAGCTGCAAATAACAGAATCAATAGAACTTGAAGGGGCCAAGAAGGCCATTGGGTCCAATCCCCTGATCAATGCAGGACTCCAGGTTAAGGTATCCCCAAGAGATGGTTGTTCAGGTACGCCTTGAATGCTTCCTGTGTGGGAAAGACTATGACCTGCTTAGCTAATAGGTTCCACTGCCGTGCAGCTCCAACTGTCAAAAAGTTTTTCCCGATGTCCAGACAGAATCTGGTTTCCTGTAACTTAAGCCTACTATTCAATGTTCTGCACTCTGGGATCATTGATAGGCCATCTCTTCCCCTTCTCTGTATGACAGCCTTACAACTATTTGAAAAGTGCTATCATGTCTTCCCTCAGTGTTCTCATAGTCAAACATGCCCAGTTCTTTCAGTCGCCTCACAAGGCATTTTTTACCAGTCCCCTAATCACCTTTGGTTCCCTACCCTGAAATCTTTCCCATTTGTTTGTACTTTTCTTAGGCTGTGGTGCCCAGAACTGGCTGCAACACTTAAGATGGGGCCTAAGCATGCTGAGCAGAGGTGAACCATGCTGAATACGTTGCACAGTTTAGAAGTGATGCATCTATTAATGCGGCCCAAAATAGCATTTGCCATTTTTCAGCCACAACAAATTACTGACTCATACGCAGCTTGTGATCTACAACAATCCTTCCTTCTTGTAGTATTGTTGAGCCAAGTACCCCACCCCATTGTAACTATGCATTTGGCTTCTTTTTCCTGGGTGCAGAAGTTCAGTCTGTTGTTTTCAGTCCAGGGTTTCAGCCTGTCAAGATTACTTTGAATTTTCTTTCTGGCCTACAAGGAATTAGCTGTCCCACCCATAATGTGTCATCTGCAGCTCTCTAAGCACTGTGTTCAACTACTTGTCTAGATTATCAATAAACCTGTCAAGGGACATTGGGTTCAGGAGCGAATGCTGCAGTACCCACCTTTCCCCAATTTGAGAAGGTGCCATTGATTAGCATGCATTGCAATTCTGTAGTCTATTGAGGATCCACTTTTTAGTTGTATCCAGCCCACTTGTAGTTGGCTTGCAAATCAATATATTATAGGGTACTTTTTCAACAGCTTTGCTGAAGTCATAAACTTTGCTGAAGATATATTATGTCCACAGCATTCGTACAATTCACTAGGGAGGATATACAAAATGGCTTCAGACTAGTCTGGCAGAACGTGTTCTCAAAAAATCTGCATTGGCTTCTAGTAACCACTGCATTGCTTTCAAGGTGTTTGTAAACTGACTGCAATACAATATGCTCCAGAATTTACCATGGATTGATGTGAGACCAAAATGATCAGTAGTTCCCAGGCTTCTTCTTTTGTCCTCTTTGTGAAAATAGGGACAACATTGACCTTCCTCCAGTCATCTAGCTCTTCATCCATCTTCCATGATTTCTTGAAGACAGTAGACAGTAGTTCTTCCACCAGTTCCTTTATTACTCTGAGAAGCTGTTCTTTGGGCCATGGAGATGTGAACTCATTCAAAATAATGCGGTGCTCCTTGACTACTCTCCTATCAATCTCAAGCTGTAATCTTGCCCTTTAGCTTGTATGTCACCTTTGCCAGGGAGGTCATAGACCCTCTTCTGGGAAAAGACTGAATGAAAGTAGAAATTGAGCACCTCTGCCTTTTTATGTCATCTGTTATAATTTTGCCATCCTCATTGAGCAGTTGAACAATTTCTTGCTTCTGTATTTTACTATGCATGTATCTGAAGAAAGCCTTTGGTTGCTTTTAGCATCCTTCACTCCAGTCTCAGCTTTAGCCTTACTGATGGCATCATTTATTCCTGAATAAAATGGATATCCATATTGTGTGCAGTAGCCCTGAGGGTCCAACTAGACTTGTAACTACGTATCTTATTTTTCCTTAATATATTACTTAGGGATCTTATTAGAATACACAATGTAAGGAGGATACCAGAAAATACTTTTTGTCTTGGGGTTCTATTCACATGCAGAGAGAGGTTTTACCAATCATTTTGGAGTGGGAAGTGCTAAGCTTCATCTCCTGTCACATTCTATGCCAAGTAAGATTCTCTACCTCTGCATGTAATTAAGGGAAACAGGATGATCAATGAATGTTATACATCTCACTCTTGATATTTAATAGTTTTGCAACCTAATAAATTAGGAGGGAGGGAAGGAGGGAGGGAGGGAGGGAGGGGAAGAAACTAAAGTGAACAAAACTGGATTTTGAGTGTAAGTTCTATCCAATAAAATTTCTACAGCTAGAGATGATTGCAATGAAAATATTTTCCTTTCCTCTCTATTCTTTGTATTTTAATAGGTTTTAGATAAAAGTATAAACATATTCATACAAGCTATTATAAATTATAAACAGTAAAAATACAGCAAACAAAAATGCATAGATTAAGGGAAATGTGTACAATAATGTATCCATTATCTACATATCTCGTCTAATGTGAGTATTTGTACATGCATTTCTCATTATTAAATTTCACTGGATTGCAGTCAGGAATAATTATATATTTGAGTCATGAATCTATACATTTTAATAGAATTACAAACTGATTAATCTCAAGTTTCAGAGGTATCACTAAATAAAAGCAGCAGCCTTTAAACTAAGGCTGCAATCCAGTGGTTTCTAGAAAGTCATTCCACGGATTTTTGGATATTAGGAGCTTCCATCTCCATGGTTGGAAATCAAGGTCCACCCATGATGGTCTTTCCTGGACAGAGGTGGAATTTTCTGCCAACTTGATTGCCCTGTCAGTGGTTCTCCACTAGTGGTAGGGGGGAAATGGGGCAGCCTGGGGACATTTGAAGTCTGCAGGATCTTAGAGTCAGCTAACATGCTCACCCCAGTAGAACTAGAAACAGTGCCAGCCAATAAGTTTGCTCCCACTGGAGGCAGTAGAAGGAGAAAAGCTCTCCCACCCTTTCTGTCCTTACTTAGAAATGTGCAGTTATGTTTCAAAGCCCTCTTCCTTGGCCTGATGTCTGTTAGCCATGAACTTACATTCTTAGTATTACACCAAAATAATAATCAATAAAACAATATAGTCTTAGAAAACCTTCAGGAGCCACTTAATGGAAATATTTTGTCTGTCCCCCAACTCCCCTGGATTTTCCAAGGAAATGATTATAGGAGAAAACAGCATCTGTAAAAAGAAGTCTTGGTTTAGATCTGAAGTTGCCTGCTCCCTCAGTTTCTTCCAAATACCCCTAGTGCTGTGAAATCCTGCACTACATCTCATGCTGTGCCAGATTTTTTTGATCAACAGGAGTGACTTTTCAAGGTGATATAGGCTGGGGAGCACAGTGAGAAAGACGGCTGGGAAAGCCTGTTGCAAAAGTAGAGTTCTGATCAGATGAATTATGATTTGTCTATCAAGAGCAGCAGCATCAAATATTTAATGACAGCCTGATTGTAATACTTGTTTCAGTGTGGCTGCACTGAACTTTCTGTTATACTGACATCCCAAAGATTGTTATCGTGGCATAGGATCCAGTTGCTCCCAGTGGATATGCCAGGGCAAATGGTTAGGTTTCTGATTGATTATGTTATTCTTAATTATTCCATTAATTTAAGTATTATGCAATTATATAATATCAAGAATTATATTAATTCTTAATATTATAAGAATTATTTCATTGCAGCACATCTATTTTCAGTGAGGTGATATAAAGTAATGTGACAATCTTGTTTTTAAGAATGATATTCTTGTTCTAAAGAGCAAGGAAGAAAACTACACCCAATTCTGCATTTGTTATGTTTAATATTATTATTTATTAATTTACAGTAATGACTTATTGCCTTTCCACAAATGTCAACAAGATAGTGTACAAAAATCCAGATGAAAAAACAATTTAAATTATGTTTAGTGTTACAGGTTTTTTGTTTGTTTGTTTAATGATAGAATCCATCTCCAGCTCATAGGAGTGATACCATTTTTCAAAACAAAACCAAACAAAATGATACAATTAACAAAAGCTTTCCTGTTTCTGTTTTGTCACAGGACCGGCTTGACTCATTAACAGAAGTGGATGACTCAGGACAGCTAACCATCAAATGTTCTCAAAATTACCTGTCGCTGGACTGTGGAATTACTGCATTTGAACTGTCTGACTACAGCCCTAGCGAGGACTTGCTTGGTGCTCTTGGTGACATGACCTCTGGTCAGGGCAAAGTGAAACCATTTGAGACCTGGAGCTGCAGTGAAATGGAAAAAGACTTTCCAGAGCTCATCAGAAGTGTGGGATTACTGGCAGTAGCAACAGATTCAATTGCTTCCAAATGTAATGAAAGTGTTAATACAAAAGAAATCCATTTACCTTTCTCAGCAGACCAGCAGGAGGAAGGCCAGGGTTTCAAAGCATCATCTACTGTATCCACTGAACATTCACTCATGCAGATTTCTGGGAATTCATCTCTTGGTAAAACATCCTGCATTGAGGATTCTGTGGTATCAATTGATGCTGAATTAGTGAACCAAGAGCTCCGACCATTGCCCTCCAGTGATGCAAAAAACAAATCGCAGCCTCACACTGAAAACTCAACTCCCAAGAGATCAATACGAGACTGTTTTGATTACAATGAAGATTCTCCCACACAGCCCACCGTACCCAAAAGAGGTTTGTTTCTAAAGGAAGATATATTTAAAACAGACATGGTGGTAAATGATATAAAAAACCAGATCTCTCTGATGTTTAAGACAGAAATAAGTAGGAGCACACCTTCCCTGTTAGATCCACCAGACAGATCCAAGCTTTGTCTGGCTTTACAAACAGCCTACAACAAGTGTCCCTCTGCCATCAGTCAGTCGTGTGATTGTTTACCCAACATGAGTGATCAAAATCTCAAGCTAACAATACAGAACCACTTTAAGGAATGTTCCATAGGTCTAGGTAAGTCCAGTGACAGCATTAGAAGGGAGAAGCTGAGGTGCAAGAAGTCACACGACATCCCTGAGGAGGTGGCATCATGCAGGTTATCTGGAATCGTATCAAATGCTACACTGACAAACCAGGTAAAGAAAAGAGGGGTCACTGCTTTGCAAAATGGAATCACTTTTGGTAGCTTGCAGTCCATAGAAGGGACAGACAGTGATTCAACCTCCGTATCTTCCGATCCTTCCAAACAGCCGGAAGTGAATGGCCAATACTGCAGAGAAAGAGCTTATTCTGCTTCGCCTGCTCACAGCCAAGTGAGCAGCATTTCAGCTGGCCTAGAGTCTGCTGTGTCTTCATCCCCAATTCTTCCAAGAGGCAAAAGGACCCGCCCATCTTCTCCAAGTTATGATAATACAGATGTTAATGTTGCTGAGGCCTGGTATGGGTCTGATGAATACTTAGCCCTCCCATCACACCTCAAACAGACTGAAGTATTAGCTTTAAAATTAGAAAACTTGACAAAACTTCTTCCTCAGAAACCTCAAGCAGAGGCCATTCAAAACATTGATGACTGGGAACTATCAGAAATGAATTCAGATTCTGAGCTTTACCCAACATATCAGATCAAAAAGAAGCACAAAAGGTTAGGTAGAGTTTCTCCAAGCTCTTCAAGTGACATCATCTCCTCAACAGGTGACAGCATTGAATCGGGCCCACTTAGTGACATTCTTTCAGACGAAGAGCTTTGTACATCCTCACCTAGCATTAAAAAATACTTAAACGACAGGCCACAAAACCCACCAGTGACTCAATCATCCGAAAGAAATGAAATACCTACCACAAATAAATCAGCTTTAATTCAGCAGCTGATGCAAGATATACAACACCAGGATAATTATGAAATTATATGGGAAAAAATGGAGGTAAGGAAGAAATTCACTGTGCATTTACATCTTTACCATGTTGTTTATGCTGTGCCTAGAGCAGAAAGCCAAGGATTGAGGGTGGATGGGCTTATTGGACTATTTTGAATGTGACAGTTCCACAACTGTTAGCATCATGCATTTCCACATCAATTTGCAAGGTATTTTATGGTATTTTATGCTAAAATATGCATTTGATGATGAAATACACATCTGTATGCATTTAGTACATGTTGTTTTATATGCATCTTGGTATCTCTTAAATGCCTAAATCTGCCATCACAGAATTCAGAGATGTGCACATCCAGAATGAAAATTGTGCTTCCATCTTCACATTAATCTGAGAGGTACACATTGGATCAGTTCACTTCCAAATGGGACCAGGCAAAAACCCCAAGCATTCCTATTGGTGGGGGAAGAACCAACAAAAAACTGGGATGAAACAGCCCAGTTAACTTCAGCTGTGCTGGCTGTCCCATGTGCCAAGTGCAGCAGGTGCTGTGCGAGAAAGTCAGATAACTTGCTTTACCAACACATACAAGACGTAACTGGAATGTGGGAGGCACTCTGTGCAAGAAGCTGTGCCAGCAATCTGTGAACTGTATGCTGCTAAAATACATTGGTTGTAAATGATACGATTTCATGAGTATTTAGATACTTAGGGCTTATCCAGAGTTGCATTTCAGATAGATCCCTAACTCACCTTTTTCTAAAGTCGTACAGCATGGCAAATTATACATTGATGGGCCATTGCAAATGCCCACCTCTTGATTAAATGAAAAGTTGGGGTGTGTTTTGTTCTCTTTTGCATCTGATGCTGCATCAAATGTATTTTATAGACATGGCAGTGTGGCTCCCTCTTGAGGCCTACTGTTGCCATCACAGCTCTTGCAGAGTTGTGCTCATTTCCTAAAAGTCAGCTAAAGGTCTATAAACAGCACTTGTGTGGTAAAAAGTATTAACACCACATGGATTTCAACAGTGATCAGTGCATACTCAATGAAGTCATGGGAAGCCTCTTCTTGCTAGGAAATCTTAGGCAGAATGCAGTATTAGGTTTTACACTGAAAATGAACTCAGGAAATAAAGTTAGATTTGGAAAATAGTTTTAACTTTCTTGTTGTTTGAATTCCAGCCATACACCTTAAATGGCAGCCATGCCAAACCCTAAACTGCTGTAGTTCTCTTACGAATTCCAGGCTTCCAGTTTTTATGAAATTATCATTATATGTATACACCCTTCTTCCTCTAAGGGACTTGCTCAACCACCAATCAATGAGGACATAAGAAAAGCCATGTTGGATCAACACAGTTGTCCATCCAGTCCAGCACTCCATTCACATGGTGGCAAAGCAGCTGTCCACAGGATCCTTCAAGCAGGATGGGTACAAGACCTCTTCCTGCCCAAGCACCTCAGCAGTTGTTGTTTCTGGGCATGCCAACTCTTATAACAGAGGTAGCATGTAGCCAGCAAGGCTAGTAGCCACAGATAGCCTCCTTCTCCATGAATTTGTCCAATCCTCCTTTAAAACTCTCTAAATTGGTAGCCATCACCACTTCCCATGGCAGCAAATTCCATAATTTTACAATATGCTGTGTGAAGAAGCACTTCCCTTTATTGGTCTTAAGCCTTCTGCTAAACCGTTCCAGGTTTTCGTATTATGGGAGAGGGAGAGAAATGTCTCCACTTCGTGCACACCATGCATAATTTCAAACACCTCTTTAACGTCTCTCCAATCCCTCCTACCACCTACCCACCAACATGAGTACAGGGAGGTGTTGGCTGAGTGGGAGGGGGAAGCCATTGTTCTTCTCTGGCTTGGAGAAGCATCTGAGTCAGAAAAGAATGCAGGGATCAGTGCTTCAATGTTTGCTTCAACTTCTTCTGAGTACCCTGAGTTCCCAAGACTTGTTTTTCTGAACCTGGTAATACAGGCATAACTGCTCTATACTTCTTCTGAAAAAGAGGAAACCTCGCCTGACAGTAGCTGATTCATATGATGAACAGAGACTCCTGGCCCTTCTGCTGCCATACACAGGGAAACCGGTTCTGGAGAGGGAAGTGCATCCCCAAATGCGTGTTGGAAGGAGCAATCACTGCACAATCACTGTGATTCTGAACAGTCACTGTTTAATTACCTCAGGCTTCTCACATCACCAAATGTCAGCTCTCAAATAATACAATTCAGCAGAGACAATTCGCATTTGATGACATTTGAAAGTCATCAAATGCTGAATAAGTGATAAGAGAGCAGTTGACATACACGACATACAAACGTCCCTAATCCTGAGCACTCACAACTAAATCA
The DNA here is from genome assembly GCF_004798865.1 of Varanus komodoensis. Classification (NCBI taxonomy): domain Eukaryota; kingdom Metazoa; phylum Chordata; class Lepidosauria; order Squamata; family Varanidae; genus Varanus; species Varanus komodoensis. The sequence continues at coordinate 30,251,954 of NW_025335761.1, forward strand.
TAGAACAAATTAATTCCTTGTCCCAAGTACTGGCTTAGCAGCACTACATTAAAATCCCAGTCCTTCCTGTGTGAACCAGCGGATGGAGGTTCCAAATATCAAAAGGTACCATCAAGATGGACTGCACATCTGTCTCCAGGAGATGTGGAAGCCCCTCTCCACTATGACGCAGACACATGCATGCATTAACCAAGACAAAGTAATGAGAATCCCAGGGTAGAATTAAATCCTCTGCATTGGCAATGCATCTATTGCAGAGAACTGTGCACAAGAATGCTTTGTAGTCAGGGAAATCACCTGCAAGACTTCACTTACATTGAAAAGGAGAGGCAATTGCTTCTGGGGAGCTTGTAATAGTTTAAGCATAGGTACAAGGAAAAGCCTAGAGGCAGAAGAGAAAAACAGATACACTAAACAGGATGTGTATGCAGTTGTTTCAGCTTCAGGTACCCTTCTGCAACTCAGTCTATAGCAGTCCACATAACATAATATGTATGTCAGCCTCTTATATATACTTATTAATCATCTTATGTGTAAGAGTGGGCATGGGATACCAATTTTTAAACAAATGCCAGCAGGACTTTAATGTTTAGTGTGTTTACTGATGTGGCATATTTCGGATGCAGTGAGAATCATCTGTCATCATCTGTCAGCTGCTCGTACACGCTGGCCCAGAAGCAGCCAAGGCTGAACTGATGCTGGGTGGAACAGCGTAATTCCTGGAAGAATGCTAAGAACACATTTAAAATCCTTCTGGTGAGACTGCGCTGTAGCATGATCAGGCCTCCAGATGGTGCTGTTTACTTAGACAATATGATTTAAAACCTGAACAATGTTATCTATCCTCCAACAGTAATTTTTAGTGTCAGGCTTTCAGTATTCAAAATAATTTTCAATTTCTACAGTTGTTTTCTTTTGAATAGTTCCATAAAATTTTATAGATGCCATCCAAAAAACAGTGGTCTTATAGCAATTCATGCTTTCTACTAGAAAATAGACCTCCTCTCCCTGTGACAGAAATAGCCACTGCAATATTTCTTTGCTTGTATGCCTTTCTAGCTAGGTTTCTCCTAACCTTGGATTTTTTTTACTAGAAGCACATCTGGCTGTGATAGTAGTAGTATAAATTCTGCTAATAATGGCAGGGGAATTTTGCATTATTTTAACAAATGAATATGACTTAGCATTCTGCCTTTCCATCATCTGAGCATTGTGCATGTTTTCATCTCACAGTTCAATAACACAGTTTAAATATTTCTTCATTCTGTAGTTTGTCGTTCCCCCACCATATGAATGGACACAAAGAAATCTTGAATACTAGTGTTATGAAACTTTTAAGTAGGATTATGCAGTGTAATATTTACAAATTGAATCTAGGTTCCAAATTATATATTGAATAGAGTTGCAAATGTATTTATAGGTTGAATCAAGTTCCAAATTGTCCTTTTATTATAAAATCATTTTGTGAGATGCCTGGGTGATGCAGATGCTGGCGAACTTAGATTCAATGGTGCTGCTGTACCATCTCCTGCTTGTGGGATCCCATGGGTAACTGTGCTGGACTAGATGTACCCTTGGACTGATCCAGCTTGTGTTCTTCTTATGTTCTTCGAGTTACACTTTCATTTTCCCACATTATGAATTGCATCTCCTCATCACATGCAGCCTCCACTTCCCAACCCTGCCTAGCTAGAGCACTGGAAAGCAGCTTTTGGGTTTCATTATCTGCTCTGGATAGGGAATTGTGCACAGAAATAGCTGTTGTAATTTCTGCAGATAGTGTTGTAAAATGAGCTGCAGTTGCCCTGGCCAGCAGCAGGGGAAGAAGAGGGAGGGAATTAGTCTCCCTCCCTCACTTTCCCCTCCCATGAGTGGATTGAAGGAACTTGGCTGGAACTCCAGGTGAATGACCAGCAGCCCGAGGATTGGCTATGGGTCCTCATCCATAAGGTGTATGCAAGAAATCAGTTCATGCTGGGAGGAGTGATCTTCCCTCCACTGCCAGCCTGTTTGGTGGGGCAGAAAAGGAAGAGAAATAAAGAAAGAAAGGCAGGTGCCAGAAAGAAGCAGAGAAAAAGAAAGGACAGCACAGTCCTTAGTAGAAAAAAAGCTTCCCTGGCTTTCTGCAGTTCCTGGACAGAGCATGTGCTTTATATGTGGAGGGTCCCAGGTTTCCCTGGTGAGGGTCCCAAGGAAATGTTGCGCTCTCATACCCTGGAGACAATGTGCACAGTACTGAATTAGATGGAATATGGTCCAACTCACTATATGGTGACTCTATATGTCCCTATTATATTTTTTAGATGACTGTATCTGTACAGTCTGACTGCTGCACACATACACATGCGGATCAAGGGCATCATCTGTGCTTTTGCCAAAGCAATAACTTACCTCTGGATGCTCAGCCCAGTGTGTGCTCTTTCCTTTGTGCTTCCATTGATCTCTGTTTATTATTTGTATAAAATTTATATCACACCATTTGGCTACAAGGTAATTTATAACATAATTAAAAACAAATAAAAATGTGTACAATAGAATCACAATAAATATGGAAGAACTGATTTAAAATAAAATCAGAGCAGCAAACTAAATATGTAAAGATTAGTACTCCATAGCTACTATGGGGAATTAAAACTATGGATTAAGCTTGGAATGAGGCTAAACGTAACCTTTTTACTGCTATCAAGACTTGGGAGCAGTTTGCCACCAAATTTCAGTGGCAAAAGAGTGATGCTTTTTTTCCCCTGCTCCCAGTGGAAGCACCAGTAGGCAGAAATATCCCTTGCCACAATTGCTCCCCGATTGGCCCTAAGGCTATAAGGGAAACTGCTAAGCAAGCCCCCTAACAAAGGGCATAAGCTGTGATTTGGAAGGCAAAAAGACACTGGGGCAAGAGTTCAGATGTCCATTGTATGAGTGTGTAGATGCATGTGGGGACGTGTTCTTGAAATAACCTGGTCCCAAGCCATTTAGGACATTTTGATATTGTGACCAGAACAAATTTGAAGCTAGCATAACTAGGATAATACTGAAATACTAGTCTGAAGTGAAGTAGATACAAACCAATATCCTGGCTGCTCCATTTTGCACTTGAAGCTGTAACATTTGATGATGGTTTGGATTTACAAAATCATGGAGTGGATTGGGGAGGAGAACATGGATGGAGTAATATCATTCTGTATAAGGCTAGCCAGTGCTTTTTTTTGTAAAAATAAATAAATAAATAAAGGTGCCGGAACTCACGTCGCCGGCAGTAAGCGCGCGACCACACACACTGATCCCAAGCTGAGCAGCGTCCCAAGCCGAGAGCAGGGCCCTCACTATCTCACTATCAGATAGCAGACACAAAAGCAGCCTGCAGGCACTATGTTAATGATGCTTCCTGCTGATCTGCTATGATTCAAAATCACTTTGTAAAATCTATTGGAAAAAAATGTGCTGGAACGCTGTTCCGATGTGTTCTATGACAAAAAAAGCCCTGAGGCTAGCTAAAAAGTTAGGATTTTCAGAGCTGGAAGTGATTTCCCTTGGTCATACCAGGAATCTGTAGTTATAAGAGCCTTAACAGATAACTCCAACTTAAATACTTCCATTAAAGGAAAGCCCACCAACTTCTGAACTTTTCAACTGAAGTTACACTCTAAATTTACATTAATTCTAATGAAATAATCTTTAAATTACCACTGAACTTAAAACTGCTTTATTTGGCTGGACTGAGCCAATAATTTGTTTAGCATGTTAATATATGAATTTGTTGGGAGTAAGAAGGATGGTGGGCTTGGTCAACTGTTCCCATGGACTGTTGGCTGCATTCCAGATGATGATTCAAAATTGGAAAGTGAAGCATATTTCAGTGAGATTGGGGAACATGAATAAGCTCAAAATTCTGAGGTGGAGGAGATTATCACAAGGCCAGGTGCTTCACCAAGCCAGGCAGTTCCAGGAATGGCCAAGAGGGACAGCTACTGGGTGGGCTCCCTGAGGAGGAGCAATTTTCAGATGCAGAACACCCCTCCTGCCCTGGGGCTGTGCTTGACCCTGTGGTGAGGCATCAGCAGAGACAGGAGGCCCAGCTGAATGAGCAGTGCTCACCTTGAGTGAATCCCTTACAGAAGGTTGGTCCCAGGCATATTAAGAAGGAGAGTTCCTGGAGGCAGACACTAAATTGGGTTCAACAAACCACTCAGATCCATCCATAAAGAAATTTGCAAGGAAAATGATCTGCGGCTGGTGATTACTTGAAGAAGGAACCTTGGCTCACAACAGAATTAGTCCTACCAAGGAAAGTGAAGCAAGCAATCAGTAATATCAGAGATGACAACATAGATCTTAGGCTTGATGGCATGTGGCCATCAAGATACTGGATGGGATTGCTGGATGTGGGTCTTTAGACTTACAGAGTACTTTCTGGAGTTGTGGAATCCAATTGAGACATTGTTTTATAGGCTTGTTTTTCAGCAAAAAGATCACACTTTCAAGACTGGGATTATTTAATATCACTTATCAAAGCTATTCATGCTATCTTGTTCTATGTAATGATGCAAATACTTTGTATGGCGATCATGTTGATACTTGATACAATATCAAGGCAATTATTTTTTTAACTACCAATAGCATATGTCACGTGTGCTACTTCTACACTGTACCTAATTAGAAATATTTATCCTGAGATGTGCTAGCCAGTGAAAAATCTATATAAAACAGAACAAGAATTTCTGAGAGTCAAATATGTAAGCAACTTGGGCTCCCTTGTATTTGCACTATTCCTTCCAAATCACTGGTGGTGTTGCTTTGTCCCTGCCATTAGAAAAATGAAATACAGGATTCCTACATTAGAAAAATGAAATAAAGTTTTTGCAGGCTTATGACAAGCACTGTTGTGAGTAGTGTTCCCAGAAAGACTATCATGGCAAGGAAGACACCAACCCAGCTCTGTATGGCAGCCAGAGAGGAAACAGCTGCAGAAAGCTTAGTTGGTCCTTTGCCAGAAAGAACATCTATAAGGACTTTGAAACTATAAACTGGTTTTTGTCCTTTCTCCCCTCCTCCCCTCAACCCCCTTTCCTTGTGTGTCTTGACTTCTAAATTGCAAGCCTGAGAGAAGGGGCTATCATATTATTACTCTGTGTAAGGCTCTCCGGGAAGTTTCTGAAGCTGATGAATGCGATAAAAATACCATAAATAAATATATTTCTGTATTATTGTTTATTTATATTTATTGTAAGCTGTCCTGAGACAATTGAATTGTTTAGGATGGGATAAAAATATTCTAAATAAATAAATACGCTGGGCAGGTTCACAAGGCACATGACTCCATGTTGAGATCATACCTTTATGGCTCTGTTGTGTGACCTGGACCCAGTTCCACAATTCCTCTGTAGTAGGATTCGTTTTCTGAAACCACAGAGAGAATCAATGGTCTCTTCTAAGATTGTCATGCCTCACCATGCCTTCTCTGGTTGTCCAGATCTAGGATTACTGTTTTACCATTGCTGGTGTGGAAACACTATAGAGTCCCCTGGCAAGAGCAGCTGTGGCAGTGGCCACTTCTAAACGTTGATCTCGACTGCACTCAGGTCCCTAGCATCAAACATATCATTGCTCACTTAGTACCACTGACCAAGCAATGTGTCCATTTCCCTGTTTACTTTTTGACAGCATGAAAATACCCAGAGGGAGAAAGGGGAATTCATGGCAAAACTGTATTATTTATTAAAAAATTTCTGTGGATGATGGAATGACTGGGAAGCACCATAGACAGGCAGCTACACTCAGGAGAGGGGACCTGCCTCAGGACTGCAGTGGACCAATCAGGTGGAGGCTGCTTTGGCCAGGCACAGGAATAAGGAATTTTGCTTCTGGGGCTTGCCAGGATGCATGATGAGGCCAGGAGGATGGAATGGGGAATGTACAAACTGCCTTGGTAACCACGGTATCACCTGACCAAAAATCCACACCCTGTGGAAACAGCTCAGGGTTATTTGCCATGTCATGTGAACACAACCACGGTATAAAAGGGCCACACTAGTACCCTCAGTTATCTCAATATACTCTATGGCCAGCCTTTCCCCATATTTATCTTCAAAAGCCAATACATTATTTTAGCAAAGCTGCTTGATACAAAGCAGTACCATAACAAAAACATGAAAACAACATGATGTCAGCTCAAGGCTTTTGAGGGTTTTGGGGTAAGGTACGCTCAGCGAACCCCTTCTTTTGGTGAGTCTACATTCTCACCTCCATATCTTCCAGATATATTATTCCTTATTCTCTCCCTCAATATTAATTTTATGCATTTATTTGGTATGCATCCTGCCTTCTACTCCCAAAATCACATTCCAGGTGGTTAACAATCACAAATAGATTCACTCAAACATCAAAGGTCCTTGAACATAGTGGTCCTGTCCTCACCTGCTGGTGGAAGAACAGCAAAGAGGGAGCAAACTCAGCCTCCCTTGACAGAGAGGTCCACACCCTGGGAGAGGTCACTGAAAAGCCCCCCTTGCCCATGGCCAAATATACCTCTGCAGGCACTGGCATCTAAAGAAGCACCTCTCCTGCAGCCTGGGGCAGCTTATATGAGAGGAGACCTTTCAGGAAGCCTGTCCTTGTCCCAAGCCACATGCATAGTTGACAGATATAGGACAGTGAACAAGGAGGCAGTGGCATCTGTTCCTCCTCACCACCACCATTCTCTAGAGTGAGTGGCAGGTAAGCAAGGAGGTTGCAGCAGAAGAGATGGGGAACAAATCCAGGGACTCTTGAAGTGGGCCTCTGCTGGGCTGTGCGTCCTCGGCAGATGCCCACCATGTGCATCCTTGACACCAGCCCCCAAACAATTCATTTACTAGATTATATTTTTACTAACAACCATGTCTTCTTTCTCTTTCCTTCCTTTTGTTATGAAAGGGGTTTGTCAGCAAGCTGGACGAATTCATTCTCTGGTTAAATGAAGCAATGGAAACAACAGAGAACTGGACTCCACCTAAGGCAGAAACAGACAGCCTTAAACTCTACCTGGAAACACATTTGGTAGGACGAGATTGTACTGCGAAGTCAATAATGAAATGTCTGGCTTGTCTGGCTCTCTATTTTATTTTTATTTATTTCTAGAATGGATCATCTTAAAGAACTACATAACATAGACTTGATGATTGCATTAACTGAAAAGGCCAATTCATGTTCTGAAAAAAAACCAGATTCTGTTAAAAGGGGCTGTGGAGCAAATGCTATACCTCAGTTTAGGAGCCAGAAAGATGTTGTGATTATTATGATTATCTTCCAGAATGTCACTACAGAAAGTAATAGGTTTTCTACCATTAGCTGTAAAATTTGAACAAGGGCTCTTATAATATTAATGAAGAACTCATTATCAAATAACACTGCATTTTCTGCATTTTAAAACTGCCATTGGATCATTTATACCATTATTTGAAACATACATGATGCATATTTTTACAATGTGCTGTGGGCTGCCATCATTGATCTTATTGGACTGAAAGGAGCATTCCATTCATGAAGAAGCTTTGGAATCCATTGCAGGCAAGAATACAGATGGACTGGGGAATTGAAAGATGTGTTTCATTCACTCCTTCTCTGGCTTGATTCATTCATTTTATGTGCATCCTGTCTTTCTATCAAAACAATGGCACTCAAGTTGGATTAGACACATAATTAAAACTGATGAAAAAATCATAACAATTACAGAAATAATAATACACTATCCAGCCCATAATTTACAGACCTTTTAAAATAAATCTGTTTTAAATAAAAAAAATTCTGCCAGCAGAATGGCAGCCAGAGAAGGAGCAAACCTTATCCTCCCTTAGGGCGGAGTTCAATAGCCTTGGAGTAGCCACTCTTGGCTCATCACTAGGGTAGAAAGGGTCTCTCCTGAAGATCTTAAGGACTAGGCAGACTTGTAGTATTTTGGTGAGCCTGCTTCAAAGCCACATGGGGCTTTACAGCTTAAAACTATCACTTGGAATTCTGCCTGAAAACATGCAGGTAGCCAGTGAAGCTGTAACAAGGAAATAACTGGCCCAGTTGACAGCATTCTGGACCAATTCAGTATCCTGGACAGTCGTGCCAGTTAAGGCACGCTTGGCTGGATCAGACCAGCCAGATTAGCATTTAAGTCTGTAATTGCTATCCTGTCTTTGCTCACTTTTTGCAGAGATTCTATATGACATAACTGCTTACCCAGTGCTTTCCAAAGCTTTCTGTGTTACCCAGTCTTTTTTTTTTTTTTTGGTTAAGAATCCATTTGTAACACTGTATAGAATTTTAAAAATTAAAAATGTAGTTCATGATTTTTTTCTGAATTTTCCTTTAATATATATTTCCATTCCCATATAGGCAGGGATGTCCTTTCCTCCTTTTCTTTTTTATATATCCATAGTCAAATAAGACTAATTTGCTATAAAATCAATAAAAGAAAGCAGTGGTTGGGTCCAGTCTTAGTCAAAACCACTGAAGTGAAGGTCCCAACAATTAAACAACAATTTAATACCAATAACTAAAGCACATATGTCCCCAGCAGGAACAAGACGATGTGTAGGGGCTAGACAGATAGACTGGTTGGAAGATTCAGTCTGCTGGTCTTTTTCCTTCTTGATTGCAGCTGCCACCTGCTGTTCACAACTTGTCTTTTGTCCATTATCGATCGGCGTAATTTTAGCTGTATCATTCCATAGGTAATCTACCTCAAGATGGTGATGCATTTCTGAGCATTCATAGTGGTAGCATAGCTTTGGAGCAGAAGAATAACTTCCAGGGACAGGGGGAGAGACTTGTAGCAGAGTCAGAATCTCCAAGTTCTGCCTGAACCTTATTTGCTCCGTATGCAGTATATGCAACCATTGCATCTCCATAGTGCATGTACATTGCAATGGGACACAATGTGAATTGGCTAATTCAGATGAAAATGTTAAAAAAATCCACTTGGAAATTTGGAAAGCAGAGAATTAAAATGCCCTCTTGAAAATATGAAAAGCAGAGAATTTTTATTTTCATCAAATAAGTCAAAAGATGAATAGAAGAAACCAGTTAAACCTATAATTTTCAGAATTTCAAATGTTTGTGTGTGGTGATAGTTGTGTTTACTGTTGGTCTGTAGAGGACTTCTTTATCCACATGAGTTTCTGAATGCACAGCAAGGTATTGTTGAAATATGTTATTCAGTGTGGGGAACTGCTGGTTAAAAGAGAGCCCATCTTGGTATTTAATGCTGCATTCCAATACACATTTAGCCATGATCAAGTCCTATCAAACTTCATGGGACTAATACCTTCATGGAACTTGCATTCATAGGATTGCACCATAAAGCTGCCTGGGGCACAGTGGTTTTCCCATATAATCAGGTCTACATTATGGTGTAGGAAAATACTCATGATTTCTTACTTTTAAAATATTATGTAATTACATATTATACAGTATTATGTAGATTTGTCATTTGAAATGTCATGTGTCCAAACAATGCATTTTTTGGGTACATGTAATACACACTTTCTGTCCCTCCCTTTTAGAAATATGAGTTTCTGTCCCTTCCTTTTAGAGACATCAGTGATTCAGGCTGCTATGTACAGTATCGTAAGAATGCATTAATGTACAGTAAGAATGCAACCCTATCCATGACTAACTAGAAACAAGCCATGCTGTTAGGAATACTGGGAGTTGTTGTGGGGGGGAGTGTCTTTCCGAAAATGGGTAGCATTGTACTTTAAGTACAATCTACTTCATGTCCCACTTAAATTACTTTAAGCCCCACTGAAGTCAGTACGGCTGGGTTCAGAACAGACACACATAGGATCGCCCTGTAAGTTATTTAAAGGGTGGCTTATTTGTAATTGGAAAATAGAACTAGACCTTGATTCCTATTAATTAGAATGTCAACTTTTCATTTGGTATTGGTCTGATAGAAACACTAATCTGTGTTTAAACAGAAGTCTATAAAATTAAGTTCCCATTAACAGCAGTGCCAAAATTATCTTGATAAAGAAGTTGCATTTTGTAAGAAGCTGTGGGGATGAAGGTCAGATACCCCAGCTCGTCACATAGCTTCTTACTCCTAGACCGTACCTTCACATGCACCATTTAGCTAGGATGATCTTGTGTGAAAAAGGCTCTCTTGTGTGTATCTGGTAGGAATGTATTACTCAAACAAAAGGGGTGGATGTGTAAGTTCTCCTGCACACACTTTCTTAATAATCAGATGGGAGAAGGGAGGGTTCAATAGTTCAATAGAATATATATTCATGTCTGCACAAAAAAGCTGTATTTATGACTGTATCCTTTACACACAAACATGCAACATTATAAGAAGACTTAAAAAAACACTTATAGTAGATTCTATTCGACGTATTGTGGCCTTGCCTTAGTAGCAAATCACTTCTGCTTGTTCAGTTTTGGACACTGATTTCACTGATGCCTCCTGTCTATTTAATGCCCTCTTCCAGAGGGTTACTGGCCCTACTGAATAGAACAGGATACGGCAAGGGCTGGGGCAAAAACAGAATGCCCCAACTTGCAAAAGCAGAAACACTTTCTGTCAAGGCAAAACCGCCTCTGGAGATACGCCGCTCTTCATAAACACCCATTGAGATATGCAGACTTGCAACTTACAGTTTTTGTTTTAAATTCTGTATGTTTTAATTGCCCTTGAGGTTTTTGGAGAAAGGAGTCAAAGGAAATTTAAACTATTCTGTTTTTATCAAGAATATTTTATATATAAACAATAGCTTCATTCCTGTTATTTGCCAAGACAAAAAGGTTATAATTAACTTCTATGTGGTATGGTAGTTAGAGAGCTGGACTGGGGCCTCGGAGATGTTGGTTCTAGTCCCCACTCAGTGGTTGAGTTTGGGCCAGTCACTCACCCTCAGCCTAACAAGCTGCACAGAGTTATTGTTATGAAGATAAAATGAAGCTTTGCAAACTTCCTTGGCTTCCTTACAAGAGGAAGAAATAGGAAATACAAATGCAGTGTAATAATAATAGCAATACTCCCTATATCTGCTTTATAGATATGTATTATGTAATTAAATTACTAGGGATGTATAAGGAATCCATTTTGGAGTTTGGGAATAAAATACTCAATTCCTGTAGGAACTTGTACATCAGGGAGTGGGCTAAAATCCTGCTCTTCTATCACATGTTCTATCACAGGCTGAAATATTTTGATAGGGTTTCTTGAGCTTTTCCTGAGTGTGCAGATTGGCTGTGTGTTGAGATGACCTCACATGCACACATATTTATTTATTTATTTATTTATTAAAACATTTTTATGCCGCCCCATTCGCCGAAGCCTCGGGGCGGCTTACAACAATAAATAAAAGTAATTATAAATTACAATAAATATAAACATTAAAAATCCAAAAAATACAATATAAAATAAGCCGCCCTGGCCAGATAAAATTCAGTAGTATTAACATTTAAAATGCCGCTTAAATAAAAAGGTCTTCGCCTGGCGCCGAAAAGCAAGTAACGACGGTGCCAGGCGGACCTCTCTGGGGAGCGCATTCCATAACTTAGGCGCCACCACTGAGAAAGCCCTCCTCCGAGTACCCACCCTCCTAATTTCTTTCACGGAGGGTTCCCGGAGAAGGGCCTCTCCCGCTGATCTCAAGGGGCGGCTGGGCATATATGGATGTAAGCACTCCTTCAGGTAACCAGGACCCAAGCCGTTTAGGGCTTTATAGGTCATTACCAACACCTTGAATTGGGCCCGGACTTCAATGGGAAGCCAGTGAAGCTGACGGAGAACTGGAGTCATGTGACCATAACGCCCAGTCCCATCAGCAGCCTGGCAGCTCTATTTTGAACCAACTGAAGTGTCTGGACTGTCTTCAAGGGTAGCCCCATGTAGAGCGCGTTACAGAAGTCAAGTTGGGAAGTCACCAGTGCCTGTGTCACTGTCGCCAGGCAGTCGTACTCCAGATAGGGGCGCAGCTGATGAATCAGCCGAAGCTGGAGGAAAGCGCTCCTCGCCGCTGCTGTTACCTGAGCTTCCAGTGAAAGCTCCGGGTCAAGAAGCACTCCCAGGCTGCGGACCTTGTCCCTAGGAGGGAGTGCAACCCCGTTCAGGACAAGGTTCAATTCACTCTCTCCGAAGCTCGATCCGCCAACCAACAGGACCTCTGTCTTGTCTGGATTGAGCTTCAGTTTATTGGCCCTCATTCAGCCCATTACCTCGGCCAGGCACCGGTTCAGTACAGCCACTGCCTCACCTGGATTGGTGGAAAACGAGAGGTAGAGCTGGGTATCATCAGCGTACTGATGATTCCGCAGCCCACACCTCCTGATGACCTCTCCCAGCGGTTTCATGTAGATGTTAAACAGCAAAGGGGACAAAATGGACCCCTGCAGTACTCCATGGCATAGCTGCCATGGCGCAGAGCCATAGTCCCCCAGCACCACCTTCTGGAACTGGCTGTTGAGATAGGAGCGGAACCACTGCAAAGCAGTGCCTCCGACCCCCAATCCCGCCAGCCTATCCAGAAGGATACCATGGTCGATGGTATCGAAAGCCGCTGAGAGGTCCAGGAGAACCAACAGGGACACACTCCCCCTGTCCTTCTCCCTGCACAGGTCATCGTACAGGGCGACCAAGGCAGATTCAGTACCGTACCCGGGTCTGAAGCCGTACTGCAATGGGTCCAGATAATCAGTTTCATCCAAGAGTGCTTGAAGTTGTCCCGCCACCACTCGCTCTAACACCTTGCCCAGAAACGGGATGTTGGCCACAGGTCTATAGTTAGTGGCCATCTCTGGATCCAGTGACGGCCATCTTCAGGACCAGTCGGACTACCGCCTCCTTTAAAGGGGCAGGCACCCGACCCTCCCTCAGAGAAGCGTTAACCACTTCCAAGATCCATATCCCAATCCCGTGCTTGGAATTCTTTATTAACCAAGACGGGCAAGGGTCCAATAGGCAAGTGTTGGGACGTACTTATCCAAGCACCTTGTCCACATCATCAGGCCGCAATAACTGAAATTCATCCAATAATTCTGGACCAGACGGCAGCATTGGCATCTCCCCAGAAACCTCTGAATCAATAGTGGAATCCAGCTCGTGACGAATCTGAGTGATTTTCTCCCTGAAATGCCTGGCAAAGTCGTCACAGTGGGCCTTTGAAGGTGTAACCAGGTCTTCTTTCCGACCTGGATTAACCAGGCCATGCACCACTCGAAAAAGCTCCGCTGGATGGCATTGTGAGGAGGCAATGGAAGCGGAAAAAAATCTCTTTTTCGCCGCCCTCACCGCCACAGCATAGGCCCGATAGTGGGCTCTCAAGTGTGTTCGGTCAGATTCATCTCGTGATTTCCTCCACCTACGCTCTAGCCATCTCCCAACCTGCTTCATCGCCCTCAATTCAGGAGTGTACCAAGGGGAAGAGTGGGCTCTGCCTGGTGGGAGAGGACGCTTAGGAGCGATCGTGTCCACAGCCCTGGTCATCTCCATCTATGGGAGAGGTAACAGCAGAATCAGTGTAGCTGAACAAGCAGGAAGCAGAGAGTAAGAATCAGTGGATGCCCCCCACCCCCAATCTGTTTTATTATTGGGACTGGTGCTTTTTAGCTTGTCTGCTTGGAGTTAGGGGTAAGATTGAGGTGCCAAAGTTTCCTGATGACTCCAAATTATGCAGGATTGTAAACAGCTCCAAAAGGATCTTTCGGAATAGAGGAAATGGGCATTAAACTGTCAAATGTGTGTCAGTTTAAGTGATATTAAATAATGCAGAAGGGAGCAAAACTCTGTGAACTTCATGTGAGCCCTGGTGGGGTCTGAACTGACAGTCATTAGCCAGAAAAAGGATCTTGGGGTGATGGTGGATAGCTCAAAATGAGAATGTCAACTCAAATGTGGAACAGTCAAATTCTGTGTTACAGATCATTAGGAAAGGGGCCATTTAATATCTACTAATATTGGAAGACCTTTGTTCATATCTATAGAGCTACCACATTTGGTGTACTGAATATAGTTCTAGCTGCTGCAGCTTGAAAAGTCAAAAAGGGGGCAGGATGGGGCAAGCAAAATGATCAGGGAACTGGAGCAACTTCGCTCCAAGGAAAGGTCATAATATTTTTATCAAGGGCCAAACAAAACTTTCTGGTAACCATGCATTGTGTAGTTACGCACTGTTTGTTTACTCGTTGTTGAGAGTTTCCTCTTTGGTTTTGAGTGTATTCAGCTGCAATTCAGTGCTGTGTTGCTTCAAGAGAGGCAGTTATACATTCCTCCCACCTGTTTATCCCCAAATCCACTTCACAAGATGGAGCAAAATAAAAAAGTGATGAAAAGCTTCTATTGATTCCAGTGGAGAACATACCATTGGAAAAGTTGTGCAAAACGAATTGCAGTTAAATTGCTATTACTATATTGCATTTAGATCCCACCCTGTTTCCTCTTGTGAGGAAATTAAGGCAGCTTCTATAGTTTCATATTATCCTTACAGCAACAACTTTGGAAGAGAGTCTGGGCTAAGATTCTGTGACTGGTCCAAAATACTCCAGTGAGCTTCATGTCCAAATGGGGACTAGAATCCAGGTCTCTAGGTCCCCAGTCCAACACTCTAGCCACAGTATCACACTGGCTCTCAGTGGTACAGTGCTTCTAATCAGGATTCCAGCCATTCTGTTCCAGTTCCCTTGTTCCAGTTTACAACAGTCAGCATACAGTAGTCATTGACCATGGTCAGTCTTTGTTGGCCTGATTGGGGGATGTTTTCATTTGGTGCATATGTGTTTATACAATACGCCTAATCCCAGATATGTTAAAATCAGAGAGCGAGAGGGAGAGAGAGAGGGATTTGTCCATTGCTGTCCACAGTGAAAGTTATTTCTCCCTTGTTTTTATCTATGGGCATCTCCTTCCCAGCCATCTCATTCTGTTGTTGTAGGGGCCTGATCCAGTCAAGTACAGGTAGTGCTGGGAGCACCACAGAAAATGGATGCTCCAGAGCACAAGTAAGTTGTGTGGCACAAGGAAGAAAGGCCACCCATTCCCTGCTGTCTAGGATTTTTAAAAGTTTATGCATTCCAGATGTTTCATTCTTGAAATAATGCTTGAATTTTCTGCTAAGTTCTGAGTTCAAATGTTGGCCATTGGATTTCAGTATCCTGCCACTTATGTTCCCTCCTGTAAAAATGACTTCCTCATGCTAGATCTGCTCACTCTATTACTGTCAGATTATTTTTTCTTGGAAGTGACAAGCTCAACTTTTATGATTGAGAAAAGAAAAAGTCACTCACCTGAGTAATGTAACAAGCAACCAGCTACCATCCATTTTGCTCTTGTTTGCTATGCTGCTTGCAGTTTGTGAAAAGAGTTTTCCCCTTAAGGCCAATGTGTTGTTGGTTAATCTATTGCTGAATTTTGTGGTTTGTGCTTTGCAGCAAATTAGACACCAAGTCTGAAATTTGTGCAACTGTAAAATTGCAAATCAAGCCCCAGAGTTTTGGGCCATCTTTATTCATCATATTTTACTTCTTCAGTCAACATTATTACTAGTTAATAGGTGCACCTGTAAATCAAGCTGCATTGTATACTT
This sequence comes from Varanus komodoensis, assembly GCF_004798865.1. NCBI lineage: Eukaryota > Metazoa > Chordata > Lepidosauria > Squamata > Varanidae > Varanus > Varanus komodoensis. Next base: position 30,267,505 of record NW_025335761.1, read on the forward strand.
GATATGTTATGTTAAACGAATCTTTTCTAGGGCAGCAAGTCTATTTTTTCTAATGAAGAAGAATACCTCATCTTTCCCAATTTTCCTATCAAACACATCCACATCATCTTGAGGCAGCACCACAACCAGCTGCATCGATCCTCCGCTTCAATTACATGAAATTATCCAACCTACTCCCGGGTCCTTTAGGTTTTCTTTGCTATATGAGGCACCCGCATAGTGCATCTCTTGTGAAGTGCATGATTACAAACTATTCAACACAAGCCTGTTTTAAGTAAACAGTAAATTCAATATTGTCAGGGCTTGTTCAAGCTTGCTTTCATGAAAGGAACTTCTAGAAAAGGTTGCATGAAAAGTGAAGCTTTAAGAAAAGTAGCTGCACAAAAGCACCCTTTCTTTTGGGTGCTTGACCCAGTTTATATTTTTGGCTTCATCTAATTTCCATCTTTTGTACTACTTGCCTAATAATACTAAAATGCTATTTTTGTGGGCTACCTCAGTTTTAAATGTGAATAAGCGCAGAAAATCAAAATGTTTAGTTTCCTAAAATATAAAAAGTAGTTTTATTTCTATATGAGAACTGGCATGCCAGAAAATAAAAAATAGTGTAGCATGGGTGTTGAATATTGCCATCGTTTTGAGTCTTTCAGGGATAATTCCTTTGCGTGATAGGGTAAATAGGTACGAAGAAGGACAGAATCCTTATATCTTAGGTTATTATGTTAAAAAATAGAAATCAATAAGAATAGTTTTTCCTGCCATGATACAGTAAACTGACCCTGACCAAATTCCACCTTCTACCCAGATTTTGAATGTGAAAGTCCCGTCCTACCACAGCATATTATTAGACTAAACCCCACTGACAAATCAGCAGATAAGATTGTAAGGTAGGTGCTTCCATAGGAAACTAATAGAAAATTATATAGAAGCAATTGGTTTTTGTTTTTTCGTTTAAGTGGTTTGAATCTGACAATTTGAATTTTGGTATTTTATAGTATAGAGTGCAATCCTAGGCATGTTTTGCAGAAATAAGCCAAACAATCTCCAGTAGGAAATTATAGGACATTTTCTGTCTATACCTACATAGATGGTGCACTTACTGATGTCTGAAGTTCTTTATATTAAGTTTTTCTACATGGAAACTTTTAAAAGAGATAATTTACAGGATACCTCAGTCTTCTTTCACAATGCAAAGGATAAAGATGAGATAGATGTATGCATGGTGATCCAAAACAAGTCATAAGGAATCTAATAAAATATTGTTTGAATTGTTGTAAATTGCCCAGAAGGTTTGGCTATGAAGCAGTATAGAAATGAAATAAATAGTGAAATCATACTGTAAAGTGCCAGTAATAGTAATCACGTTATGGTATTACCATTTTGATTGTTTGGTAATGGGTAATCCCTATATAATGAATTGTGGTCTAATAAATGGTGAGCAAGTTGAGGAGCAACAGTTATGGAAGTCAACTTCATTATGCATGACTATTTGTGAACAATTATAATATAAACAGATAACAGATGACTGCTATTCCTAGGTTTTGCGATTTGAACTCTGCTACCAGCTTTTGCATCTGATCCACATATAGGCAAATATAATGAGTTCAGAGATAATGTCTTCTTTCTGGTGCAAACCCTAGTTAATTCCAAATAAACTAGGATTTAGTTTGGTGGACCACAAAATAATGCAGACATGCATGTATTTCTACTGAATCTCAACTTTTCTTTGTGAAGAAAGATCAACATCACTTATAACAAATGATGATCAGATAATTTGTTTTATTACAGCTGTATATATTCCTACAGTTAAAAATTTCTAGATAATTCACAGTAATTAAAGCATACAATACAACAAAAATACATTATGAAGGTTTAGAAGTTTAAACCTATGATATAAAACACATGAATAAAGGTATAGATGGAAAGAGATGATCCTTCAAGGTAACCTGGCTGGAAGCTGCTTTGGGCTTTGAATAGTAATACAATCATTCTGAATCAGTCTCAGATATGGATTGGCAGCCAGTCCAGATGATGAAGTACTGGCCTAACGTATTCATCTTGGCCAATTCCCATGAGCAATCTCACTGCCCTGTGTTGAACCAGCAGAAGTTTCTGAACTGTTTTCAAAGGCATCCTCATGAGTAGTGCATTGCAGTAATCCAGAAATTGCCAGAACATGGATAACTGCAGCTAGGCTATCCCTGTCCAGAAAAGGATGAGTTGGTATATCAGCCTAAGCTGATAAAAGGGGCACCTGTGCCTCTATGAAGAAAGCTGGATTCAAACCTCATCTTTTAGTGCGGGTCTCACTCTCATTAAACAGGCTGAATATCAGTCTTATAGGTAGGCAACCACCAGCTAATCACACCTTTGTCTTGCCTGGACTGAATCTCCATTTGTTAACTCTCATCTAGTCCAATACAATACCAGAGCATTAAATCAGAATAGCAACCTCCTCACTTTGGTTTGGTAAAAGAAGAGAGAGAGAGAGAGAGTGCTGGATATCATCTGCATGCTGCTGAAACCTAAGCTCTCCCTTCCAAGTAACCTCCCCTAGTGGATTCATGTAGAGGTTAAGCAGGATGGGGAATAGAGTCCCATGGAATCCCCTTGGTAAAGCTGACAAGGCACAGAGCTGTATTCTCTCAGCTCTGCCTTCTGGAATCAGCCATCCAAGTAGGTGAGGAAACATCACAATGCAGTTCCTCCAACTCCCAACCCAAACAGCCTATCCAGAAGGATACCATGATCAGTGGCATCAAAAGATGCTGGGAGGTCCAAAAGTATCAAAGGAGGTCCATGTCTGTCTCCCAACAGAAGCCATCCATTGAAGGCAGTTTCTATTCAAAAAGCAGACCCAAAGCGTGACTGAAATGGTTCTATTTAATTCTTTTTATTCAAAAGTGCCAGCAAACATCCACTCAAGAAAATTGCCCAGAAAAGAATGTTTGCTACACACCTATAGTAACTGTCATTATCTGGGTGCAGATGAGGCTTTTTTCAAAGAAATGGCCCCATTATCACCTCCTTTAAAGAAACTGGCTCACCTCCCTCTTGGAAGGAGCAATTTATGACTTTTTGGACCCAGCCTGATTTCTCCTCCCTGTAGAGATAAGCCTCTTAATCAGCTGTTGCACTTCTTTTAAATAAATGTGATTGCTATAAATATCTATCCATGATTATTTGAGGAAAGAAGGTGCCCCATGAGCAAAAAAATATCCCAAAATTCTCATTTGTCAATATTATGGCATCAGAACTTGCCTTCTTTATCCATGAGTGAAAGGATAGAGGGAAGCAAACAACTAAGTCAGATGACTGTGAAATCAGAGGACACCAAAGAAAAGAACAACTGAACGGCTTTCCAGTTTGTCACTTTGGCCTTCCCTTCCTGGGCACAAATATCTGCTATGTCAGTTCCCAAAACTGCTGTCATAGCAGCAGGGAGAAATTGGGAGGAAGAAGAGGGAGAATGAGAAGCAGGAGGTTATGTTTCCCATTGACTTAATGCTAAAGATGTGTGAGAATTAGTAGGTTTTGTCCCAGGTGTTTAAAAATAAGATCCTTTTAATTTAATTTTCCAGGTCTTGATTTGTAAAGATTAATTTGCTACCAGTCATATCAACTAATCAAAGGTGAACTCATTTGCACAGAGTATCTGGGGTTTCTTTGTGATGCATGCTTCTTATTGTTAACATGAAGTTAATTATCACCAAAATAAATACAGTAGTTGTTGTGAATACAGTAGGCTATTGCAAGAGAATAATACAAGTTATATCTGTAAAGGGAAGGACATCTAATGCAGCTTGACTGTTCCAGTATGAAGGAGAAAGGAGGCTGGAGCAGATTAAGAATATTAATTTGTTATAACATTTTGCATTGATAGATATAAATATGTGCTAGATATATTGTATGAATGGGCCATTTTCCAGTATCTGAAATAAATCTGAACAAGAGGGCTTATCTGTGCTGGCTCCAGCTCAGTGTATTTTATGAAACACTGTTATTCTAGACATTGCCTATGGGTTACAGCTTTTCATAAAACCTAATGGATTTCTAGATTTCTCAGCTGTTTCAACATAGATGCAGTTTGCTAATCTAATGGAAACATGTTGAGCTCAATTCCAAAATATCAATAGCTTTTAGTATTGTAAATGAATCTGACTGTGGCTCTCGATTAAAAAAAAAAGTAGCGTTCAGTTTTGTATGTGTGTTTTGTGTAAAATGCCTCTCCAGTATTTGATACTTCTATAAATACATATATTTCCTTGCAGAGCTTTAAGCTGAATGTAGATAGCCACTGCGCTTTAAAGGAAGCTGTCGTAGAAGAAGGACGTCAACTTCTTGATCTTATAGTATCTCACAAATCAGGTAAATCTTTCTGAAATATTGCAAGTCTTTATGTCTCCAGACTATTAAAGAATAAAGAAGCATTGCTGTAAATTACTGCATATATTCACTTCCTTATGTATTATTAATATTTACATTATCAGTTTGACCTTCAAGATTTATAAATGTTTCATATACTGCATACAATGCTGTGATACTTATAAAATGAAATACTGCCAGCAAATAGTCTGTTCATTTTATTTTGGTCTTGCTGCTCAGCCGAGTTTCAATTGAAATTACATCACTGAAAACTTCACGCTGACATGTTCTTTGATATAGGTGCTATGGAAATAACATTAAGATGATAAATTAGGATTTCATATCTATACACATATATATTTTTACATAGCCAGCATGAGTAATTGCACTGGGGAAGGCTCCTTTGCCATTTAAGCTAATTCTTACTGCAATTTTAAAGTATTTATTAGGAAAGGTTTTAAAATTAGGAATAGTTATTTCCTTTAGTTACGCTTGTCCTTTTCACTAGGAGCCTTTAACTCAGGATGAATAATAACTTTTGTCATATTGTTGAAACTTGGCGTGGATGCTTTAATAGTATGGTTTTAATCGGGGCACTTTATATTCATAGAAGTACCTGGCTTTATTTTGGCCTGGTTGGAAAGTGTTTGCAGAGGCAGGGGATGGGGATTCAGCTGAAGTTGTCCTGTAGGCTTCAGTGTGATTACGGCTTGAGTTCTTACATCTGCTACTTCTCTACCTGCGCATGTTCCTCTAGAACGTGAAATAGATTCTCCCCTTCCTAAACATTAATGCTATAGTAAATCAGTTAGCGGATTTGCATAATTCCCTGGAGGTTGTAAAATGGTAGCAAGGTCGCAAAAACTCATGACTAATAGGTCATTGCATATTTATCAAGAAGAAGACATTTTAGAAATGGAAAATGAGAGCAACAGCGGCTATATGGCCCGAGGAACAGGCTGAAGTATGGATTTCTCTGCTGTTTCTTCTACATGCAACTCACAGGGTTATGTGTTACTTTATTTCTCTTTGCTGTCCTCAGTCAGAACTTAACATGATGTTTTTGTGTCATGTTTTGACCCTACCATATTGTTGCATTCTCAATAGGTCAGAATCTCTGACTGGATTTCTCAATAAAATGTGCTGAAATACTTAAAGAGAAGGATTTTTAGTTGTTGTCCTTACCCTCAGAGTTCTTTACTGCTCTTTTCTTAAATAATAGTTTTGAAAGTTGAAGATCTATGTAAGACTTCATTTGTTTATCTCATTTCTGGGTAAGGATTGAAGGACATGCTGCAGATGATAGCAAGTCAATGGAAGGAACTACAGAGGCAAATCAAACGACAACACAGCTGGATTCTTAGGGCTCTGGGTATCATCAAAGCAGAGATACTGGCTACTGATGTGTCTGCAGAGGATGAGGAAGGGACTGAGAGCCCCAAGGTAAGTGGCTTGAAGTTTCTCTTATTTCCTCTTATTTCCTCCTCCTTTTGAACTAGGCATCACTGAAGTTTTCTTTCCACCCTAAGGCTCTTCATTTCTGCTGGGTAATTTTTTTCTATAAACAAAATATCCTACTCTGAAACAATACCAAAAAGAAAAAGAAAAAAGATTGCCTGCTTGAAACTTTTTACATTTTCAGAAAGAATTCTTTCTCCCTATATGGAAGACTGCATGGGGACAGGAAAGGGATATAAAATATTTAGTAAACAAAACATAAAGTATCTTTAACATGAATAATCAGAATGGGTTTAAATTGTTTTGTTGCAACTATAAATCACCATAATCAGTGCAATCACTCAGCTCTGACATCCATTAGCCGCTTGGTTACAGCAAATTAACAAAGAAGAGAGAAAGTGATTCATTATCTCATTCCTGTTAATGACTATCAGATGCATTGCCTAATTAGGGAATGGCCATTGCAGTGGGGAGAAGGTCATATGCTTTGCCACAAATCTTTTTTGCTTGGAGTTAAAGCCCTCCATGATGCTGCATGTGTTGAATACATCAAGTACTTTACAAATACTGATATCCATATCTATTTAGTGAGGAATTCCTCTGAAGCATTGAAAGCAACCTGCCTCTTACTGCAATGCTATGATGGAAAGAGGAGTCTTGCTGCAGGGCAAATAAACTTGCTGTGAAGAGAAAATCCGTTAGTTTGGATTCTTGTGCTGTTGTTTTTAAGAGGAACAGAAAGTAGATCCTAAATTGGAGTGGGGAGAAATTTATTCAGTTTGTATTTTCAAACAAAATGAGCTAATTTACACCTTCTGAGCTAATTCACAAACTCTGATTTCTTCAGTTTTTGCACTTCTCCAAATTTTGCAATGTGGTTTTCCAATCAAAAGCTACTTACAAAAATCCATTCATTAGGGAAAATTGCTCACAAAACACACACATTTGGAGAAAAGCACACACAGATATGTGCATATGAATTTTCATTTGACCTTTTACCAGAAAAAAGCAAATTTATGTAGAACTATGCATGGATAAACTTATGCTTCACGGAGTTCTGAAGTTGGCAAAACTAGATTCATTTATCCCGAACCCCAGGGTGCTCTTCAAAGAAAACTTATTGAAGGACATTGGTTTGGAAGTAGCTACTTTGGACAATTTATCATATTTTAATTAGGATGTTGTGTTTTGTTTTGTTTATTCTGCTTTATTGTCAAACTGTCATGAGACCTCAGTAGTGGACAGCATAAAAAAGTTGTTTCTTTTTAGGGGGGAAATCAACGATTTCTTATTTCTCATGTGTAGAAAACCCCACATTTTTTTTTAAATCCTAAATTTGCATGGGAAAAGCAATGTATCTTTCATCATGGTGACATCACATGAACTGCCAAGGCTGTTCATACATTCAGTAGTTGTCCAGCATTGTGTATGAATATTGGCCATAATGCCAGTAAATATAGTTTGAGGAGCTACAAAACCAAAACCAAAAACTCTCTGGGACAATTTCTGAGACTAAACTGCAACAGGAAAAACAGGATAACTAAGAAAACAAGATCATTTCCTGTTCTCATTATATGCATTTAATTACCTAAGTTGCATATTATACTGCATCTTAATCATTAGGAACACCATATGACATAGACACTGAACATAATGTTTCTAGACTTCCCATAAAACTTAAAATCACAAATTTAAGAATGTAACATCATTTAATTTTTAAAAAAAATCAGTGTCAGAATAAACTAATTTTCAGTGTGACCTGTTCCAGTAGGTGAATAACCATTTCAGCTTAAGGACATAAGACTAAGCAAAAGACAAGCTTACCACAAGTCCATGAGTGGAACAGTTGTTAGACTGGAATGCAGAGGTTTGACATTGTGTTGGATTTATTTCTCCATTTGTATATTTTAAACTTTGCAACATAAATATTTCCAGGGCAGGTTGCAACAACAAGATTGCATTTATTTGTTCATTTGTTTAGGAATTCACTATTTGGCCTTTCGTACCCTGAAATGTTTCCCATAAATAAAATGCTGACTGCAACAACTGAAGTTTTTAACAAGTTTCTCTGTAGGCCTGCCCAACAGATTTGTCCTATATTGGGTTATTCTCTGGCTGACTACCAGTCTGTCCTTGTCAGGGTGTTACTTTACTTAAGGAGCATATGAATGTTTAGACATAAGGGATGGGTAATTCTGGAATTTTTAGGACATTTTTATGTCTGAATTTGCATAGAATTGCATCCTGGGCACACTCACCTGGGAGTAAGTCTCACAGAGTTCAATGAGATATAGGTCTGAGTAGAACTATATAGAATTGTGCTCTTGGGATAAAATTCTATACACCTTTACTTGAAAATATGTCTCATTAGTTGAATGCATGTGCACTGAATAGATTTGTAGTTTTGAGAATAACTTTATATGTGAGGATCTTGGTGGAGGACTTTATAGATTAAAGATGTGATATACTGAATAATGTGTTCTGGGTAATAGCTGGAATATTATGGAATTCAGGGCCAAAACAGACAGTTTAAAATGGACCTAGCATCTGGGCTTCACTAGAGTAAAAAGAAGAAGAAATAAATTACCCCTTTCCAATCAAAATTGTAGGTGTGGAGAGGGGGCTGATCTCGCTGCCCACCTTCCATGTTAGGATCTGGATCAGAACCCCTGTGACTGTTCTAAAGAAATTTAAAATCTGGGTTGGGTCTCAATACATTAGTTTCCACTTGAAGGTGGTATGTGTACCAATTGCTTAGTTGTCCTGTAGAGTTAAAACCTTTCAGTTTAATAGAAGGCTATAACTCATTGGAGTTCTATTCATATTATGGAGATGTTGTTGGTGATATAAAAAGACAGTAAGACTCAATTTGACTAGAAATGCACAGGCCTTATTTCAGCCACCCAGGGAGCTTCAGCTAGTAAGTGCTATAGAAATGAAAGAAATGATTAAAAAAAGAGCAAATTCTTCCTCTACACAATGACATTCAACAGAAAAAGCAGTTACTTCTCCAGCTTTTCCTGATTATTACAAGATGAAACAGCTTCTGCTATCACTCACACAGTGTATTCTCATGCTATGATTAAGTGCCCTGCTTACCAGTGTGCTGCTATTGAAGTAAGTGCATATCCAGGTGGTGGTAAGGGATGAGGTGGGAAGACCAGTACCTTTGGTGCAGTGGCAGCATTTCCTTACAGCCTGACACCACTGAGTCAATGGGCCAACAGGTTAGTAGATGTAGGGCTGGAAAGGAGGCAAACCAGAATGGAAAAAGCTACAACCAACCCCCACTAAGGTCCACCTGAGGCCCATAAAGTGAAGTCTCACAGGATGAGATAGGAGCATTGCCACTGCCTGATTCCTCACCCACCCATACCTTGTAGATCTTGCAGTAGATCAGTTGTAGATCTTGCAGTACATAAGAGTTAGTTGCCAGTTATCTGAGCTAGGAAGGGTTGCCTACTTGGCTTCCGACTGGCAAGCAAGTGGGAACAGGGTTTTCATCTTCCTCCATGCAAGATTAGTTCTACTAATAAATAGATTTGTGTATGAGGGCCTGTTCTGGAAGAATTGTGTTGTCTAACCCATGTCTTTGTGGGGCATGATAGGCATTGGGCTGGATCAGTTTGGGAGCTGCGGTGGGGGGGTATCTCTGCCCCATGGTGGCATTCTGTTAAGGATGTGGCACCAAGATCAGGGTGGCTTGGTCGCTGTGAGCTCACCACATGGGGGTGGAGGGAATTGGGTTCATATTAGCGGACTGTGCCATGGTGGAAACCTGACTTTGTCATCTGTCACTAACACTCCTGGCAGGTAAGACCGGAAGGAAAAATAGGCATCAGGCAGGCTGCCCAGTGGTAAGATCCACAGCCTACACCTCCACCAATCCTATTCAAAATGATTAAAGCTTTGGCCTATTTAATAATCTATTGAAGTGGTTTGTCTGCTTTCTTCTCATCCACTGAAAGGACTCAATTAGGTGCTGTGTCACCAACTAATAAATGGCAGACTTGATTGGCAGATCTAGCATAAATTAAGGGTTATGACTTATTTATTTATTTCACTGGGCACACTATTCTATTTCAAAGGGGCAGGGTTGCAATTGACAATTGGATATCATCATATACTGTATGTATTTATTTGTTTATATACCACTTAATGTAATAAAATCCCTAAGCAGTAATGGTCTAGATTAACAAAAGGAATTTAACTTCTTCATTTTCTTCTTGTTCTTCTCTTTGGTGTCTGAGGACACCCTAAGCGCAGAGCAAGCAATTCGAATGCATCTGTAAAAGGAAGGCAAGCTAGAACATGACAGATTTGCTGTTTGTTAATTATCTGTTGAGCCGTTTGCCCTCACTGTCCCATTTCCAAATGAGTGCTACTACTGCCTTCTAGGCTCTATAATATAATACTGACTCTCCAGATTAGTCTGCATAATACTGAAACAAAAACAAGGGAAAAAGCATGCTTCTTAAGTAGGGATGACAGAATTTCATTTGATCTTCATCTTAAGGTGAAGGAGCCTCATTAACAGTTTCCAAACTAATATGCAGATCAGAATAAAGTTATCATTTGAATTTAACAATCGTCTAAATTTTGCAATGGAGTTCTTGGCTCAAAAATTGTGTACAAGCATGTGTATTCGGGAAAGTTGTATATAAAATTGCATATAATAGGAAATATATGTGAATAAATGTGTATATAGAGGAAAGAGGCATACAAAATATTTATGTTATGGAAGTGTTGCATACAAAAAGAAACATAAATTTTCAGGAGATTTAAAAAATCATAGAATAATGTAGAAATTGGATGGAATTGATTTATGTTTAAATATATACAAAACTGACATGGACCAACACAAACTCAGTGGGCTGTATCCAGATTAAATTAGTTTCCCTTAATTCTGAATAAAATTAATGAGATTTAAGTTAATCATGATTATTATTTTACATTGATTTCAATGAGACTTAAATGCAACCATTTGGAACCAGTCCGGATTCAGTCCATTGTACTCTATCTGCAACTAGTCAATGTTCTTAGTTTAAGAACTTTTTGTTTTAGTTCAAGGATGGGCAACTTCAGTGGGTCTGAGGGCCATTTTTACCCCCTTAGTTACTTGCCCCATCAGATCACACGCCTACTGCATTGCCAAAAAAGCTACAAATTAAGAGTGACATTTTTACATTGTTTTCCTTTTTACTTTCCATAGTAAACATAAAGCTTGTGACATTATACAGTAGCTTTTAGACTTCAAAGACCTAAACAGTGTAGAACCAGAAACCATGAAATATCACCTTCTTAAATATATAGGCATGTGAACCTTAAGATATTTTTAGAGGCATTTCGCTGTACCTGTACCCCACACTCCACTAAATGAAGTATGGTGGGGAACTACCAGGGAAAGGATTGTTTTGGTTTGCTTTGGTTTTGTTGTTTTGTTTTTTGTGCTTGTGCCCCAGACATGGAATAACCTTCACATCTTGTCTGCCATCTTTAAGGTCTTTTGAAAACCTTTTTATTCAGCCAGGCCATAAAGTAAACACTGTTTTAAACAAAGAAAACCTGGACTCTAATCTGGTCAAAGAAAATTACTGTAAACTCTGTTTTTGAAAATGTAATTATGGGTATATAATGGTACATTATGGAGCATTGTATTTTATTGAAAGATATATTTAATATTGTACTTCATTTCTTATTTTGTATGTGACTCAGAGAACATGTGTTGATATGAAGCTAGCTAAATATAATAACTTTGTAGGAAACATACAGATGCCCAAACACAAGATGGCTGAAGTCAGGGTTCAGGACTGGGAGTAAATGAGAAAGAGGAACCTGAAGAAAGATTAAATAGCTTTAGGAAAGCATAAGGAATGTAAGAAATTTAATTATTTATTTAGGCCGTAACCCTGTGACTACTAAGAGTATATTCCAGGGCCATAATATATAGCAGAGCATCATCTCTAACAATGGAGAGGGGGAACAGAAGGAGATTCAAAGAATTTTAAAGGAGGTCTGCCTTTGAATGCACCTCCATCTAGTAAAGGAAAGGGCTGCAGCTGCTTCAGTGTAGTCAGAATTCCAGTGACAGGTGACAAAAAGGACATTTAATAGAAATGGATGGGGAAACTCTGAATCTGTAGAACTTATCCCTGGAATGTGGGGAAATTATGCCAGTCTCAGCAAAGTAATGGGAGAGGAAATGACCCAAAAGGAAGTTGGGGCTCTCCCACCTTTCAGGATAGGCCAAGAGGACACACAGAATGGCAGTGCAGACATCATGGATTACATTAAATTGCTGTTTGTAGAGGACCCTTCACAAAACTAGATCCCAGGATGGTTCACAATAAGTTATTACCATAAATGGAGTTACATAACTTCAAATATTGCAAAACATCATTTAGACATTCTAAATTGATTGCAACTTCAGAGCAAATCCAGACAGTAGAATGTATAACTCAACTGCAATGTTTAAAAATATATTTCTAAGCAGACATGCACATGTACACATGCTTATTTTGCTAAAATGCCTAAGAAAACAAATATTTCTCAACCAGGCACCTAAATAATAGCAATGTAGGCATGAAATGAATTCCATAATGGCAGAACTGTCAGTGAAAAGGCCCTCTTGCTTGTTACCAACTGCTTCATTTGTGATTGCTGTAGCCCTCTGAGATGTGTCCAGACAGATGTGTCTGGAATATCTTAATTCTTCTGCTGAGTTATATGGGAGATGGCAGCCCTTAAGATATTTGCAGCCCTTAAGATTCCTGGGTCCCAAGCAGAAAGGGCTTTAGAAGCCAGCACCCTTACTTGAATTTAGAAGTAACCATCTATCTGTGTAGATCTCTTAAAACTGCCAAGCCAGTTAAAATCCTGGGTGCTGTCTTTGCATCTTCATGCCAAATCTTCACATACAATGCATTGTAGTCCAACTAGAGTATTGGAAAGGTTATAGCTGCTGTTTCAGCCTAAATTAGAAGGAAAGGAAAAGTTCCACTGAGCAAGAAGAACAGTTGAACCTCAAGCAACAAAGCTGTATGACAGAATCTTCCCAAGCTGTGAAAGGACATGTTCAGCAGAAGAGCAACTGCCTCCAGAACATGCTGCCTGGTCACACTGCTGTTTTTTCATCAGGATTGGCCTTCAGTTGGGCCCTCACTCAGCCCATTACCAAACAGGCAATGATTTGGCTCATCCACTGCTTCATCTGCATCTGATGGCATGGAGAAATTGAGTTGGGTGCCATCTGCAAATGCAGAACTTATTTCCAGATCCTTAGATGTCCTCTCCTAAGGAAAGAAGTCAAAGACAAACCAGGCATGACACTAATTTCAATGCTTGTGCTCAAAGAATGTAGAGGTGGGAGATTTTTGTTGGGACTCTTGTGGGAGGGACATCATGGACCTAGAGAAAATTAGTCCCTCTGAGGCCAGCTAGTATTGAAAAAGTTCCTGTATTTAGGATTGGATGGGGTTGCAGGGCATGGAAATAGTGACCGAGAAAGAACTGCTAGGCTGGCCAAGAGATAGAGGCCTGTAAGAAGTCGTGGCTTGATTCAGAGCAGAGTTGGGAAATTTGCTGCCCTCCAGATGTTTTGGACTACCACTCTGATAAGGCCCAGCCATCAAGGCCAGGATTGATAGGAGGTATCGTTTAAAAAATATGGAGGGGACCAGCTTGCATATCCCAGTCTAGAAACCAGAGGTCAGCAATGTAGCTCCCCTTGGTGCGCCTTGCCTACCAGAATTTTTATTATGTATTTTTATATTTTTATATATTGTACTGTGAGCTGCCCAGAGAGTCTCTTGCTATGGAGTGGCAGACAGATGTGATAAATAAAATTCCACAATGAGACTGCCAGATGCCCTCTTCCCACCTCTTCTGCTCAGTGGTGGCAGCAGCTGGAAAGGTTTGTACTGATTTGTACCAGAAGAGGAGGAAGGGTAAATGTGCAGATGAGGCCAGAAGGATTGCCCACTCTGCTCTGGACCTTGTCAAAGAAATTGGGACAGTGGCTGCTTTTATAGTCATAGCAGCACTGTGATCTGGCAATTTTAAGGAGGCAATGAGGAACGATTAAGCTGGGTGGGGCTCACTGATAAGAGGTGGATCCAGCATTTTATTTTGCTGGTAGGAGTGACCTCAAGTGGAATTCTGCTCAGAATGGTTCTGCTGGTAGAAAGGCAGGAGGCAGTTTTCACCGATTAATTCTTTATTTATTTATTAATTAAAACATTTCTATGCTGCCCCATTCACCGAAGCCCCGGGGCGGCTCACAGCATAAATTAAAATACAAGAAATAATATAAAATAAGTCGCCCTGGCATACAAGAAATAACAATATAAAATAAGCCGCCCTGGCACAATTCTCTCAGTCTCAGAGCTTCCCCCACTGTTCTGGGTGGGGAACTGCCAAATTTCACCTCTTCCTCCATTAAGGCAGCAGAAAAGTACCATTCAGAGGCTTTTCATGAATCCAGTTCCATTTTTTATTAAACAGTCAGAGTTTCTGTTTTGAAATTTTGATCTGCTGTTATTTAGCGAAGAAGAGAAACTTCAGAAAGTGAATTCCCCTAACAGTATTATCGCTAATTTTCTAATATTTTTGTGATTTATTACCTTTGAATAGGTAATGCCACTCCCAAAGTGTTGCAAATCCTCTTTTTGTAGGTTGAGAAAGTAATCAAAATAAAAAAGACAATAAGACAAATAACTCTACATTTCTACATATGCTTACTTCAAACCCCATACAAAACCTGCAAAGTATAATAGAAAATATAAGAAATATATCTAGAGGGTATTCTTCTTCTTCTTTTACCTTGTTGAGAGACAGCAGAAGAAAGCTGACTTTACAAATCTCCAAAGAAACCAGAAGTAGTTATTTCAAAGTCTGTAGGAATCCTTTCCCTAAGGATTTTTAAAAACTATTTTTCACACTATCATGGGACCTTTTTAGAAGCATACAAGATGGATGAAAGCTTCGGTTTTAGGAAAATATTGTAAGCATTCACATTCAGGAACTCAGTCTTTGCATATACAATTATGCCTTTTATTATGTGACAGGTGTTTTGCTTATTCATCACTAGAAAAGGGGTTTGGGATGCATTCAAGTTGGAAAACAGGATTCTTTTCAAACTATAGTAACTTGGATTGCATCCTGTGTCTGACCTTTAAATAGGAAAAAAAGAAAATAAAGGCAGGAAGGAATATTTAAAGTTCATCTAGAAAAGTGTTCTAATTTCCAGTGATGATTAATATAAACATTTTAAAACTGAAACTAGTCACATTTTAGAAATGCTTTTTTAAAGTCTCCATCTGGATAAAAAAGATTCCAGCAACAATCTTATTATCTACTGACCCAAGTATAAGCACTACAGAGCTCAATAGGACTTACTTCTTGAGTAAGGATTACAGTTACAAATGATCAATGACTATAATGACAATCAAAATATATAATATACTTGGTTAATATGTAATACACTAACTAATAAAGTAAGCATTATTCTTGGTGAAAATACTTTCCCAGTTGATATACCAAAATGTATCCCCATCCATTTGATTCTTTCTCCTGTTTTATCTTCTGTCTTCCTGCTTATCTGCAGGAATATATGAGAAGTTTGTCTTAGTTCACCTTTGATCAGAATTTACCTAGTTCACACCTTGAAGATCAAACACTGACTTGCAAGCAATTTTTGCTCAAAGTCTGCACATTTCCATGCCTGTAATAAAATTCACAGAACTGCCCAAGTATCCATTCACTAGCATGCCTATATTTGAAAAATGTGCATTAAAAATCCATACTTTTGAAAAATGCACACAACACCCTTTAATCACTTGGGAAAGAAAGTGTACATTTCTATGATGTGCACAATTGAATCATATATTTGGAAATATATAGGCATGGATTTTTATGTGAAAAGAAAATAACTGACTGCAATCCAATATGGATCTCAGATAAAATGAACTTGAAAGTAGTATATAGAGCATTTGGCAAACATAATTTTTACTTGCACACACATCCCTGCTTATCTGACTGGAAACAAACTGTATTTTCTGCAGAGACCCAAGATGCTGGGAGAAGGGCTAGAGCTCAGTTTGGTACTTTGTGTGCAGGTGGTCTCTAGTTCTCTCCCTGATGTGGCCAGACATCAGGGAGAGAACTAGGAGAGCATCCTACTGAACTAGGAGAGCATCCTACTGAAATCCTGGGTATTTGCTGCCAACCAATGGAGAAAAGACTGAGCTAGATGATCCTACACCCCAATTTGGCATAAAGCAGATTCATATATTCCTATCATGGTAACAGAAGAAACATAATTTAATTATTAGAAGTGTCTTTCTTCTGAATACTTTTATACTTCCAAAAGAGATGATACCTGTTTTCCTAAATAGTTATAATCCATCTGGTATTATTCTGGTATTATTTATTAGTAGTGTTATGACTATAGGAGTCATGATGCTATTTTCTATTGTTATAAGAAAAAAGCTAATGATAGGATTCTTTAAAGAGAAGTGATTTCATACGCAAAACAGGAACTCAGTTTGTGCACAGCAAGAAGTGGTTAATCAGAAATAGGAGAGAAAGCTTCCAAAATTCTTGTGGCCATGCCTAGGTATAGGCTAGACTCATGCTTGTGCAAGTAAACTATCCTTTAACGTTATGTTTGCCCTAGCTCAGTGTGTAAGAACATAAGGAAAACCATGCAGGATCAGACCAAAGGTCCATTTAGTTCAGCACTTGATACACATGGTAGCAAACCCATCGTAGCCCATTGGATCCCTCAAGCAGGATGAATGCAAGACCTCCTCCTGGCCAAGCCCCTCAGCAGCTGGGGTTTGTAGGCATGCCACCTCTGGTAAAGGAAGTAGCACATAGCCCGCAAGGCTGGTCTAGCCTTGAAGTATAGCCTCTAGATCATAAATCTGTCCAATCCCCTTTTAAAGCCATCCCATGACAGCAAATTCCATAGTTTTACTATATGTTGTGTGGAGTACTTTCTTTTATCTGTCCTAAACCTTCCACCAATCAGCTTCATGGAATGAGTCTGGGTTCTAGTGTTAGAACAGGGGAATAAAAATCTCTCCATCTCTACTTTTCCTCACCATACATTATCTGAAACACCTCTATTGTGTCAGCCCCTTACTTATCTTTTTTGTAAATGAAATAGGCCCAGTTGTGGTAGCTGCTCCTCATAGGGGAATTGCTCCAGCTGCTTGATAAATTTTATTGCCGCTTTCTGTATTTTTCCAATTAAGTAATGCCCTTTTTTCAAGTAAGGTGACCAGAACTGAACACAATATCCTAAGTGTGGTCATGTCACAGACCTGTATAAGTGGGAAGTGAACTTGCCAGTTCTATTTTGTTTTCCATTCCTAATTCTGCCTAGCATGGAGTTTGCCTTTTTCACAGCAGCTGCACTGTGGGCTGATATTTTCATCTGGCTGTTGACCATGACTTCAAAATCCCTTTCTTGCTCAGTCATTGCTAACTCAAATCCCATCAACCTATACCTGAAGTTGGGATTTTTTTTTTGTTCCAACATGCATTACTTTAGACTTGATTGCATTGAACTTCATCTGCCATTTTGATGCCCCTTTTCCCACCTTGGAAAGATTCCTTTGGTGCTCCTTACAATCCTTTGTTTTAGCCACAGTAAATAGTTTGGTGTCATCAGCAGACTTGGCCATTTCCCTGCTTTCTCCTAATTTCAGATCATTTATGAATAGCTTGAAAAGCATTGCTCTGTGTAATACAAACTTTCCATTATGGATCTGAACGGGGGAAAAAAGGAAGCTCTGTATATGCATCAGAATTTATCATTAGGCAAGGAGGACTGCTTCCAACATAACACACAGTAGGCTTTGCTTTTTCTCTCCTGTCCCCAAATCTGCTTGAGATTGTCCCCCAATCCTCTAGAACATGGGTCCTCAAACTACGGCCCACGGGCTGGATCCAGCCTGTCATGCCCATTTATCCGGCCCGCCATAGCTCAGCACATGTGCGCGTGCACACACATGCGCGCGGTGAGGTGCCAGCTTGCTTGCAAGGAGATCGTTTTGGATTGATTCGGAGAAAATGATCTCTGCACACACATGCCCCTGCCTTTCTGTGTGTGTGTGCACATGCCCCCCCTGGCC
Organism: Varanus komodoensis; assembly: GCF_004798865.1. NCBI lineage: Eukaryota > Metazoa > Chordata > Lepidosauria > Squamata > Varanidae > Varanus > Varanus komodoensis. The sequence continues at coordinate 30,285,468 of NW_025335761.1, forward strand.
TGTGCCCCCCCCTTGCACCACCTTGGCAGCCCTCAGCCTTCCCTGGCACCTTTCAACTGGCCCCCTATTCAAAAAGTTTGAGGCCCCCTGCTCTAGAACATATTTAGATTTTTTTGAAGGGCTACAATAGACAGTGGGAATCTAGTCTGCCAGTGTCCAATTACTGATAGAGAAAACCTCTGTATACAATCCAGAGTACCAAAGTATTCTGGGCAAACCAGAAATGAAATGGGCACTAATAGTAACAAAGCATATTGAGGTCTCCCAGGCATTATTGATATAATCGGGGTGGAGAAAGTAGTAAAATAGATTTGCTAATTGAAAATACTGAGAAAGTTAAAAGCAGTTAGGAGTCATAAATGTAGTGCTTAGATAGTATTAATTTGGTTTTATGTCTTACTGGAATAATTTTATTCCTGGGCAAGAAGGAGTAAACTCTGTCATAAGAAAAATGGAAGCAAAACTCTAATTCCATCTCTACTTGTCATGGTGGGACAAGTTTCAAAATGAGAAACCAATGGATTATTTTTATTTTTCTGGATTTTGTACCAGAAAAATAATATAGAAGTGACTGCTTTGAGAAATCAAATGTCTCATCTGAACCAAATGAAAAAGCTGGAATCTCCTAGAATGTTTACATTGCAATGCTATATGCATCTACTCAGAAGTAAATCCTATTACACTCATAGGGACTAACTCCTAAGTAAGTGTTTATTAGTTTTTAGCCTTGATTTGATTACACAAGTGAGACCAGCATGAAAAAAAAATGTTGGTAAATCTCAGGTATTTGTAAAATGCCTAAGAAAACTGAAAGGAAGGAAAAGTTAAATGTGAGTATACATTGCCAGTTTATGGTAAGACACTGTGATGCATCTTGATGGTTTAAGCTACAGTGCTTCTTCTATGATATTTAAGATTAGTATTATGGTACTGAAAAGGTATGGCTAAATTGATTTGGATCTTCTGATCGATATAGAGAAATGTCATATTCGTGATTGGATATTTTCCCTACTTCATCTAAAGGGCTTTTCAGTTCCAGGTTTCTAAACTCCAAAGATTCATGTTATGATCATTCTAGTGATTAAAAAAAGTTAGTGTGGCCAAGATTTGTAAATATGACTGAGTTGCTTTGTTCTTTCTTTCAGAACTAGATTGATCTGTATTTTCTTGTTGAAGGTTTTAGATAAGCACACACCATGTTGGTCTGATTATATGGCAGTGTGAAGTATGCATATTTGGCATTTTAAATTTGGAGAACATGCTGGCTATTCACTCATCATGTGATAGAAGTGCATGTGAATTCAGAAAACCAACCCCCATCCTAGGGGAAGGAAATGGATTACCATTTTCTCTGTGTCAGGGAAGCATTTGAGGCAGAGCATGGCTTACTATCGTCAAAGTCACAAGCAAGAAAATATCCATGTCATTATGCATCTGTCTCAGCACAGTTTATGCACTCCGGTCCCACTTCCAATCCTCACCCCTTATGCCACTGGAATGTGTACAATGTAGACAGTTATCAATGACTCCAAACTTCTGGAGGTAATTTTTCATTAGCATGAGAAAGTTAAGTTGGTGAGATAAAACCTTGACCTTATGAAATAGCTGAAATAATGTGCTCTCTCTCATTCATTGTTTATTTACTCTAATGAATACACTTCCTTTAGAATATTATTCCTTTAATGGTTATACATCCTTCTGATCACTAATTTATGTTTATTAATGGGGCACCATTTGTTCTTCATTATTGATTATTGTGGTGTTTCACGGCTTCACCACTAACAAGAGGAAAAGGCTGCCTGAATAGGCACTGAACATACTGTTCTTTATTGGTTCAGGGAAAAGTCTCTTAAAACAATTCCTTTCTACACCAACCACTGTGTTATGTTTTCATAAACATTGTTGCTGTTGTTTAAAAAGCAAACAGACAAAAAGAATAGAATAAGATTGCCCTTAAAAGTTCTTTACATGCATATTTATACAGAAGAGATTACAATTTTGGGGAAAAGTTTTTTGGTTCCTCTTAAAAGTATACAACCTCCGTCATGTTATCGAAAGAACATTGCAGTTATGGAACTGAAAAGCATTTCTTCATTCCATTGGCTAGTGAAAGTAGCTACACTGATTTTTTTCAAAAAGATTTTACAGGTTTATTGTATTTGTGTGTTCAATTAAGTGTTCATATCTGCAGAATAAACTAACACCCTATAAATATTACTGTGTTTAATTAGCAGTTCAGTGTTTGAATTTTTGTTACTGTTGATGTTGAAGAATGATTATCTATGTAACGGAGAACAAAAGGAACACTGATGTGAACAAAGATACTGTTAGATAAAGGCAAATTTTAGGTTCTACATGTTAGCATTCTTTTTAAACTATTTTAATTACTTTCATACTCTGCCTGCTTGGGTAGTATATTTCATTTTTTTCTTTCTGTTTTTTTCAATACTTGCCTGTTTCATTCTTTCAACACAACATCTTATAGCAACCTTTTATCTGTAGAATCTCTTAGTTCTACTCCCAGCAGAATACATAAAACATAACTATTCTCCACCAGGGTGGGCACAAAGGGAAAAACAGGTAAAACAATGTTTGAAGACAAAATCTATTTGGACATCCTAGATTTTATATCTGGCAGACTTCAAAATGTTTTATGCTATCGCAGAATTCACAAGTAGGCTTTCTGGTGAAAGATTTTTAACTGTGTAAAGTGGGGGAGTCCAGGCCTCCATAATGACAGTCCTTTGTCAGTATCTGGAATATAATGAATATGACTCACTTAGCATTCACTTAGCTGATATCTCTGGTACCTTCAACACCTTCCGTGGCCACAGACACTAGGCATATGTTGGGAGACTTTGGCCTTCAAACTAACCCTCAACTCTCTACATACTTTCCATTGTGTAGTGGTGGAAAACACAGGTAAATGGCCAGATATATCCCTTCATTTTTAAAAAAATATCATTTAAAGCCCAAACATACCCTAATGGAGATTTCAGCTGCAACAAGAATTTTCCAAATCAGAGGATCCTGAAAGTTTTTACTGAACTACATTTTAGACATCCAGCCCCTATGATGGGTCTTTGTGCCTCACAAATGTAATTCTCTTGGCAGTGAAATTATGCTCATCCTGCTGATTTACAACATTTCCTTCTGGTGAACAAGAATGCTAATCATTTGATAGATACCCAGCAATCTAGAGAAAAGTCCCGAATTTAGCATGCCAAGGAAGGGAGGCCAAGATTTCCAGAAGCTGAAATCTTTGTTCCTTCCTCAATTTCATTTTTTGCCCTCTCAACTCAGCTTCCAGACCACATTTCATATTTTCTTTTATTAGTGGCCTGTCCATTTGTGCCTACTAGTGGGAAGAGATGCATGCTTCCTTTGAGGAAATTCTGGATAGCCCTGCAACTCCTAAGTGTCAGAGAACATTGCCAGTGGATCATTTTCTGCATGAAAGGATTTTGAGCAGACTCCTATGGTCAGCATGAAAGCACCGCCTTCTTTATTTGTAGCCATGTGAACATAGAGGGTTGATGCATATATTCTATCTGCACATTAAACATTCATTTAATAGCTCATATGAGTGGCCAAATTGAACATGTCAGGAAAAGGCTATAGTTGTCTGTATACACTGATGACACACAACTGTACCTATCATTTACATCCAATCCAGGTGAGGCAGTGACTGCTCTAAACAGGTTTTGGGATGGTGTGATGGGCTGGATGAGGGCCAATAAATTGAGGCTTAATCCAGATAAGATGGATATGTTGCTGGTGGGTGGGCTGGCTGGTCAGGTAAGTGATATTTGCCCTGTCTTGAATGGAGTTACACTCCCCCTACAGAACAGCTTGGGATTACTCCTTGACCGTGAGCTATATCTGGAATTCCAGGTGACATCTGTGGCAAGGAATGCTTTCCTTCAGCTGAGGCTGGTACATCAGCTGCATCCTTACCTGGACAGAAAGGCTCTAGCATCAGTAACTCATCCACTGGTGACCACCCACTTGGATTAATGTAATGTGCTTATGTGGAGTTGCCCTTGAAAATGATCTGGACGTTGCAATTGGATCAGAATAGAACTGCCAAACTGCTAACAGGGACCGGAGGACAAGAATACATCACACCAGTCCTATATAAGCTACACTGGCTACCAATTGATGTCCGGGACTGACTTAAGGTATTAACAATAACATATAAAGCCCTAAATGGTTTAGGGCCTGGTTATTTAAGGGAATGTCTTCTTCCATATGAACCTGCCCAGACCCTAAGATCTGCCATGGAGACCCTCCTCTGAGAGACCTCCTTGAGAGAGGTGAGGAGGGCTGTTACAAGGAAGAGGGCCTTCTTCTCTGTGATAGCACCCCGATTATGGAACCTCACAAAGAGGTGCGCCTAGAACCAACACTTTATTCACTATGGCGCCAGGACAAAACACTTTTATTCTCCCAGGTTTTTAATCAATAATGGAATTTAATTAGTTGTAACAAGTATGGGCACTAAGGAGTTTTTAGCTATTTTATGGTTGTAATAATGGTTTTAATATTTGTTTGTTTGTTTAAGCTTTCATATCCTGCCCTTCACAATGTCTCAGGGTGGTTTTGGCCAGGCGCTGGAATGAAAAAAGCATTGGCACCAGGCACACACACCACTCTGGAGAGCCCATTCCATAGCTGGGGCGCCACCACAGAGAAGGTCCTTCTCCAGCTAGTCACTCTTCTGATTTCCTTCAAAGAGGGCTCCCAAAGAAGGACCTCTGCTCCAGACCTTAGGGCTGGGGAGGTATATATGGAAGGAGGTGTTCCTTCAAATATCCAGGTCCTAAGTCCTAATATTTATGGTTTTTGTCTTTTTATGTAAACCATCATGAAATTTTACAATAATTAGATGCTTTAGAAGAAATTTTAAATAAATAAAATATAGCAGTGTTCCCTGGCCACAAATGGAAATAGTTCTTCATATACACCATTGTTCCATCTAGAAATGCCCAAAGTTATATGTGTAATTAGAATGTTTAGAATTGGTGACAAACATAAGAAATTGAATTTAATTCTCATTTGCTACAATGTACATCCACAAGATGAAGCGTCTTGAGGGTACCCAGCAGAACAACATGTGGGATATATAAGGCTTCAATAAACATGTCTGATCCCTAGAGGCTTTCTGCGACGGGGACGGCATAAAAATGCTATAATAAATAAAAACAAAGCTTTAAATAACCTTTTGCGTAATGAACCTGTCCAAATGGCACCACTGAAGATGGTCCAGATAACATCTTATGAGGGCAACAGAGAGTGAGCTTCTCTGTCATCTGCATTATATAACTACTTCAGCTGAAATAAATGAGACATGAAATACCTGGTTACTCTGAAACAGGTATGGGGAAAATTTTATGCAGCTCACATTATACTGCAAATGCACCTAATTTCACACGTTTGAGCCATTGTGTAAACGCAAACCCTTCAAAATTCATGGTTCTGAGAATTTAGCAATGAAACATTCAATCAAAAATGTATGCAAATATATGTATCTTAAGGAAAATGTAGAAAAATGCTTAGGAAAATTACAGGCTAAAATGTGTATAATAAAAAATAAAAACAAATGTAACAAACATACTTAAAACTTTCCATGCAAATTTCAAAAAACCCCTCAAAATTGGGGAAGAACTAAATTAAGAATCGGAAAATTTGAGCTTAAACTGGCAGATTCATTTGTCCTTACCTGTAAAAGCCAAAATAAAGCAAACAATGTTTTAGTTTGACATTCATAAACCTGTGGAATTTCCCAAAAGGTAACATGAACTGAATGCCTGGAGAGTCTGCAGAACCTTTTTCTGGAGTCTATAATTGAAACATTTGCTGTATGTTATTTTCTAACTTGAAATTACCATAGTAGAAATTAATTTTAAGATGTTTTCATGCAAAAATAAGACCATATCAAGCCAGCAAAATAGTTAGGAGAGAGGATAAAATGCACTCGTTTTCTAATTAAATAAACCCCGTGTATAGAAAATAAGATGAATTACTCAATAATTGCACATGGAAATATGTCTGCAGCAGATTTGTTCTAAATATATTTATAGGGTTGGTTTGAGCTTTGTTCCTGTTTGTTTTGCACTTTTAATTTGCAAAACCATTCTTACATATCTTAAACATTAAACTATAGTTGTTTTTAAGATAAGTCAATCCCTGTGCTGTAAGTTAGGATCCTTTAAAAATTGAATGGAGGATATTTTAATGCCCAGGTTTTATGGATGTAATAGAGCCTGGCCTTAGTTTTGACCTCGCCACAAGCTTTCCAAACATGGCACACCTACAATGCATTTGATGAATTTCTTCTTGATTTACCTTGGCATAAATGCCTTGGAATATAGAACAATTCTTAATTAAAATAAATTTAAATCACAGTACAAAAATGTTTATTTTTAAATGCAGCAAGCAGTGTTGCTGTTGTTAGCCTGTTTTTAATTCTTGAAAAAGCATATTAAAATTAACTTTTTCCCATTTGCCTAATGTGTATATAACTAAACTTCCTTCCTACTGTGAGACAGTTTCATTTATTGCTATTTGCAAACAGCTGAGAAAAGATGCATAGTGGATTGGACTAGAAACTCCTTGAACAGTTTCTTTTGAAATAACACTACATACGTTAAGCTCAATTACACATCCAAACAGCCACAGCACACTTTTAGTAATTTATTCATTGATTTAACATAGTACCCAGAAGAGTCATGCCTGCTGTCAATTTTGTAATATATTATGTTTTAAATATACTCATGCTCAGCCATGCACGCCATTAAGGTGTGCATAAACCTGTGTTTTTCTCTCTTGACGGCTATAAATGTTTGTTATTATTACACAAAACATATGTTCATGTTGTTTTTGTCTAAATTATTCTATCTGGGGCTATAAAGTTTTAATGTTATTAGTTGCCCTTAGAATTTTAATGTTTCACTGCTGTAACCTTCTTAGGGTTTCTCTGCAATTAAATAGGAACTATTTCAGTAAAGCCTGAAAGAATAATATATTTTATACAAATAATAAAAAATCTTCTTACTTGTTTGTTTGTTTGTTTGTTTGAATAGTACAGAGCTTACCAAGTGACATCTTGCATAAAGAAACCTTTCCATTGATACTTTTCCAGTAGGGCCTCATGTCACTTTGATAATTCTTTCTCATTTTCGACTTCTCAGGAGTGGGGTGGGGGGTGGGCAAAGCAGCAGCCATCTTGAATAGTTTCTTCTGAAGGATCAATTACAAGTTTTAATTATCAACTTGTGGACAAAATATGGTGGGCTTATCCAATGCTGTTCTTCCATGCCTTCACTTTGATGGTTTTTTTGATCTGGTAGAAGCTTCTGTGAATGAAAAGGATAGAGAGACCATTTTTGTGGATTCCCTCCTTTCCTCTGAAGATACCTGTACCTCCCACACTGCTACTATCTGATCCCAGGGTGCAGGACAGAATAGGAAATATTGTGGAGGGCTAAAGAAAAAAGGAAAGAGGGTTTTGAAAAGAATTCAATGGGACAGAACCCACTGAATCTCAGGACTGTTTATAAAAGATTTGATACAACCGTTTTCTACAGAATTCACATTTTCACTTCTTCACCGTTTGTTCTCTTCCCCACTACTACATGTTTGAATCCATTTCTACTTTGTTTTCTCAAAACTTCAGTATAGTTTCAATATTTCATAGGCATAAGAGTGAGATCCTTTCTAACAAACCTCTCAAGACAGTCTTACTTTCACACTCACACTACCAATCAAAAGGTGTTATGCATCTATTCCATCTTTCCCTCATTGTGTGTATATGATAAGAAAAAAGATGGAAAAAACAGTGCGGAAACATGAGAGAATTAAACATGGATGACAGTGACATTTGGACCGCCTATAAAATGAATGAGAGAGGGCAACAGCATGCTAAAGAACCTATGCTAGGAGAACCTTTTGTCTTGGACTTGTACAACCCTCCCCTCAGCATAGGGGAGAGGTAAAAAGTGAACCAGGCTAAACCAAACTGGCATGTCTCAGTAAAAAAAATAGGGAAATAACATTTTCAAATACATTGGGTACATTTGGAATCACTACTTTTTTTTAATCGCCCCTTAGAGTCCTGGTTCACATATAATGGGAAGACACTATAGGTGATTTTCCGCACAAGGCATTTCTTTGCAACAACAGCCCCTACTTTGAATATTCTAACCGTGACTAGGATGCACTGCAGATTGACACTTCATGAAATCCAGAAAGCGTTAGGCTAGTTAACAAATGACCCACAGCCCTGGAAGAGCCCATGGATTCTGGATGATTTGCCAACAATGCATTCTCTCTGGGTTCACAAGCTGCAGCATGCTCTTACCACAAATAAGTATTCAAAATAGCAGCCACCATTACAGCAAGAAGGACCGCACTTATATGCACCACAATAGCTTCTCTTTACCAGTAAACCAGGGCAGAAATTCATACCAGGTGAGATTTCTTCACAGAAAACAATAATTGAACTATCTGTGTCTCTGGTAGCTAACTAAAGCCATACTGATCATGCATACCACTTTCAGTATGCCTGTATTTTTATATATCATATGTATTTCATGGTTAGTAATCCCTGTTTGGAAACCCAATGTTTCTAAAACGGAATTTATCCTTTACGTGTGCTTGCACAGGCATCCAAAGGGCTTTTTATGTACTTAAAGGGGAAGGATTTTGACAACAGATGAGAGCCAAATCAAAGACATGGAACCGTTTGTCATTCTGATCCCATATATAAGGTTAACTGTAGTTTATGGAACTACCAATTATCACTATATTAACTTAAGATGTAATACAGTAATTAACATCAAAGCAAACAGAGATCAGTTTAGTTAATCCCTCTTCTAAGGTATGGCTATGGGCTACCACTCTGTATTTCCATTACAAGTATGGTTGTATCAATTCCATGTTTTTGTCTAATCATTCCAGCTTTCATAATTTCTTAGCAAATTGTCAGTCTTCATCTTACATTTTTCTTACTATTTATTACCCTCTAAATGTTGTTGTTGGAATCATCACACATATATATTGTGATAACTCCATGCTCATACATTTAATATTATATAACATTCTTCCAAAGTGGTGAATATGTGGTGAATGTACCCAGTGTAAAAAACACACTTAGAAATGCTCCTTCTAACGAACTAAGAAGGCTATAATGTGTACATTGCATTATTTGGTAGTGCTATCTAACAAAAGCAATATACTAAGATTCTTGGTGAAACAATCTCTTAACTACTATTAAATAATTGACTACACTGGAAGGAATGTTTCCATGTAAAGAGAAATGTCAGAAGGTCAATTATCTTGTGGTAATAACTGTAGAATTATCAATGCTACTGGGCACACAACTTTAACTTTTATTTGAGTTTTTATTAAACTTACATTACCTTCAATTCAACTTTAATTTGTTGTGCAACCATCCAAATATGTAAGTCAGAAACCAAGACATAGTGAACTTGAAATTACATGTTCTTCTGAAAAGTTGGACCTTTAATATATTGTAATCTTATGCCTATTCTCAGAATGTTGTTGGTACACATTAGCTTTAGCTATTCAGAAATGTTTAAATTAAAAATTGGTTTAAGTGGCTCATTTAATGAGTGCTCATCAAAAGATAGAGCATGCGTTTTCTAAGCAGAATACATATACGTATATTCTGTATACGTATTTTGTATAAATATCGTCATTCTTCTGAAGGCTTCTCCATATCTTTGCTGCAACACTAGCTCAGTGAAGATCCACCTCATGACTGTAACTGACACCATCTGATCAAAAGATCAGCTTAGTGACCCCAGCTCTGCAGCTTTGGCTGCGATGTAAGGATCTCAAGACTCCAGGGCTACCTTCAAAATGGTACAACAGAGGAGAAACAGACTGGGGGAAAGAGAACAATCCACTAGGAAAGGAAGGAAGAACTGGCTGAAGCTGAGACATGGAAAACATCTCAAGTGGACTTCTCTTCTCTTGGGAAGAGAATGCTGTCTTAAATAGAGATGTACAGATACAATCCCTTCTGTCTGTCTTGTGGATGGTCACGTGCCACCATTCGCTCAGTGACAGAATTGGATTTTATGCAAATCCTCTCATATACATTTGCTCTAATTCACACTCCTGAAAATATGCAAATACCCCCAAAATAAGCAAATACCTTAAAATGTATAGTTTCATGCTTTAGCCTATGGGGAAAATGCACATTTCCCCATGTTGTTTTAATTTTGTATCGTTCTCTGACTAAATTTATATAAAATTACAGATTTAAAAAAAATAATCCACAAGTGTGCAGAATCCAAGCAACTTCAGAAAAGCCAGTCAGTTTTAGAGTTCTCCAGAGTTCTCTGGATTCTTAGAAATGTGAGTTCATTTGCGTTCTCTGACTTCCCTAATCTTAAACCTGAAACCCTATTGTCTAATAGCAGGCACTATAAAGAGAATGCTATCCCAAATAGTTCCTATTTTAATTGAAGCAGCAGCAGTGAGGGAACCAAATTATACTTTGCTGGGAGAATGGATAAGAGAAGAAGGACAGAAAAGCAGTTTGGGCCCTCATTCTGCCCAAACTTACCCGTTACTAGAGGTGGATCTATATACTTAAAGCCTCATTCCTCAGAACAGAAATCCTGAACCTCTAGGGAATCATCTTTGCTCTGAGGACGAGGAAGTATAGTTTCAATTTGCCTGTTGAACTTGCTTCTGTCTTACTTTACATTATACTTAAAGCATCAAGTTGTGATTTTGGCCATATTCTATATTTACACAAAGTATAACTGGTGCCCTGACCCACCACACAAATGCCTCTCAAAGTGGAAGATGTTAGGCATTTTTAACTATTTTCCTAAGCAGCATAAATGAGAGGGTGTTATTGCGATTCTGTCCTGTCTGTGGACATGCATAGGCATCCAGTTTGTCACTGCAGGGACAGAATTCTGGTCTAGCTTGGTCTTTGGCCTGATCCGGCATATTTTCTCCTTTATTTTTGAATGCCCGTCTGCATTCAATGCTGTGTCTACTGAGATATTTAAGACTGAAATGAGAATCAGCCCACAGAGTCATGAGAGCAATGAACTACATGAAGCACTAGTTCAGCTTCTGCATCTTAAACAGGAAGACAGGAATTATTTATATATTATTTATTCCTGAATGAACTGTATTTGAAATCTGTGGAAACAGGCTTGCAAATGCTATAATTTGGCTTCTTTTTTCCTTGTGCAAGGCATTCGGAGAAGTTATACATGCACAGGCTTACACATCTGGATGTGAAATTGCAAAGCCATTATTTCCTTTTAATAAAGAAATCTCATCCTGAATGTATCCCATCCTTAATTTTGTACTTCAGAATGAAATGACTGAGAGAAAAAGATGCCATAAATTAGTAACTAGTCCAGGTCTGTTGCTCTTCAGATTAAAAATAAATAAAAAATCTTTGACACCATGTGATTTTTGGAATAGTTAAGGTGCAGTCCTTTGTATGGCTACATAGAAAAAGCATAGCAGACTGAGGAGCACTGAAAGTTCTTGAGCATGCATAGCATGGTTCCATTAGGTAGGGGCAAAGCTGAAGTTTCCTATTTTAATAAGCCCTCTTAACAGTACCTTAGCACTTTGGGAAAATAGACATGTTAATAGCATACACTGTCAAGCAATACTTTAGCATGTGCGATATTTGCATTTTAGTTCTCACATCAAAAGAAAAGCATAAACATTCTATTACTGCTGTCAGCAAAACTGATATTCTGTAGTGACAAACCAAGAGGCATGATTTAGGACCATCACAAAATTCATCATTAACTCATCACAAAAATAAAGTGTAGATTTTCAAAGAATTGTTCCAATTCTGGGCAAATTATGCAACTATGGAATACATAATATGTATTAAAAATGACAGTTTGAAACTAATACTGTATCTACCTACCTGGGGGTAAGTCCCACTAAACTTATGGGACTTACGTCTGAGTAGATACAAGTTAAAGTAATTAAAAACCATTTCTTATATTGTACTGTTGAGATACAGTATGTAAAAGGATCTTGAATGTGCCTGCAACTTCTCCTATAGGGTGGGGAACAATTTCATGAAAATCATATTGTGCTCCTTAAATCCTTTTATTGTTGTGGCAATATAAAGTATCTGTGAATATCTTTAATGTTAAATTAATCTGCTTCTGTTTCTTACCAGAGATACTTGGTACATGAACTGATGATGTTTTAGGGGGTTTTTTCCCTTTGCAAAAATGAAAAAAGAACAAAATATAAAGCACTTTCTATTTTTTGTAGAAAGCCAAGTTTTTGTCATTCCAGTGTGCCACATTACTACAAGAACATCATGCATCATAACACAACATAACAATGTGATTTTCTGAGATGCTGGCTTTCTTAGGGAAAAAAACTGCAAAGTGGAATACTTGTGTTTCTGTGCAGGAAATTACCATTTTGGATGCTGAAGCATCTATGTTAAATAAACAAGCAAGCAAGGAAGGAAGCTCGGTTGGGAGAATAAGGCCAACCTGCTCTATAAACAGTTTCCAAAAGGGTCGTCACATTAGACTGCAGTACTACACTCACTTACATGTAACCCTTTGCACTCAATGGGACTTAATTCTGAGTATTGTACAGCAATGGCTATTAGTCCCTTCAAACACATCAAAGAGCCATGGGATAAGAGAGTGGCATTACACACTTACAGGATTCCAAAAACAATTCTGAGAGTTTTGTTTGTAGTGGATTCTGAGCATTCTCTATTAGCCTTTCCTCTTCATTTAAAATATGTATTGACTACATTTGCATATGCTCAAAGCCGTGTAAAATATACCTAAAACAACAAGTTAAGTGTTTTAAAGCAAAACAGCTCAGATCAGAAAAAGCCTAGCACCAGTTCACGGCAAGCATTTACCAAACAGCCCATCATCCACCGTTGTTCTGGAGCTCCCAGTCTACAAATCCATATATTCAAACTCACTCAACATTGCCAGCTGGCATATTGTCCTGGTCTTGTGGTCTTCACTTTTTGTAATTTCTCTCTGGGGTACAACTTTGCATGCAGAAGGTTCCAGTATCTCTGGAAAGGGATGGAAATATTGTTGCCTGAAATCCAGGAGAACCACTGCAAGTCATCCTGATGATATTGGACTAGATGGACTAATGGTCTGACTCCTGTGTTCCTATGTTTCTGGGGGCTGTTGCCAGGCAACCACTGCAGGCCCAGCTCTTCTTTCTGATGCTTCTCTAGCTTTATATTAGACCTGGACAGAGCAGCCTTCAGACAGTGGTCACCTTCAAAATAGAGGCGGGTGGTCACCCAGTAGAAAGCTTCTTCCTAAAACTTATAGCCCTCTTCCCAGGACCTCCTACATTTCTTCTCTTCCTTTATACATCTGTTCAACTATGACTTATCTCTGTTGATTACAGCTGATAATAGATCAGCTGCAGAGTATTGTGATATGTGAGCTCCATGATTGGACCTTCTGGTGTCCTTTTCTTTGTCTTTCTCTTTGTAAGTAACTAAGGGAAAAGGCTTGGGGCTGCAATGTTGGACTGTTTCCCCAGCCTAAGTCTCCCCTGAAGCCATCCATGTTGGGAAAGGCTGCTAATTATGTTGTGCCTGTATTTTTTTTTTCCCTTTCCATTGCATATAGCATTTTCAGTGGTGGTAGGTTATTTTAAATTTTAAAAGTGGTATAAAGGAGGAGGCTTAACACCCAAGACTATGGTCCATCCAAATGGAACACATGCACTCACCTCGTTTTAAGCACAAGCAAAAAAAGACATTAGGAGAGCAGATCACAAATCTCCCATGTCATACCCCCTACTTGAGCCCTTAGTAAAATATGAAGTGTAAGACAGAGAAGGCTGCTGATTTCTTCCAGGAATCTCTGGGCTAAATCATTTTCATTTGCACTGGGCATTGTGAGTCCCTTTTACACTTTCACATTACCTGACCTGTTTAACCAGTGGGCTGAGTTATGGTATGACTCTCATACCATATTTCAGGCACATCCATGCAAAAATCTGCATAGTGCAATCTATGCAGGATTGCTTGTGGTGACATGTGAATTCAGCCACTGTGTCTCAGCATCTAGGTAGTGTGAGGAGCTGATGATTAGATGTGGGGTGTGTAATCTTCCCAAAAGTATGCAAGCATTCTCAGTTTGCTTTAAGTAGACCTGCACACCAACCACAAAGCCATGCAAACAGCAGGCTAATAAAACTAGGGATACATGCACCTACTTAACCCAACTAGAGTGTTTCTGCTTTATCCAGGCCCCTTATTCAATCAATCTAGTACTACTGTTTGTCCAGTTCTCTCAATCAGTTCCCAAGATCCAGCAACTCTGGGCATCTTTCCTTCCTTTTTGCTCTCTCTTCTATCTTTCTCTCTGCCTCCTTTGACTTTTATCTTCCCAGCTTCAACAAATAAGGAAGGTAGTTTCTTGTTCATTTCTGTGAACTACATTTCTGTTTCCTGGGTTTTCTCTCTTCTCTGCCTGTTGAAATATATAACTGTCTGCTTCCAGAGTAAAATTTCCTGACCTCTATATGTAAGTAACCCTCTAAATTAGTGAGCTTTTGGATGAAACAAGCTCGCTCTCTCTCTCTCTCTCTCTCTCTCCCCCCCCCCCCATGCATGCAGATTTTAACCGGATAATATGCTACAACCAAACTAAATGCCAAAAATCAAGAATGGTCCTGTTTCTTCATATCCTGGTTAGAAGAATATAACCTCTGTCATAAATTCACTGGTGGCTTTAGGCAATCCATTCTTTCTTTCTTTTTCTACCCCGCATCTGCAACATGTGAATGAGTCCAAGGCCTTCCAGTGGCTGTCATATTACCCATATTACCCATAAACTTCCTGCAGGTTCAATTATATAATATCATAAAGTGTTAGCAATTTGAATGCTATTATTTTTCCTCTTCCTTTCCCATCCATTTTTTTCATATTGTATCTTGTCTCTGATTACTTTTATAGAGTATCTCTTAGCCATTATGTTAAATTGTAAACTGCTTTGAGCATTTTGGCAGAAAAATGATGAGGAAGCTGCTGCTGATTGCATTTCTATCCTGCCAAGGTGGCTTGCATAATTCTTCGCCACTCCATTTTGTCCTCACAACACTTCTGTGAGGTTGTGAGTCAGTGACTGGTCCAAGGATGAACTACATGGTTGGGTGGGTCCAACACTAAACACCTACTGACTCTCAGAAGACACGTGTGTGTGTGTGTGTGTGTGTGTGTGTGTGTGTGTGTGTGTGTGTGTGTAGAAAATAGAGTGACTGCATTTGGATTAGAAACAATCCTGTCCTAATCATCTTTGTTATTTAGGAGTAAATTCAGTTGAACTTAGTGAGAAAGGTGTGTTTAGGATTTCATCCAAGTAAGGATTTCAGGATGGTGTATATTTATGTGTGTTAAGCACTCCGAGGGCGCTAGATTTATCATCATCACACTTTGAAATGATGTGCCAATGGCATGTCCTGCCCATACTGACTTCTGGATTCACTTTGCACACTACAGTGTACATGTAACTCTGAAGTCAGGTGTTGATCATTACAGTAAAATGGAAATAATGGTATTAATTATAGGGCAATGAAATGTCTAAATTTCAGAGTACCTGAAAATAGCCTTTAATATCTTGAAATGTCTCTCATTTCCTATGTTTCTTCAGCCTTGCATTAAAAAAAAACTTAAATGCGGGAAAAATGAGATTTCTATCATCCAGCTTGTTTATCCTAATCAGGATTAGCTTTATCCTAATCAACAATCTTAGATTCAGTTTTAATGATATTTCATTAGCTTCTCAAAACTATCTTTCCTGTCTAGTTCTAATTATATCTAATGGAATGTATCTCAACTCAATATATTAAATCACGTTAAAGAATATTTTAAAAATTATTGCAGGGTCTTGGGTTGGTTTTCAGGAAGGTGAATGGCCTCTTCTTTTCCCCCTCTAAGAACAAACATATGTTAACATTATCAGGAAATGGACAAATTCTTTGCTCCTTCTACCCGCCATAGTTTAGCCTAAGGAACACTCACACTGTATTTCTTTCAAGCTGGAAATAAAACTATAATTGACATGAAATGATGACCAAAATATTCACAACATTAATGCATGCTTTTTTTAATTTACTGTAGAAAGTTTGTTTTAAGGAAGGGTATGTTTGTGCCTACCTTTCCAAATGATAAACTATTGAGAAACTAAAGGTGCACTCTGAGGCAAGTTTAACAGAAAGAAGGCCCAAAACTGCCTTGCCCTTCCAGCTTTGCTATCTGAAGGAAAAAGGAGAGACTATATCTTGTTCAATGCTTAAGAAAATATAAGCAAAAGTTTCCCCATAAGGCCATCTACATTCTGAAATCACTTGCCCATGGAGATGCAATAGATGAGAGAGGGAGAAGGAGATGGAGAGAGATTTCTACTGTTTTTCCTGTTTTGTTGTACAATATTTTAGCTAATTGTATTTGTTTTGCTGGTGCTTATTTAATCCAATTTAATATTGTTTTAGCCAAATTGTTGGCTCTTTGTAAAGTCACTTTATCTGATCACACTGGGGATAAGAGCAATTTCTATCTCATCGGACAGCAGTGGTTCTCTTTCCTGCATCTGGGGCAACTCCAATACCATTGCTGTCTTAGAGTCATAGCTACAGATTGCCAATACTAGTGCTTGGACCCAGATCATTTTCTGTGCAATGTATTTCCTCTGCCACAGAATTATGGCTTCTCTAGCAAAGAGAAGAAGAAGATTGGTCCCGAAGACAATACCCTAGCATTAGAACAACTCCTTACTCTGTAGTATTTCCATATAGTTTCTTAATTGCAGTTGAAAAATGAACTCAGATAAGCTTCAGTTAGTGGGAGAAAAATGTGCACATTTGGAAAATGTGAAAAGAAGAGTTCACAATTTGGTACAGACATGAGTTGGAATACATTTCAATGTGGAATTCAGAGAACCATACCAAGCTCAAATTTTGCTTATTTCCACTTTCCTTTCCTTTGGAAAATGGAAATACTACCAATACTACCTTTGGCTATTGATTATATTTAGAGCAGCATTAAAAGAGACCATTCATTTCCACCAATCTCAGTACTGTCTAGTCAAAACAGCAGAGATTATCCAAGATGTCAGGGAAACACCCTGCCCGGCACTGCCGCCTGAGCTTCTTTTAAGTAAAGATTCCACAGACTGAACCTAGGACTTTCTGCATGCAAAACATGTGCTTACCAATGAAGTATGCTGATGCCCAGGTACTGCTCATTCATTTATGAACCCTACAGAACATTTCCAGCAGCAGTTTGTTTTAAACCACTCAGAGCTTCTGGTACAAGCAGTATAGAGATGATGATGATGGCGATGACGATGATGATGAAGAAGAAATCACTAAACAGCTATTTTAAACTGGCAGAAATACATGCATTTCAACTGACTGCCTTTACTAAGGACAGTTCTCCTTTTCTGGAACCTGACCCTGATAAATTATTATTCCAGTTATTGACTTTGGGGATGCTTTGTTCACATTTGCTCAGGGACTGCATCTAGGCTGTTAGTTGCACTTAAGTGGGGCTGATTGAACTCCATTTGGAAAAGTTAGCCATGACTAATTGAAGCCGCATTGATTTCAGTGGGAAATATGCATGAGTAACATGGACTGCTTAACCCAGGGGACTTGGAACTCCAAGTTGGGGGGAGGGGTCATCTTTATTATTTATTTGTTTATTTAAAGTTTTTATAAACTGCTCTTTAGTGAACATTCTCAGAATGGTGTGCATTGCTTTATTCTAAGGATTATAAATAGATTCACAGAGATGCCATCTTAAATCGGTAGATGAAAGTATCAAGCAGTGGCATGCTTTTTTACATATTCCAAAGCTCATAACTGATTAAATGGACATAATACTATTCTAAGATATTTTTAACCAGAAAAACAAACAGTAAGCTACAGCAGAGTAAAAAATATAGTATTTGGAAGACAAAATAGAATCTTCAGCAATGTATAATAGAGGGTATGGAGTGGGCTTAACTAAAATTACCTCCCTCCCTTTTCTACCAGTAGGTACTTTCTGCTAGATAATAAATATCCCATGGATGGAAAGAGTTCCCTTATTTCTGGAATGAACCCAGTATTTATAGTTCAGCTTCTTAAATGCTATGATAACAATGACAGTCCAGATTGCAGTCTCTGTCCCAAATCTGAGGACTATGTTTTGATACTGTGTCTTGCTTCTTCAACTAAACATAACTTAAACTAGAAAAAAATGTTTCTTACCCACTGAACTAATAAAACCAGGTAAAATACTGTCAAGGCCATCTCTTCTGCTCTGTATCCTTTGGAAGGGAGAAGCAGATAGTGATACTCCAGCTAAAAGCAATATTTCTGTAATGCAAACCAGCAAGGATGTTTAAAGTACATATTAAGCATACTGTAAAAACCAATAACAAAAGAAATAAGCATAGTTAGAACTGAAAGTAATTAGATTCTTAAGAAAATATGGCCTCATGGAAAGAAGTTGATTTCATACTGAGGGGCTGTCCTCCCTTTCAAACTAAGGGGTCAAAATCCCACCCTTAAAGTGTTCAGAGCAAACAGAGCATCTGACAGTTCTTAGTTGATCCTTCCTTTTCAATTGATGTTGCACCACGGAATGCATTATGCCCATTCTCCTATCTCTCCAATGCCTGTCCTTGGCTTATAACAACCTGACTGATTCTCTTTTAGTTCGCTACTTATCTCCAGTTCAACCATCCCTGGAATTTCAACTGTAAACTCTTCTTCCCCACTTCTCCTGTGATTTACAATCTGTTCCCATATCCCCTGAAGTCTTTCCTGCAGCAACAATGGACACAAGCCCTATAGTTACTTAAAAGAAACTCCAGCTTTGCATGGCAATGTCTGGCTTAGTAGCCACAGTAGTCATAGCTTTTCATGGGGTTCAGAGAACCCACTGTGGTCATCCCACATGAAGAGAAATTATTAATATACTCTTTGCAACTCAAGAAAGCTACTCCACATGATCAAACACCAGTCATTTAAAAACTAGCCTATCTGAATTATTTTGCTTGTTTATTTCCATTATGTAAAATAACTTCAGTGCTACCTTGTTCTTCGTTATTATTTTCAGCTAATTATGATAAGAGTACATAATTCATTTGAAAATTACACTGCAATAATCATAGTTTAGTTCCTTAGCATTATTCTTTTTGGAGTTCTCTATGTATAATATCAGGGCATGTGGATAGTTAGGTTGTATGTATTCAAGGTTGATGTTTTCTGTCAAAACAAATTTCCCCCTAATAGATTTTTATCTGATCAGTCAAGAATTATTACTTCTTTTTAAAACCTTATTGTAATTTCTTTCTTGCCAGTTTTAGACAAAAGAAAAACTTGCTCTGACATTCTTCAGCATCTGTTGGTTTCTTTATTCTATTCTGCAAATTGCTTAGATTTAATAATAATGCAGTGGGATAGTTTGTAGTGAGGTATGTTTTAATGGGCCTTGCTGATAGCAATAAAGTGAAACAAAGCTTATTTATGAAACATGCAAATCATTGTCAAAATATTACAGTAATATTTACAAATATTTCAGTGATGTTTACAAAGGAATTCACTAAAGCCTTATCATAACCTCCATCCCCCAAAACAAAGGCTTGCATTCTTACTCTAAATTGACTCGAAATTTGTTTTTATCTATTGGAAATAAGGCTACTACATTTATTGTAAAGCAAGACTAGCGTTTGCTTAAATTAACAATATGGTTGGATTATATCAGCAATACTACCTAATGCTGGAGGTGAAGTAGCTTTGAAAATTGTCAGTAGAATGGATGGAAATATTTGTTTTGTTTCCTACGTTCATCCCAAAAAAAATATCTTCCTCTCAAAATTAGTATAGTTTTGAAAGCTGTTTTGAAAATTAGTATATTTGAAAGGAATATGTGATTCCTAGAATAGAGGTCATGTACTGCTGGTACTAGGCCTTATCTTTTTTTACCAAGCTAGACATGAAAACAGGTCAACAAAGCAGGTTAAAAAGGGACAGGAAATGGACCATTTTCATACAGATACCTTCCAGAAGTGTTGAATTATATAGGTTTTTATAGCATGTGTGAAAATATACTCACTTACTATGTTTGTTTATGAAACTGAAAATACAATCCTACAAAACTTGCTGACCAGTTTATAGTTTTTTGGTCACTGCTAATCAAGTTATTATCATGTTGGTGTTTTGATTTATTACAAAATTAAAGGCTCATTTGTGCAGAAATGATACCCACTGACATATTTTGGATTGACTAGGATAGCTTTTGCACCTCTTCAAAATTCAGGACACCAGACAGAAACATTTTTGATAAACCTTGACCTTAGAAAAATCACAAATAAGATAGTGTGGCAGCATTTTCTTCTACTTTTTAATAAATCTGCTTTTGGATATGGTGGTGTTAATGGTACTATTAGATAACCTTTGAATGTAATACATTATGTAAATACTTTTAATGAATAAATAATGTCACTTGACAGCATTTTGGAAGTATTTCAGTGATGTGTCTGGCAGTTTTTCTTCATCATCAGTTGCCACAAACACAGTCTTTGCATTAAAAGATTTTCATCTTGGTTTTGTGACATATTCTGCTTTGATACTGCTTCTGATCAAATTCAGGGAAACTCACGAGCTCAAAATATGTATTGAAGATATTGGGAAATGGGCTTCCACAGATACCCTGAAGCATGATTGACTATTTAGCCACCATGTTTTGTAGCCTGGATGAGGATCCTGCTAAAGTGTACCTTTTCTTCCCCACCTGTGAAGTCTTTGCATGTCTACAGAGTAAAATGAACAGAAGTCCTTAATTTTACAATGCTCTGTACAAATATGAATTCAGTAGTGCAAAGATGCATGTGAGCTGCATAACCAGAGCTTTTAAATTATGCTCCTAGTTGTAAACCGATATACTTTCATTGTTATAGCAACCAATTAGTATACACACCTGTTCAAAAAATAATTTTTGATCTTTCAAAGAGTCCCAATATGAATACTCCCCAAATTCCATTTTCTCCACTGCTTCCCCTTCCTGCTCCTCTGTGCTCATCTCCCAAGCCAAAAAAAAAAAAAAAAAGCCTTACCTGGGGGATGAAGCGGGGGGGTAACATGTGGAGCAGACCTCTGCCATCTGTTACACAGCCCCCCACAGTAAAGCTCGATGGCTTGGAAAAGGGGAGCAGTGGATAATTTGAATGTTTTTATTGATGTTACTCTTTCTATTCGAAAATTGAAAGGCCCATCAAGGCTTTTCAAGGAACTGACTGAAAAATCCTAATTTATTTGGGAGATAAAGAGTGGGGCTGAGCGATCTCTCTAATGGCAACCGTAAGTCATTTCTATTGGAAATCAGAGCATGAAAGTACTCAGTTATATCCAACCAGAAGTACAACATCCCTGTTCCCCCCTCTGTTATTTGACAATTCTCAGAGTTGCTGTTGTTGCATAAGCGTACCTTCCTCCTCCGAAGATATGAATCTTATAAACCTTGGATATGATATTTAGTGTAATGCTTTGTTACAAACCAAGCATATCAGTTAAAAAGATGTGTTTTCTCAGCTGAGACATGAACCTAAATCCTTTGGAATTATCTTTGCTATAAAATGGTGCTGGGCATATTTGCACAGTGCTCCTGTTAAAAGAAAAACATTTCCTTTAACTTAGAGACCTTTTCTGTTAAAAGGTCAGGCGGAGTCAATACCATCCTGCCTCAATGTGCATACAGAAAATAATTAGATCATAAAAAGCTGTTAATAATTTTTCGACATAAAAGCTGAGCGCATTATTGAAAAGTACCGACTGGAGGAGATTTTAAAGCAATGGCAACATCTGGCAAGCTCTGCAGAAATGCCGTATTTTATTTAAAGCCTGCTCAATGATTGGGAGCACTGTATCATTTTCTCCCCACCCCCCCCAACCCCCCTCCCCGCAAAGTGCAGAAGCCTGACAACCAGGATACAAAACTCCCTAACTCCTAGAAAACTCCAGGACTACTGCTTTCATATAGTTTTTTGCATACATTCACAAAAGATATTTTAATTGTTGCTTCTGACATGTGGACCCCACATTTTATGCAGAAAAGGATTGTAGTGACCGGTACTATATATCATATGCTCACTATTTTGTGTTTTGGGATAAGCTATACTACCAAGAGAAGAGCCTAGCTGCTAGAATTTCTGTGGCAAAAAGAAAAGAAATTGTTAAAGCTAGGGGTGTTGGAGAAAGCACAATGGATTTAAGAGAGTTTGGATTTCCATGAATTCAGCCTGTGTATTCTGCAACACCCTGGCTTTTTCCAAGTTATACATGTTCCATGGATTTTCAGACTGTTTTCTTGTTGTGTGTGGAAGGGAGGGAGGATATGTGCTAGTAAACATTCAGAAGTTCACATTGGCGCCAATGCACATTATAGTAATGCAAATTAACATTGAAGTGAAGTAGTGCTAATGTGAATTTGTGCACATAGAAATAAATTCTGCCAACAAAACAAAACAAAAAAGGCACAATTCTGTCAATTAGGAAAAGATGGAATGAAAGACATCTGGCCTTCTCTGGCATTAACTCAGAATGCTCTGCTTTATCTCCACCATCAAAGCCCCACCTACTTGGATGGTCTGTAGTGGTTTAAGTGCCATCTTGCTGGTGGCCTAAGTCCTCAGCAGCAGAATGGTGCTTGTGCAACTTCCTAAGGCTCCTGGACTGGCCAAATGCTGGATTTACAACTGTACCTTAAGATTACTTCTTTGAGTCAAAGGACATGCTTAGGTAATCCCTTAGTGGAGCTGTGCATTCCAGTTTTCAGTATTCCTGTGGAAATGTGTGCAGCCTTGCTTTGGATCAATAGTCTAGCAATCTATGAAGAGGTTTCCCTACCATTTTTCTGTAAAGTTACTTCCACGGGAAGAATTAAAAGAAAGATAAAATACTGCCATCAACTTACTAGGAACACTTTCATCTTTTAATCCTCCCCAGTTTGTTGGTATTTTAAGGGGAAAAACTTTGAGGGAAGTTTAATCTTCTCCTACTGAGCACTTTGTTTCCAATCTGAATCAGGTCTACACTGAATGAAGGTAAAGAAAACTAGCACATAACTTCACTGTGCATGCTTACCAAAACATTGTGTCTGGTCCTAAGTATCACTTGTCTGAAATAGCTTTGAGATTCCAAATGTGTCACATCACTGTTTTCCTGTGTATTCAGATTTAGATCATAGTTAGCTGGAAAGTCTGATCAGGTGATTCATAGTATTTCCATGGAACCATGAGTATCATATTTTATTTATATGCTTGCCTGTTTTATCATAGGTTGCTTTCTACCAAAGCAGGCAAAGCAGCATATACTTAGAAAATAGCTGGCTACTAGCTTTGAGTCATTAGAACTTTAAGTGGTGTAACAGGACCAAGCTGACATTTCTGAGTAATTACTAAGGTAAACTTATCAGATGAAGAACATATTATAGGGTGATCATATAGATTAATTCCTAGATAATATAGGAAGTCATGCATTGTTTTCAGCAGCATTTATAAATGCAGATTTTGACATGCAACCCTGTTGATCTATTTATTCCTGAATCCTTTTGATCCATACTTGGCATGAATGGTCAATCTGCCTTTTCCTGGTAACAATTGGTTTGATCCAGGCTTAGTCATGCTTCCAGTAGACATACAGAAGCAATGGGACAAGTAAGTTAAAATTTACTTAGTCTACTCTAAGCATGAATATGTCTGGATGTAGCCCATACATAATTTATTGATTGTTTGTTTATTTTGGGATCCAGGTGGCGCAGTGGTTTAAACTGCTGTGCTGCTGGGCTGGTTGATCGAAAGGTCATTGGTTTGAAACTGCACAATTGGGTGAGTTCCCATTGCTTCATCCCAGCTCCTGCCAACCTTGCAGTGCAAAAGCATGCAAATGCAAGTAGATAAAAAGGTTCCACTTCAGTGGGAAGGTAACAGCATTCCATGTACTTCATCGTTTAGTCATGCCAGCCACATGACCACAGAAACTGTCTGTGGACAAACGCTGGCTCCCTCAGCTGGGAAACAGAGATGAGCACCACCCCCTAGAGTCAGACATGACTGGACTTTAATGTCATGGGGAAACCTTTACCTTTATATATTAAGAATAATAGTCATGTGTTTTTATATACATAGTAAAATCACAATTAAATGCAAGGTTCATTGTTAAAACAATAGAATTTAATTAAGTAAGTATGGACCAGAGAAAGCCAAGCTGAACAGGTACGTTTTCAGGAAGCAAACTTCAGCCTCCTGAAGTGGTATCATCTGCATATCTGAGGTTATTGATATTTCTCCCAGCAATCTTAATTCCAACTGGTGATTCATCTAGCCCTGCCTTTCTCATGATCTGCTCTGCATATAAGTTAAATAGGCAGGGCAACAGTATACAGCCTTGCCGAACTCCTTTCTCAATTTTGAACCAATCAGTGGTTCTGTGTCCAGTTCTCACTGTTGCTTCTTGACCCACATATAGGATTTTCAAGAGACAAATAAGATGGTCTGGTACTCCCATCTCTTTAAGAACTTGCCACAATTTGTTGTGATCCACACAATCAAAGGCTTTAGCATAGTCAATGAAACAGAAGTAGATGTTTTTCTGGAACTCCCTAGCTTTCTCCATGATCCAGCATATGTTGGCAATTTGATCTCTAGTTCCTCTCCCTCTTTGAAATTCTGCCTGTACTTCTGGTAGTTCTCGGTCCACATTTTGCTGGAGCCTAGCTTGTAGGATTTTGAGCATCACTTTGCTAGCATGTGAAATGAGTGCAGTGGTGCGGTAGTTTGAACATTATTTGGCATTGCCCTTCTTTGGGATGGGAATGTAAACTGACTTTTTCTAATCCTGTGGCCACTGTTGAGTTTTCCAAATTTGCTGGCACATTGAGTGTAGCACTTTTACTGCATCGTCTTTTAAGATTTTGAATAGCTCAGCTGGAATACTGTCACCTCCACTAGCTTCGTTGTTGCTCAGACTTCCTAAGGCCCATTTGACTTCACATTCCAGGATGTTTGGCTCGAGGTCAGTGACCACCCCATCGTGGTTATCAGGGACATTAAGATCTTTCTTGTATAGTTCTGTGTAGTCTTGCCACCTCTTCTTAATCTCTTCTGCCTCTGTTAGGTCCCTGCCATTTTGATCCTTTATCACACCCATCTTTGCATGAAATGTTCCCTTCATATCTCCAATTTTCTTGAAGAGATCTCTGGTCCTCCCTATTCTATTGTTTTCTTCTATTTCTTTGCACTGTTCATTTAAGAAGGCATTCTTATCTCTTCTAGCTATTCTCTGGAATTCTGCATTCAATTATTTATATCTTTCTCTTTCTCCCTTGCCTTTTGCTTCTCTTCTTTCCTCAGCTATTTGTAAAGCCTCCTCAGACAGCCATTTTGCTTTCTTGCATTTCTTTTTCTTTGGGATGGTTTTAGTTGCTACCTCTTGTACAATGTCACAAACCTCCACCCAGAGTTCTTCAGGCACTCCGTCTATCAGATCTAATTCCTTAAATCTATTTGTCACCTCTACTGTATATTCATCAGGGATATGATTTAGGTCATACCTAAGTGGCCTAGTGCTTTTCCCTACTTTCTTCAATTTAAGCCTAAATTTTGCAACAAGAAGCTCATGATCTGAGCCACAGTCAGCTCCTGGTCTAGTTTTTACTGACTGTACAAAGCTTCTCCATCTTTGGCTGCAGACCACATAGTCAATCTGATTTCTGTGTTGACCGTCTGGTGATGTCCATGTGTAGAGTCGTCCCTTGGGTTGTTGGAAAAGAGTGTTTGCTATGACCATCGTATTCTCTTGACAAAATTCTACCAGCCTGTGCCCTGCTCCATTTTGTACTCCAAGGCCAAACTTGCCTGTTATTCTGGTTATCTTTTGGCTTCCTACTTTAGCATTCCAATCCCCCAGGATGATAAGGACTTCATTTTTGGGTGTTAATTCTAGAAGGTGTTGTAGGCCTTCATACGTAGAACCGGTCAACTTCAGCCTCTTCAGCACGAGTGGTTGGGGCATAGACTTGGACTATTGTGATGTTGAATGGTTTGCCTTGGATTCGAACTATCATTCTGTCATTTTGGAGATTGTATCCCAGTACTGCTTTTCCTACTCTTTTATTGACTATGAAGGCTACTCCATTTCTTCTGAGGGATTCTTGCCTGCAGTAGTATACCTGATGGTCATCTGAATTAAATTCACCCATTCCTGTCCATTTTAGTTCTCTGATTCCTAAGATGTTGATGTTCAGTCTTGTCATCTCTTGTGTGACCACATCCAACTCGCCTTGATTCATGGATCTTACATTCCAGGTTCCTATGGAGTATAGATCTTTGCAGCATCGGACTCTCCTTTCTCCACCAGAAACATCTGCAACTGAGCATCCTTTCAGCTTTGACCCAGTCACTTCATTCTTTCTGGCACTACTAGTACTAGCCCTCCACTCTTCCCCAGTAGCATATTGGACACCTTCTGACCTGAGGGGCTTATCCTCCGGTGTCATATCTTTTTCCCTTTTGGTACTGTCCATGGGGTTTTCATGGCAAAGATACTGGAGTGGGTTACCATTTCCTTCTCCAGTGGATCACGCTTTGTCAGAGCTCTCTGCTATGACCTGTCTGTCTTGGGTGGCCCTGAACGGCATAGCTCATAGTTTCATTGAGCTACACAAGCCCCTTCACCACGACAAGGCAGTGATCCATGACGGAGGGATGGATGTTTACTGTGTGACAAAACTGGATCAAATTATAATTTCAAAAATTTAAAATGTTCCCACCACACTAAATTACTTTTGGAGCATCCAAATGTTTCTAGGCTCATTATGAAGTAAATAGCATACAATTTCACAGTATTTTCAGCTTTTGTCATTAGACATTAGAATGTAATACTATAAGGCTCTCCTTAAGATCTCATGTGCCCTGTAATTTCTCCTGAGATTGTGAAAAATCGAATTTCAGGCTGAGTTCTATGAAGAAAAACAGTGCAACCAAGCAGTTTCTTAATTAAAATAAACAGCTGAAGCCAAGAATGTTGTGTAATTTTAAAGAAGGAGCATTGAGCTTATCAGCTGTATAGACATACACCAAATCAGACACATGCCTTCCTGCCCTGCATGAGGCCATTTCTGACAACTGCTCCATGGGAAAGATTCGCAGAGAGATGGGCCAGCAGATTGGCAAAGGCTACTTCAGGCTCTGTTCTGAGTCCTCCCTTCTGTGCTCCGCCACAAGGTCTTCTACCCTCAGTTGTGGAATGGAGTGTCATGCATTTGTTTGTTTTTAATCATTTATAGTGATGTTATGCATGCACGTTTATCTTATTCATATAAGCTGTCTTGGAAGTATTTCCATCATGAGATGTGGGATGATGCTGAGAGCCACCATGATGGCAGGTCCTAAGATGCAACAGGGGGAGAAGGGGGCGGCTATTAGCTCAATGACAGACACAGTGGCATGACAGACCTTGGGGACAGCATGCAGATACAGATAGTGGCAGGGGCCACTGAGGCTAAGGAATTTCAGACCCTCCCCTCCCCTCAGCTGGACCCCATGGCCAGGTGCCAGCAGAGCTGAGAGGTCCCATTAGATGAGAAGCATGTGGAAAAGAGGTGGGCTTGATTCCAGAGGGCCCCTCTCCAGGGGTCGGGACAGAAACATGCCCATAAGGAGAGTTTTGTGAAGTAATAGCTAGATTGGGGTCAACAAACCACTTTCTGTATGCTCAGGAATTTGTCTGATGATTTACATTTTCAGCAAAACAAAACAGCAGCCTGAGGCTAGTGATTGTCAGAGGGAAGAAATGTGGCTTTTGAAAGATAAGAGATTAACAATTGTATGTAAGTAATTCTCTCCACATCTTTTTCTATCAAGGAACATAAAAAGGCTTACATAATCCTCCTCCTCCCCCTCCCCTTCTCCATTTTATCCTCACAGCAGCCCTGTGAGGTTGGCTAGGCTGAGAGCCATTGGCCCAGAAACATGCAGTAAATTTCATGGCTGAGGGGGAACTGGAATCCAGATCCAGTCCAACTCTCTAACCAACCTCTATGCCTCACTGGCTTTTTCACAAAGGGATCACTGTGTCCCTCTCCCTCCCCCATTGTGGAGCATTCACACAAGCTTATATTTCATTTCTCCCAATCCAAGCCAGCTAGGCTGGTGTGGAGGGGGGGCAGGGGGGTTTGTACATTCTAGATCAAGAGAGGTATTACTACCACTCTATACGACTCTGGTGTGCCTGCAACTGGAGTATTGTGTTCAGTTTTGGGCCCCTCATTACAGGAGGGATAATAGCCAGGTTAGAGTCAGTGCAGCGTAGGGCCACAAGGTTGGTGGCCGGTTTGCAGGGGATGCCGTATGAGGCGAGACTGAGGAAACTGGTCTCTTCAGCCTGGAGAATAGGAGACTCAGAGGGGATCTGTTGGACATACAGGTATGTGAGGGGATGTCACATGGAGATGGGTAGAGACCTGTTCTCCCCTGCAGAACAAAGCAGGATGCGCTCCAACAGAGCAAAGCTCAGGGAACCAAGGTTCCATTTAGATGCCAGGAAGCACTTCCTGACAGTCAGGTCCCTGAGGGTATGGAATGGGCTTCCACGGGAGGTCGTTGAGGCCCCATCGGTGAGGGTGTTCAAAGATAAGCTGGACATGCACATGGTGGGCATGTCATGAGTGGTGCCGGCTGGAGCCCGGGGTCAGACTAGATGGCCTAGGAGACCCCTTCTGACTTGCTCTGTTTCTATGTTTCTATTATGATATTGCCAGTGTCCTGTGACCTGCCTTCCCTTTTGCCAAGCTGACTGGCCTTGGGACCAGTGGGAGCCCATCAACCTGCATGTTCTTCTCTGTTCCAGTGACAGTGAGCAGAGCAGAAGGAAGAGGGCCTGTGGATCACATGAAAATTGTCTGAGCGCAAGTGCTTGCCTGTATGTGCCAAAGCCAAACAGAGCTGCGACAGCATGAAGAGGTTTCAGTAACATAGCTAAAGCAACATCCTGTTCTGCCCCGTGGATGATGCGCCTCCTCTTGTGCTGCCAGCCCATTGCAAATTTAGGAACTCCACACTGCCAATGCACACCCTGGGGCAGGTGTGTGAAAGCTCTGAGACATAGTGATTCTGATTGAAAGTGATTCCGTATTTCACAGTGCTGCAGCTGCAGTACTAGCCTGGCATTCCAGTTATGGTGCATAGTGATGTCATGGCACCTTCATGACTGGACCATAAGGACATAACCACCCGCCCAATAACCTGTCACTGAGAAGTGAGGTCATTGCCCTGTGGCAGAGGTGTGTCTCTCAAGGAATCCATGATGGGGGAGGCTGCTGACCCCTATATCAGTGGGGCTCCTTAGCTATTGCAGCTTTTACTGTAAGCTTTACAGGAGCTATTTGTGGCACTGAACCTATCCCTAAAACAGGCTTACCACCATGAATAGCTCCTATAAAGCTCAGAATAAAGGTTGCAGTGGATAAGGAGCACTACTGACATAGAGTCAGCAGCCTCCCCTGGATAAATGGTTTGGAATTTCAATATGTATAAACATAAGATGTATTACTGGCATAATTGCCTTGCACTGCTCGATATGGTAACAAATACCATCAGTATGACTAGCACTGTGTTGAGAATGAGTGCATATTTCAAATTTTGACTAATTCTAAGTGTTTTCAAAATATATTTTGTAGGAGCTTTAAAAAAAGATATATGATAATCATTACCTAAGAAAAATCCAAGTATTTTAATATTGTTTTAACTTCAGCATCCATTATTTCCCCACATGTAATAGCTGAACTAGCAACAATAAAGATGTTCAGGTTTCAATGAAATATATTTCATAAATTAGCTTATCATTGCACTGATTTAGCATGCCTAGCAGGTGAAAGACAAAAACATGTGTTATCTTCCCTAGGGAGCCTTCAATGAATGTCATTCCAGCTTCATATGTCTTTCTTCTTTCCCCTTCTTGAACTGATATAAAATTCTAATGTGTGCCCTCTGGTTCCATCTTCATTGAAATCTAGCAAAACCGCTGAAGGTAAGATAGTGGCAATGGTGCATGCAAAAAGGAAAAAGAAATACAATGATATATAGCATACTTGAAGAAAGTTGCCATTGTTAACAGCACTACTTTTGTGTGTAGACAGGTTAAAATATGTCACATCAGTGTTAAAAAACAAAGTTATTCATCTTGGCTACTTTCTCAAAGTTCAGAACCCTGGTGATAAAAACTGTGCAATGTGTACATTTTGAAATTACTTTATAACTCTCTAAAAAAGCAAATATGCTCAGCATCTCAAATGGAAAGGAATAGGAAGGGTGACAGATCAGAATGTCTCACCATTAACATCACTATTTCAACTATTATTATTTAACCTGTATTATTGCCAGCCATATATTCTGTACCAAACTCTCCCATTACTTCTCACCGTCTGCAATGTGCTTTCCCCCTTTTAAGACTGTGGGATTCCAACATGAAAAAGGAATTCATTCGCAACAATTAAAACTATGGGCAAAGGAGGGAAGATCACTCGCCCATTTCATCAAGAATCTTGTCACCAGTCCTTCACAACTGCCCTTTTCCTTTCCCTATCATCTCCCTCCCCCTGCCCCCCATAAGAACTCTAAATATTCAGATACAAAGGCTTGGTTATCCTTTCATTATCCCACCCATATTCTGAGTTTGTAGTATCTTTCCCCCTCTTCCTTCCCATTCCACTCAGGGATCATCTAAAACCTAATGCAGAAGGATTGCAACTGGAAACTGGCCAGCTAGGGAGCATCCCTTAGGACAGGGATGGGGCTCCATGTGGTCTTCCAGGTATTTTGGCCTAGAGTTCCCATCATCACTATTAGCTATGCTGGCTCAGGTAGATGGGAATTGTAGGCCAAAATGTCTGGAGGGTCAGAAATTGCCTTTTATCCAGTACATCATCATTCTCATAATACTGATATACTTAGGTCACAATCTTATTTATTTATTTATTTATTTATTTATTTATTTATTTATTTATTTATTTAAACCACTTTTATGCCGCCCCATTTGCAAAAAGCCTCGGGGCGGCTTACAACAATAATAAATAAACATAAATAAGCAATTTATACAATTAGAGTTAAAAAACCGGAAGCATCTCGGCATATACCTAAAAATCCCATAAATACAATTCATAAGTTAACAATTAAAATAACTTTTAAATAAAAAGGTCTTGGCCTGATGCCGAAAAACAAATAACGACAATCTTATGCATGTTTAGTCAGAAAAAAATGCTAGAGCTGTCCTGCATGCTGGGAAATGCTGGATGTTATAGGACTTTCTCTCTCTCTGAATATGCATGGAATCCCTTTGGAATATGGGAAGCTGCTTTACATATCCTGACTTGGACCACTGGACCATCTAGCATAGTATTATTGCCACTGACTGGAAGAAGCTCTCTTAGGATTTTAGGCACTTTTTAGTAGTTGTTGTTTAGTTTTTCCTGTCCTGCCAAGAGATTTCATGGATCAAACTTGGGTCTTCGTCATGCAAAACCTATGTCTCCAACTTATCTATGGCCCATTAAAGGATGCATCAATCCTTTGTTAATCAAATACAGTAATTATCCCTTTTACATCTTGATGCAATGAGCAAACAGTGGCTAAAAATCTAGAGCGGACTGAATGATACAGCCAGTCACTCCACTGTACTGGTACCATAGGTTATCACCACCGGATAAAGTACTGCCCTCACTACTGTGTTAGATGAATCCCACTGGTGCGCAAAGGTCTTCCCTTTGATGGAATGCAATGGCAGAAAGGCAGCTAAAATCTAAAGTAGCTCATGTGGGGTGGGGGGGATTTACACTAGAATTGGTTTCAGCATTGACATGCATGACTCACGGGCATGTCACATGACACACCCTCCCCCAGTCGATCTTACGTTATGTCTGAAATTATATCCCAGATTTCACCTGACCCATAGCACATACTTTGCCGTGTGTTGAACTTGCAGTGTTGTTCTACTTAAAGGAAGAGAGGCTTTGGTTGGTGGTGGGCTGGAGGGGAGTTGTTCTTCAATGAGAAAATAGAATATCAAACATTTTTTAAAAACAAAAAATCAAGCCAGTATTGCTAATCTTTACATGCAAAGGTCTGAATGTGTGAATAGCACAAACTTCTCACACTGAGTGAGAAAGCAAAGCCCAATATATATGACTACTCAGAAGCAAATCACATTGCCTTCAGTAGTTCTTATCCCTGCAGAAGTCCATGTGTGATGGGGGCTGTAAGAAACAACTGTGTAGAAACATCCTATCTGTATGTCCATTCAGAAATAACAGACTCCCCAATGGCTGGCAAGGCTGTAGGAAGGGGGTTGCTCCAGCTTTAAGGAGCGTTGTTGTTGTTGTTGAAGAAAACTCCTTAACCTTGAATATAATAGGTCTACAGATATAAATAAAGGGCCACTTCCCTGCACACATAAGCTTTCTAGCTGCTTCTGCCTTTTCACTATTGCATTTGTGTATGGTGCGAGGTCACATTTACTAGCATAGAGGAAGCTTAAGTGTATTCATTAGCACGTCTCCCAACTGTTCTAAATGCTTTTTGTATATGCACTACAAAAATGCTCCTTGATAAATGGAAGGTGCTTTAATATGGATCCCTGCCCCTTCGAATTGATTGAAACATTGTCCATTGAGGACATCAGGTAGGGCTAGTATTTGCACAGGTACTGCTGCACAGGAAAACAGTCATATTTAAATGTAGATGTAGCATTTCACAGGTGATAAGGTGAGCAGATGCCCATTAGTATCTTTACCCATGCTCTAACATATGATGTTCTTCTAAGAAAATAAAATAAAGGGAATCACATGTTTAAATGGGAGCACTTGAGTCAGTATTTTTACTTTGTTGAATCAATCCTTTTAGATACCCCTTTTATTGTGTTTTTGAGAATAGTGCTTTGATGTATTCAGAGAATATAGTCTTTCATGAACCAAGCATCACATATTACTTTTTTCCCAGTTTGTATTAATAAGATGTAGTTCTGTGTGAATTATTGCTCGTGCAGAAGTAATGTTTTAACTTGTTAACAAAATCATTTTATAAATAACCAGTGACAATTCTGTGTATAACCTTTACATTTCTCTATGAATGCTTGATAATTTGTGCAGTTTGGGTGGGTGAAGGAGCTGGGAAATACCTGGGTTGTCTTTTCTCTTATTTCATCATAACATCCAATTTAATATCATCAATTGTGATGTCTGTTGGGATGCTAAGGCCGCATTTTAAGACAGTTCA
Organism: Varanus komodoensis; assembly: GCF_004798865.1. Taxonomy (NCBI): domain Eukaryota; kingdom Metazoa; phylum Chordata; class Lepidosauria; order Squamata; family Varanidae; genus Varanus; species Varanus komodoensis. The sequence goes on from NW_025335761.1 coordinate 30,318,818, forward strand.
GATGGATTATGACAGTAATACAAGTTGCATATTGCATCACTAATGTGAAATGCACATTGCCCAAGTAAAAATATATTTGGGCATGCCAAAGGTAGTAATATGTGTGTTATTAATTTATACAGCACATTAGAAAAAGCATACTCCATGTTTGTTAGGTTAATGTTTCTGAAAGCATATGTGATGAATGCCAAATGTACAGCCAAATAAACCTGCATTAGGCATAAGCATATGTATTCACATATTCAAATGTACAAAATCCAATTAAGCTCCAACTCTTCATATTTCTTCATTCATGAGGCAACATCTTTATGACAAAAAGCAAATAAGTAAAAAGTTTCTTTTAACCCAAAAATAAAAAAAATAAAAGTTCGAAGTTAGTCTTCCACAGATAGCCAATTTAATTATGCTAAAAATGACATTTTTAATTAAACACCAAGGTAAGCATAAATGGATTTCAAAATAATTAATCAAACATCAAAAAATTGAAACCTTTTTCTGCTTGAGCAGCAGAAATGAAAGAACCAGTCTTCGGGTCTCATAGAGATTCAATCTAATTTAATTCTCTGTCTTCTCTAAATAAACATTCCTAAAACCTTTTTTTCATCTGGGGGAATAAGGATGAGAGGGGTAATCAATATTTCTAGCATTTTAATTAAAACCGTTAGTGGAATAAATCCATTTAATTATCAGTTAATGAAATACAAGGTCATTTACCTGACAGGAACTTTGAAGGTGGATTACTAGCTGGAATAAAGTAGACGCACCCAATGTCACAGCCATTTAGCTTCTGTCAAATTTAAGGTTAAAATCCTTTTAGACTGTTTAACCTATTCTCTACCATTTTTCTATTATGTATGCAAATTGGGAAGAGGATATACATGATCAAAACTTATCTTAAATTTAATTTGTCTCCAAAGTTTCTATTTTACTGCTGTCTTTCTCAATGGTAGTGAAGAATGCTGTCAGCTAAACATAGATACTGCTGTTTGTTTTAAACAAAACTGGCACCAGAAACAGTCATGTTTATATTTCTTTAATTTAAAAAGTCATATTACCCTACATGAAGGGGAAGGATAATGATCAGTGCTGCAGAACAAACCCTATATGAATATCGTCCCAAGTTTCCCTGCTTTTCCAGGGGAAATGACAGCACTGGGCTAGATAGACCAAAGGAACACATATATGAAGGTGTCTTAGTAAGAGCACTGGCCATCTACTCTGCATTGGCTACCCTGGCTATGGTCTGGGCTCCCAAGCTGGAGTCTTCCTGGAAATGGCAAGAATTCAGCCTGAAAACGTTTTTGCACAAAACATATGCTTTCCAATGAACGAGGGTTTATCCTTAGAGTTTGTATAAGGCAGCTTCATATGCACTGTATAAAATCTAAAAAGTTTTGACTTTTTTGGTTTATTGGTTATTATTTTGACATCCCCAATAAAAGCTTTCCTTTGATATGTTACAATACTTCATATTGCCAAAACCTTTTAAGAACAAAAAAGCAAATTATACTGTTGCAGAGCCATATCAAAAGAACTGAAACTGCTAGCTGTGTTTAATATAAAATCAGAAGATTTTAAAGAAATATGAGTTGACATCTTGTAAACCCGAGTCCCCAACATGGTGCCCATGGGTATCTTGGCACTGGCAGGTACATTCAATGATGCCTGTAAAGGGATCCCCAACATGGTGTCAATGGGTTCTCAACTTTTCTATTTTATTTTTCCATTTTTAAGTATACATACATGGATCTGAAGGTAAATGCATATAAATTTCAGCCATTTTATGTAACTTCAACATATCTAAGCAAAGATCCTTTTGAAATTGTGATGTTTATGCTGCTTCTTCATATTTTATTTATTTAAAGTATAGATTGTTAAATTAGTTACCTGTTTTACCAGAAAGCTGATAAATTATTTAAATATTTAAATTATTTAAAATAGTATATATACCAGCAAATATTATTGATTCTTCCAGTACAAAATGTATCTGTATAATCTCCTCCCACTTAGACAATCTCTTCGAAAGGAGATGTTGCACTGTCCAATAGATACTAAACAAAAGTTTTTGATGAATAGGATGAAGCCTAAAATCTAAGGTGTTACAGAAAGATGCAAGATCAGTGATGGTGCTGATGCCCACTGCAGCTTCTCAGATTCTGAAATGTGCTCATGGTTCCCAAAAAGCTGGGATTCTCTGTTGTAAATCATATCAGAAAATGGTTTCTAAGATCAGGACAAGATGGAGTGACTTTAAGAGTTCAAAGAAATCTTCTGAGGATTTCAGAAGTATGTTTCACTGACATAAAGCATTTGCTTTATAAATTGAATTTGCTTTATGTAGGGCTTTAGGTTAAAACTAGTGGATAGAATCTGCAGTTCTAGGTGTATTCACACATAGAAACATAAAAACAGAGCAAGTCAGAAGGGCGAGGCCATCTAGTCTGACCTCCGGCACCAGCCAGCTCTGCTCACGACATGCCTACCATGTGGATGTCCAGCCTATCCTTGAACACCTGCACCAATGGGGCCTCAACGACCTCTCGTGGAAGCCCACTCCACACCCTCGGGGTCCTGACTGTCAGGAAGTGCTTCCTGGCATCCAAATGGAACCTTGGCTCCCTGAGCTTTGCTCCATTGGAGCATGTCCTGCCTTCCTCTGCAGGGGAGAACAGGTCTCTACCCATCTCCATGTGACATCCCCTCACATACCTGTATGTCACATACATGTCTGCCCTTAGCCACCTGGGGTAAGAGAAAACCCAGACTCTATCAGACTTGTTTTCCTAGCACTTCCTTTTCCTTTTCCGGATCCTGAATCTTTCCACTTACTTCCATTACTCATAATATCTACACATCCCTTTAGCTTTAGTAAAGTCAGTATCGGGCATCAGGAGGGGAAATTCACAGTGACATTTGTGGGCATCGGTCTAGAGATAAATGTAAGCTTTTGAAGCATATGCATTTCCTGAATATCTGAGTTGTCTGAATTCATTTGTGCTAAACTTGCACTGTGCAATCCAGTAAAATAACTTTGGGAGTTTGGGGGGTTGTCCAGGCTTTCAGGGAAAGGGAAGATACCCTTTTCTCAGAACCAAAAACAAAACTTAGTCCTTGACTGTGTACACCATAAAGTACGCAGCAAACTCTTTGCCAGGTTAATTTCAGTAAGACTTCCAGCAACAAGGACTTGGCTACTCTCAGTTTCTGTAGCCAGTGTGATTCAGATTTGGTGGTAGGAAATTCAGCTGATGCCATCTGATTAAGGTATTAGAAACAAGGGGAAATATGTATATTTTCCCATCATCATTGCTGCTGTTGTTGTTGCTGATTTTTCTCATGTAGAAATCTAGGTTTTGAAATAATTTGGTTGAGGGAAGCAAAGACTGAGGGACTGGAAAGAGTTAGATGTAGATGGGTACACTAGAAAGTTGCTTTTCCTTGAAAATGAAAACTGAGATTTGCAAAATATTAGGCTTTACAATTGTATAAAAATGTCATGACCTCATAGTATATGCATAGAGGTATGAAAAAATCCATGCTGGCTAATGTACTACGCAAACTTAAAACGTTATGTTTATCTGACTGATGTGAATAGACATACTTCCATGTGCAGCTAACCTTGAACAATGTAATTTGCCTACTTATCCTATTATGCCCAAGTCTGCAGTTTGGAATTGTGGGAGGCTTGACTTTTCTGCCAAGGACTTTATTCTGTTTCCATCGAAGAATGGAAATCATACTTGGCTCTGATTTTTGTAGAGGAGGACACACAGAGATAAATTTCTGTTGAAAATCAAAAGAAACCTTTTCTCTTTTTGGAATTTGCTTTGGAAAGCTGATCCAGTCCATATTCCCAGTGCGTAGAGCTTTGTAGATCTCACTGTGATTATCAAAACAACTGCAGTAATGCACGCAAATGCTAACAAAATACACTCAGGGATTTATAGAGTTATTTTCTTAAGCTACCAGTCTTGTAGATTCAGATTTTGTGGGCGTGCGTGTGCACGTGTGTGCATTTGCACACATTGTGAATATGAAACATTGCATAAATCTTATCTCCAAATAACATGAAACTTACCCCTACATACTAATTTCACTATGTGCATTGAAGACATTTTGCCCTGAAGACAATCGTTTTGTTAGTAAACCAGGTCTTTCTTCTTTTGCTTCTCTTCTGTGGGCCTTTTTTCCTGAAATGTGTGTTTCAAGGAAAAATTGACTCGGTACCTCTAGAGACTTCAATCAAAGACCAGTTTTCCTCTCAGTGCATGCATATTGTTGACTCGTACATCAGCAGGTGCTGCTCCTTCCATCTCTATACGAAATCTAGCCTCCAATGTTCCGCTTCTCTGGGAGTACTAAGTGCAGAATAATATGGGGCCTTTTTCAAGAGACTGACATACTGAACCCCCTCATGCACTTCCTTTTCAAAAGAACATGCAGTAGGTAGCTGTAATTTGTGATTAACAGGAGGTTAAATTGCTCAGATCCACCAGTGGAATTTCATTGCTTTCCATCTGGATAAAAGAACTGCACTACCACAACCTTGCTGCAGTGCAAGCATTTTAGTAATACAGAATTCTTCACCAGAAAAATAGATAGTTAACTGAAGAAGATTTCTGTATAGGTCAAAAGCTTGTCTTTGCTTACATAAGCATAACTTACAAGCACAAGGCATGGTGTTTATCTTCTTATTAATTATTATATATACAGGACAATTATAAAGGAGATTTTAAAAAATTAAATATAAATTTCTGCAACATACAATTCTTAGTTTAAAATATTTACACTTCAAGGATGTTAAATAACTTATGTATTGAATAAAATACTTCTTAAAACTGTCAATGTGCTATGTGATTTACAGCCTTGGGAAAAAAAATAACATAGAAGTCATAACTTTGCGGGTTTTGTGATGCATGAAGATCAGATTTTTTAATGTTGGTTAATGCTTTACTAATTAAAGTGTGCATGTTAATTAAAGCAGAGGCTAATGTTAATTACCTATATTAATGGAATCTCATGTAGCACCTGCCTGAAGCAATGGGTTCAATTTTCAAAATATCTCAATTAAGGCTGAAACTTTTGATTTGCATCTAGTAGGGTTTCAATTAACTGCATTGCAAACTTAAATAACACACTTAAAGGCATAATATCACAAATCACATGCAGCACTGCAGACTTGGTTGGTTCAATTAGTGAGTAGGGCTGTGAAAGCTTTCACAGTCAGTAGGTGAAGGCCGTAATACTGGCATGTGAATATAATCTAGGTCTGTAGCCATCTCAGTGGCAGTTTCAAGAGGATGTTAAATATTTCATTGGCACTGATGATGATGAAAGCTCTATCACATATATAGCAGTGTGCAACATTTAATGGGGAGGAATAAAATCAATGGACCTTACTTTCACATAAAAGTATATAGGATTGGGGTGCAAAGTCATTCATCAATTCAAAAACCTGGTTTTTCAACAAAGAGTTACATTACCCCAGTTTTTATTTTAGCAAAGCTCAAAGTGTGATTGTATTCTAGATCAGAGCTTTGTGAAATAAGGTCTTTGGGGCAACTATATGTGACCCTCCGGGAGAATTTCAAATACTATTTGTGTCTCTTCACATCACACATCTTTGTGCGAACAGCTAAGGTCCATCAAGACTATCAGATGTGAATGAGGATAGGAGAATTCCTTGTGTGTGTATTCTTCCTCCCATTGCTGGATTTAGAGGCAGGAAAAATACTGATACTAGTTTAGCCAGACAAATACTCTGCAAATCTGCATCTGATAGTTCCTCAATGTGCACAGAAGATGAAAAAATAAGTAAATAGGAGAAATTGTTTTGCAGAGCAGGAGAGTAAAAGCAGCCTTCACCTCCACATTCCTTTCATTCTGCGTATGATTCCCATAAGCCTCTGAGTTCTGAGGGCTACAGGCATGGAAATTGGACCACACCCCAAATCAGTGAGTCAACCAATAAATGAGTGCATGGGATTTAATATGATTAATCAATATTCATCATAGATGGCACATGTTTACAGTGCCTTTGCAGATGACACACAAAGTGTGTTCAGGCATTTAGTTTTTCAGGAAAGAAAAGCAAACGCATGTAGCAAGAACAACAACAAAAATTGCAGGGATTGCTATCTCATTGGTAAATGCTATTTGGGATTCTGAAATCTGAAAATTATGGCTGAGGATAAAAGCAGGGAAGTCTGCCATTTTTTAAAAGTAGTAGTAATATTTTTCTACTCAGGCAGATACTTAAACCACTCGACATCTGTGTAAGAAATAATGGTAAACCATACCAGATGGTAAAGCCTCTAATCTTAACCATACATTGGAATTCAGACCAAATGTTGACCACCACATGGTACCACAATGTACAAAACTGTACTGCATGGTAAATTGGTCAGCAATAGTTACTCTATGTATAATGGGAATGATGAACCTAAGACAAGAACGGATGGATAAGACAAATGGTGACCTGGAAGAGGCATAAAAGAAATGCCAAGGACAAAGGGTAGGAGTGTGGTAGGAGTGGAGTGTCCTTTGTGGTAGGAGTGGAGTGGAAACTGACATGGGACCTAATGACAGAAAGGGCCAAAAGTAATTAGATGCAAGAAAGCCTGGCAGGTGGAGATGGTAGACTTGGGGTGGACAGCAGGGTGCTACAGACTTCTGAAAAACAGACAGTCTTTTTAGGCCAAATTGGAGTCATTCAAGTAGTCACTGGTAGCAGATCCCAGCTTGCAGTGTATTTGCTTTTAAGACTGCAATGTCCGCCCTAGTCAGAGGCAATCCTAACTAGATTGTTCTCTGAAGGGAAAGTGGAGGGCCAGCTTACCAGGCTTTTTGTGGCTTTTCAGCACACCTTCCCCACTGAATGTAGTAAGGCATTAGCAAGGCCAATTCTGGGCAGGCATAACTGAGGAATCTGCTTTGGACCCCTAGCAAAATGAAGCCGGCTATGGATCCCATGTTGGTTCCAGCCTGCCTCCAGTTTGGGTTCTACCTCTGGCAGATTTCACGGCAGGGTTGAGACAAACTTCTTCCCATTCCAGTGGAGCTCGTTTCTGGCAGCAAAGGGACACCTTCTCTGCATGCCATCCTTCCTCAGAGGCTGTGCAAGGTGGTTAGGCCTATTGTGTTACTTGGAATAGGCTATCTTTTCAGGCACGCTTCCTGGAGAGGTGCTCCTGGAGCCAAGTTTATATTCTTTTTGGTGCCAGGTTAAAACGTTTTTATTTAATTGCTATTTTAAAAACTAAAATTTTATCGTTAACAGTCGCTATTTTTATTTTTGAGTTTTTGTTTTTTTATCAACTTTTATTGAATTTGTTATTTATAAAGATTATTTTATAGTTTTTAATTGTATGTATTGTGAGCTGTCCCAAGATGCCAAGGCATGTGGTGACGGCTTTATTCAAAACAAAAATTTTAAATAATAATAATAAATCTTGAACACTGTTGCACTTCATGCTGAGTAGGCCCATAAAGAATTCTGCTGTAAATTGCTTTTCTGTTCCTGGAGGGCAGAATCCCATGGCTGTCAGGCACTCTCCTGATAGCTGTAGGGTTGGTTGGAGTCCCAGCGCCAGTCTCAGAATGTGCTGGTAAGCAGATACTGGGTCTGCAGCGCAGAGTGGCCTCTCTCTGCCCTCTGACTTCAGAGCCAGTGCAGAGGGCCGCTGTGTGGGGCAGGGAAGGAGGAATACGGCAGGGCCTCTGCACTTCCTCAGAGGCCAAAATGGCTGAAATCTGCCATCTATATCCTTTGCAGCGTGAGGGAAGCACAGAGCCAACGTCTGCCTCAGCACTGCTGTGTCTGAATGGAAGCCCGTAAGTCCTCTGCATTTGGAGGGTTACAGGCAGCAACATTGGATGGCATTGAGTAACCTTGAGAGGGCTTTTCTGCAGCAAAAGAAAATATATCAAAATAGATACAAATATTAAGAATATATATCAAAGTTGGAAAAATAAAATAAGGGAAGATTAATCTGTATAATATCTTAGCAATATCAGGTCCAAGAAAAGATTAATATTGGGATTCGTGCTTGTGGTCTTTACTTATTTTTGACTGCTAGGCATAAAAAAGTAAGATGTGAATCAAAAGTCACAGGAAGTGGAGAGACCATTAAATTTGGTCTGCCTAGATAATGACATAAAAGTGTGATCACATTGCCTTCCCTGCCAGACTAAGGCTGCAATCCTATACCCGCTTACCTGGGAAACTCCATTCAAATCACTGAGACTTACTTCTGAGTAGATAAGTTTGTGCTTGCCCTGCATGTCACTTAGCTATATGAAAGGAAGGGCAATTTGTCAGAAAAATTGTTTAAGATTATTTCTTCCAAGTTTCTTACATGTTTTAACTGGAATGGTGGTGGATCACATCTTAATACAATATGTAGACATAAAGTAAAGATTTAACAATACATTTATATTCTCCTCTTTTATTTTACTGCATGTTACAGCCTGTCTCTAGAGGCATAAAGCATTTTTATTTTCAAGTAAATTTATATTAGCTACAGTCTCCAGCTGTTTTCGATGTAACATCATTTCCTGTTGGTTCTGTTTCCAGGACAATTCTTTTCCCCCTTTCCTACCACCTCACCCCACCCCCAAATGAAAATGAAAAATGTAATTTAACAAAGACATTCTATAATTGCCTTTGTATTCAGCAATCTAAATATTTTATTTTATTTAAAACATCTGTTTGCATAATATCTCATAACTGTACTAGCAGATATCAGCTTTCTGTAAGTCATCTGCTGCTGCTTTTATTTAATTTATAAGAAACCAACAAAATTGCTGTTTAATTTAAATCCCTTCCACTGAGTCAGTATAAAATTATTTTGCAAGGCCAAAATTGCTTGCATTTACAGTTCTTGTTAAACCTACCCAATATTTTTTCAAATATGGAGGTGTTTTTAAAAAATCACTGTGAAACATTGTATCTTGGTTGACTTCAGATATGCATTTTTAAAACCCATGATATTAAACAATACTAATAATAAGCATATATTTCTTACAAAACCAGCAACCAACTGAAGCTGTATCTTAATTGCTAAGCCTTTTGGAGCAACATGTCATTTCATACTCAATAATATTGTGAAGTCAGCAAGAATTTGAGTGTCATTTTTCGGAAAGATCCATGGAGCAAAGGCATTTTAAAAGCTCTTTGCTTTCTTAGTGTTTCAAGATTTCCATATGTTTTAATCCAACAATAATTCTGTTTTTTTGTGAAAGCCAAAAACTTAGATACCCCCTCCCCAGTGTTTAACTTTTAATGGGTAGCATAATTTGAGGCACAATACCACCCACCCTTATCCCCACCTCAAAAGGAATAAATGTACAAGCAATATGGGGGATGTCTAAATAAGACAAGTTTACTTTTTGCAAGGAAGTAAATCTAGCTACTCCTTTCTGGAGCACTAACAGTATGAAAGGGAAATGATTATGGCTCCCTGCTGGCACCCTGTTATGACTGACAGGAAAAACCAACAAGTATGCCACTTGGGATGTCTTGTTCAGGAACTTTCAGGAGGGTAGTAAATTGGTGTTGGCACAAACACAGAAAAATAAAACGACTTGATTCAGCAGTTTTCATTTTGAAATCCCTGAGCACTAAAGAAAGAAGTAAATATTCATCAAATGATCAAAATATATATTGATTTTTATTCTGCATTAGAAGCTCAAAGTCAAGATTCTTGACAGGGTGGATGTTGGCTTGAATGATTCTCTTTGAAATAAGGATACAGGCACAGGGCTGAGTGCATTCCAGAACATAGGAAAAAGACTATTAGGACCATAGGAGGCTAAATTTTTAAAAAGAACTCTATAAAGACATACTTGTTCCCCACTGTTTTGATAACTAAATTGTTATTTGTATTTAAAATAATTTTTGTTGATCTTACTTTGTTCCTTCCGTCCTGCCTTTATCCAAAGATTACTGTGTCACAGAATTTCTTAGTGTTCAACCCTGTGCATGTTTAGATGGGGAAAGTCCTACAAAACTCTTCAGTCAGCCAGGCCTAAGCATGTATAGGGTTGAGTCTAAGCAGGACATGATGCTGTGGTCTATGTAACTCTGGTACTCAGCATGCGTACTTTCTCACCTTTAGGAAAACAGCATGATACTAGACAGAGGCAGTAACCTAGCCCAATATGAGAAATGAGGTGTATTTATTCTCCTTATATACCTGCCTTTCTAGTTTACAATACTCAAGTGATGGAATTTAGGAAAAGTGGAATGGAAATGGATTTTACCTGGACTAAAAATGGTAGACTAGGAAATAGTATCAAATATCTATTTGTGCTATAATTCTCTCTAAACATGCATAGGATTGCATTCTTAGGTGGTTTCTAATGTTGTTTATATTAAATTGTTTTACAGGGAAACTATTTATTTATTTATTTATTTATTAGATTTATATCCTGCTATTCTTATTTTTAAAGTAGTCACAATGGATTACATCCTCCTCCTGCTCTCAGTCTTATGCCCACAACAACAACAACCCTCTGAGAGTCTGTGACTGGCCCAAAGTAACCCAATTGGCTCTGTGGCTGAGCAGGAACTAGAACCTAGATCCCCTGAGTCCCAGTTCTGAGGTCATAACCACTACACCATACTAGCTTTCCAATTTAAATGGATAATTACAAGGCACAAAGGTGTTCTTTCACAAAAAGGACAGAATACAAATGAAACAGATCCATGCATGTTGATCCAAAATAATCCCTCATGTGTCTGGAATGGAATCATACTATAAAGAAGGTCCTATCAAGTGCCAGCAATAATTATCACCTTTTACTGTTTATTAATTAAGTCTTATATAATGAAATGTGGTCCTCCAGGATATGTTTACCCAATCACAGACTGGTAATAGTAGAACATGTTTCTGTTTAAACTTTAATAGGATTACCACCCAAGGATAAAGCCAATGCACACTTGCCTGGCAGTACTGAACTCAATGGACCTCTGAGTAGACATGTATGGCACTGCACTGTTACAGTACAGTCTTATACATTGGGTACAATCCTATATAAGTTCTGCTTAGAATTTACCCATTAAAATTACTTGACTTAGAACTTCGCAATATATCTTCCTTATGCTGGGTTTTGCCCTTCACCTTTGCAGAATTTGCATTGAATTCAGTGGTGCTTATTGCTATGAAAGCATGTATAGGACTACAACCTAAATAAATAAAATTGTTTTAGAAGGGTGTATTTCCTTATCACATGTAGTATCACATAAAACTGCACCCCAGGCCAAAACTAAGTAAACAAATGCATTAAAGTTATATTTCATTGAATGCAAAATATTGAAAATAAAAAGACATGCTGCCTTCATTACTGCATTGCTGTGATAAAATTTGTTTTTAAACCACCTCCTCTTGCATTAAAATCTCATTCATTGTGGTGAAGTAGAAAGGGATTTTGTTTACTACCTTCCAGACTAAGGCACAAATAGTGTAACTATCAGAGAGTTAACTAATTCCCCAGCTGTCATAGATGCTTACAATTCAGCAAACATCTTTAACAGCATCGCTTTAAAATTAAAATTCCCAAACATTATAGCTAATGCTTTAATAGTATGCAAATTGCCAGGAATTCAGCAGCAGCAGGGAAGCTGACCTCTCAACAATACAAATAGTGTATGTTTAGCACAGTTACGTTTTCTAAAGTGGCTCTGGACTTTACAAGAAGCTCTGGCAGCAGGATGCACAAGTAACATACCCATCTAAGTATGGATTAATTCATTTGCCAGTTTCAGTTTCTGTTAGCTTCATTTATCCAATTTCAGTCCATTTGAATTCACTTGAAGAATTTAACAAAATTGTATGAATATTCATTTGCATTTTTGTGTGCACTTCTAATGCATAAGTTTTGCATACAGTTCTGCCTAATATAATGCATTTGATCACATAATGCCTAACATTATTTTCACTAATACATGCATTTCTCTGTGTTGCCCTTTAATGTGCACATTTTAATGCATTTCTGATCAGACAAGTTCAGTGCGAAAATTTGGAGAAGTGCCGATTTGAAGAATAATTGATTTCAGTTCATATATTGATTCAAAATTAGGTAAGCACATAAAATGTGAAGTTAATAAACTTTTCCCCCATTCCTATTTCTAACAACCGAACAGGTGATGCTGGCTTCCAATTTGGAAACAATTTAAGTGCATCCACTATGTGAGTTTCCTTCAAAAGATACAATTGCTGCTGCGCTGATGCACAAATCACTAGCTAGAGATACCCACCGTGGTGCTTTCCCAGTGTTTGGAGCAATTTTTATCATCACTACCATTGATCATGCTGGCTCAGGCTGACAGGAGTTGTAGCCCAAAATATCTGGAGAGCACATGAGGTTGAGAAAGGCACAAGGCACTGACTTCCAGCAGCACCTGAAGGTTAACAACACTTTAGGAATTTTACAGTGATTTTGTTTTGAGCCTTTCAACCACAAGTGGATCTGTTGCACCATTTGTGGGCTGTAGTTTTCACATGGAACTCCACACAAATGCAGGCATTCATTCGCTTTAGTTTGGAGGAATATTTTGCATGTTTAAATAGTTCTGTATGCGCAGATCCATCCCAAAAAATTGAAACAAAAGAGGCAGCCAGTCCGCATGTGTGTTAAGGCTAAATTGCTTTAGGTCAGAGGCTTGCCAAATAGCTGATTATGTCTACATCTGACACAACTGCCTTATTTTAATCCAATTCCTATTTTGTAAAATAGTTTAGCAGTCTTAAAGAATAAAGTACAATAATAAAGTTTATAAAGTATAATCCTGTATTTACGGTTATGTTTCATGGAAAGCAAGAAAACACAAGTGTCCCAAGGACCATAGCCTTATAGTCTTATCTTCCACTGGACTATCAATGCCTATGAGCCATGATAGCTACACATGAACTCCAGTATATTATATTGGGAAATATGCCAGCAATCGTTCAAATTAAGGATCAAGATTAGCCTGTGGATATAATTTTTCAATACAACATTTGTAAAACGTATTTCTAACTTCATCATACCACACCAAAGCCACTTTCTTTGAAATCCAAGTTTATTAAGGTCAGCATCAGCGATCCTTGGTCCAGGATAGATTTGTGATCTTGATCTCTGTTTAAAATCAGAACAGATATAAATGTTTGTTTGTTTGTTTGTTTATTTATTAAAACATTTTTATGCCGCCCCATTCGCCGAAGCCTCGGGGCGGCGCACATCACTGTTATGAAATGTTACATTTCATTTGTTCATTTGATTGCCAGATTATTTTTATGAATCAACCAGGATGTAGGAGTGCAGACCTAATTTTCAGCACTTTTACTCTGATATACTTTGTAGCAGCACACATTTTGTTGACTTTGAGACTTCCAGTGGACTCTGAAGCATATAGGATTTTTTTTACAAAAAAATAATCAATACCTGCTTGAGGTTTTCAAAGTCTCCAAGGAATTGGGATGCTATTGGTAGGATATGAGCCGCTGCGGGGGCAGGCTTAAGTGCAGCAGGCTTGTGAGAGAAGACTTCGTGCAGAAATCAGAAAGATCTGCTTGAAGATTTTATCTGCCCAGATTTCTGCATGCTGAAAATGTTTCCAGTGGCTGAAGACAACTGTAACATGCAAAAACTGTTGATATATCGAGCAGAATTATCAAATGATAAGTGAAACATTCTCCTGAGGGCAGTTGTCTATAGATTCACTGGAGGTGAAGATGAGCAAAGGAAGTTTGTGTTCTGTAGGAGTAATAGAAAAGCAGCAAACCATACAAGGCCCACAGAGTGGTGAATTTGGGCAGTCATCAGATGCACATCTTTAGAAAGGTTAAAGGGTTACTCTGCATAATGAAGACATTCAGGTAAAACATGTGGAATAATCAGGAATATGAGCAGATACAGAGAAGTCTGTTGGATATAGGTACCCATCACCACACAGATATTTATTTTAGCTAAGCTGTTGCTACGAACTCTATTCTCTGCTGAAAAAAGAGTACCCATATCTGTGCACAAAAGTTGTAAAAATCCAACAAGTATCCATGGCCCAAGCATGGAATGGGGAAGGGTACACCTTACCATAGCCTAGAGATCCAGTGAGGCAACCCAAGGTTGCAACATAGTATTGTGAGGGATGGGAGAAGTAGCTCATGCTTGAGGGTATCCATTCTATTTCCCTATATTTAAATATCTAATATCCGTATCTTGTGGACTTTGCTAGAGGAAGCTAGAAGCAGTGTTAGAGCAGAACAAGCCCCACTTGAAAGAGTGTGTTGCTGGTCAGGCCCTTCTCTAGAACGTGTTTGTGCTGTTAAAATAGGACTGATAGTTCAAGAGGCAGATTTGTATATGTCATACTTTCTCAAAAACTACCAATCCCAGCATTCCTTGAATGCATGACAATGTGTGTCACATCCATAAAAACAGACATACACACACATACTGCAACAACTGGCTAAAATACAAATTCCGCAGCCAGAAAGCTGCACAGGGTTTACAAAAGGCAGAAGAAATGTCACACTACCCAGTTCTTTTTTTCCCAAAGGACCAGGCTTGTGGCAGAAAAACAGGGGTGGAGGGAGTCATTCATAATTTTGCAATAGAAATGGCATAAAAGTTTACTTATAAAGTGCTTTCAGATGCACTGGTCCATTAGAATTGAAAAAAAATCAAAACTTGATGTCTTTACTAGCACCAATAAAAATATCACATTCAGCAAGAGTCGTTTTTCAGGCTAGATATTGTTTTTTAAAAATAGTAACATGGGGTTTGTTTAGGGACATGGTGGAAGCACCCCAGAACAATCTCTGAAACACAGAAAACACACTTTAAGTTGAAGCAAATTTTTCTTTCATGTCTCATGAAATTGTTTATATGGGGTGAGATCATGAAATGTGTGTGCAAGGAGGACCATTGTTACAAGTTTGTACTGAGCCCAGAAAAATTATGCTTGAGCTCTGCCTATTGCTCCTATTCACTGCTATTCTACTTCTGCTTTACTAATTGTTTCAATCCAAAACCAAGTTCAAATAATTGCAGCCCAAAGATTTCTAGTTAGCCAGCAGATAATGCCTTTGAAAAAGCCAAGACTGCACTTGATGAAGCCATCAAGGTAAGGACAGATGAGTCTATAAGGTAGGTTGTTCTATAATTTGGATGCCATTGCCTAGAATACCTGGCTCCACACAGGGTCACAGCAGAGAATGCCCACGGATTTACGGAAATGTGGATATGGGAGGATACACTCCCTAACATATGCATGTTTTAGAGATTTAGGCATTTAAAGGTGAGTGTCAGTACTCTGAATTAATGCAAGAAGAAGTCAGCCAGCCAAGCAGCAAAAATTCTAAGACATTCTAAGACATTATAGATGATACATATACTCATGATCCCTAAAGCCTAGATTATAAACCGAATAAACTGAAGCTCAGTCCAGACAAGACGGAGGTCCTGTTGGTTGGTGGTTCGGGCTTCGGAGAGGGTGAACTGAACCTTGTTCTGAATGGGGTTGCACTCCCTCTTAGGGACAAGGTTCGCAGCTTGGGAGTGCTCCTCGACCCGGAGCTTTCACTAGAAGCTCAGGTAACAGCAGTGGCGAGGAGCGCTTTCCTCCAGCTTCGGCTGATCCACCAGCTGCGCCCCTATCTGGAGTACGACTGCCTCGCGACAGTGACACATGCATTGGTGACTTCCCGTCTCGACTTCTGTAACGCGCTCTACGTGGGGCTACCCTTGAAGACGGTCCGGATACTTCAATTGGTTCAAAACAGAGCTGCCAGGCTGCTGACGGGGACTGGGCGTTGTGTTCACATGACTCCAGTTCTCCGTCAGCTTCACTGGCTTCCCATTGAAGTCCGGGCCCAATTCAAGGTGTTGGTGATGACCTATAAAGCCCTAAACGGCTTGGGTCCTGGTTACCTGAAGGAGCGCTTGCATCCATATATGCCCAACTGCCCCTTGAGATCGGCGGGAGAGGCCCTTCTCCGGGAACCCTCCATGAAAGAAATTAGGAGGGTGGGTACTCGGAGGACGGCTTTCTCTGCGGTGGCGCCTAAGTTATGGAACGAGCTCCCCAGAGAGGTCCGCCTGGCGCCGTCGTTACCTGTTTTTCGGCGCCAGGCGAAGACCTTTTTATTCAAGTGGCATTTTAACTGTTAACATTATTGGTTTTATCTGGCCAGGGCGGCTTATTTTATACTGTATTGTTGTATTTTTAATTTAATATTTATATTTTTAATTTATATTATAATTATTTTAACTAGTGATGTGAGCCGCCCCGAGGCTTCGGCAAATGGGGTGGCATAAAGATGTTTTAATAAATAAATAATAAATTATGTCTGTAATCAGTTTAATGTGAACTCTTTGGAAAATCAGAAAGATTGGTCAACTGATTATCTAATCGGTTGACTGTGAATTTTCCTTGATGAATGCTTGAAATTTCTGCTCTACCACAGTTGAGCATTATAGTATTTCATATATTGCCCTTCTAACCTTTACTTTTTTTTTTATTTTTGCAAAAAAGAAATAAGATACAAATAAGATGAGAGAGAAAGAAAAAAAGATAGCAAGGGATAGCAAAAGAAATATAGCATTTATTTTCAATATCTAACATGTTAATGAGAAAGCAAAATTTCTGTCTCCTCTAGCTGCAGTTAAATCAATCAAGTCTCACTTAAAGTTCAACAACAGATTAATCTAATTTATCAAAATAATGGTAAATAATGTCTTAGCTTTAGCACAAAGTACAAGTCACTAATGATATTCTTACAAATTCTGCTTTCTTAAATATTAGTTAAATTGCTCATAATAAGCTTTCCATTTTTCACTAAATTATTGGTCTTCTGTTTATATAATTGGTTAATTTTGCCATTGTTGCATATTCAGCTAGCTTATTTTTCTAATCTTCATTAGCTGGAAAGTCTTCTGCTTTCCACTTTGATGCAATTGTAACTCTTGCCACTGTTGTCATATATTTAAATGACTCTAACATAATCTTTGGAAGAGTTTCTGGTATAATACTTAGTAACATATTCTTTGGAATTCATAGGAAATTAATTTTGAGAATTTTCTGCAAGTTTTTAAAAAAAATTATCACATATTCAGCACATATGGTAAAAAGTCCCATCTATTTCTTTACATTTCTAGCATTTCCTATTATAATTCTTATCCATTTTCTGCTTATCTTTTGGGGTAATATATCATCAAAAATACATCTTGTACCAATTTTCTATTAATGCTTGGTCGGAAGTAAATTTTATATCCTGCATCCATAGGGCTTCCCATTGATGGGATGGTATTTCTTCTTCGAGGTTCTGCATCCAACTATTCATGCATGTTTTAACTTGTTGAGTTTCGGTATCATGTTTTTGTAGATTCATCCTAATAAATGATATTTTTGATGTTAAATCGTCTTTTCAAATTCCTTCAGGTCTCTTATTGTACCTTTTCCTGTTTGAAGTTCCTTTTTCAATCTTGAAACCAGTTGATAATAAAGAAGCCATTCTATATTTTTTCCTTCATCTTTTAGTTCTTGCCAGAGTTTGATTCATCCTTGTTGATCAATCATGTCTCTATGTATTATACGATCATTATTTTTCCTTAAGTATTTCCCATAGTATGCTTCTATTGGAGACATCAAAGAAGAATTTGGAGGACTGATTCCCCTTCTTGTGGAATACCAAATTTTTATTAAACCTTCTCCAAGTACCTGGCTATTGTTTGGTGTCAAAGCTTTTTGATAGATTCTTTGGACCATAAATAATTATGTATTCCATCTCCAAGGTCTGCTGTTTCTGATTTTTTCAGTAGAAATGGAAGATGCTTGGAGATTCAAAAACCCCAAAGTCAGAGATTATACTTTTTTCTGCTAGACATCAGGCATATTCAAGGATAGACATGTCCGGAATATCAAAAACTTTGGTTCTGAATTTAGATTTGGTAAGGATTCAAGCTAAGATGTTTTCAGTTCATCATCAAATTAGAAATAATTTGGCAAGAAAAGCAAGTTGGAAGAAGATGATGGAGACTGATTACTCTAGTTTGCCTGCTATGTATGTTACAGCAAGTGATCAGGCCTTGATACCGTGCACTGATGTAGGAAGAAACTTTGTACCAGCTTTGCCTCAGTTCGAGAGAAACCTCTACCAGGCTTGGGTTTTGTTTTGTTTTGGTTTGGTTTTTGTTTGTTTGTTTGTTTTTACCGCTGTTTGAGATTACAGCCTGAAGGCCTGGCTTTGGGTTTTTTGGGGGGATTTACACTGGATTTCAATAAAGATGGAATTCTGAGTTACAGAGAAATGAATTGGATATGAGCTTAACTACCTGGATGGACACATAGACCAAAGTATGTTTTGTGTTCAGCAATGAAAAAAAAACAGCAATCTGGCAGGCCCAGTGACTCAGCCCATGCTTGTTCTGCCTTCCTAGAGTAGGAGACATTCCTTAGTCACATTGCAGACTTATAGCCAGCCCAACCTCTTCAGGACCCCTGGGGGACAGACTGAGAAGGCCAATTGTACTGACCCAAAAGGGAAGCATAGGAAAGGAAGCCAAGAAAAATTAGGAGACATCAGTGAAGATCTGGAACAAGGCAGAGAAATATATAGATAAGCTCACAAATGCTGTGGGAGAACTATAGATAAAATGGATTACAGCCCAATTGGAGACCAACTACATTGCACTACCAAATGTTATCCTTCCTTTTAATAAAGTTCAATACAAATGTATGTATGGGGGAATAACTGCTCAGAAGACCATCCACAAGGATTAAAACAACAGAAGTATTGAAGATAGCAAGTTTAGAGCACCTGTGTCAGTCCACAAAACAGATGTGAGTCAAAGAGATGCATTTGAACACAGATAAGTACACAAGAAGAATCAAGGAATTCTGTAAATATGAATTTAAGAGCTGAGCAGGCACAGACAGGTTCATATTTCAGATGGCAGCTTCCCAACAATAGGAATTGAGCCCTCTCATTGCTTCAATATAGCAGACTTAGGAGACAACACCAAAGATGAAAGCTAACCTTGTGGAAAAGATGTTCAAAAATGGCTGTGTAGAACCAGCTCCACCATTCAAGAAAAGTGATGAGTGTTGGTACCAGCCAACTTTTAGTACGTATCATCCACAGAAACCTGGACAAATTATAATGGTCTTTGACTAAAGCACTGACTTGCAAGGGGTTGTTCTGAACAATGTTCATCCTACTAGGTCAGATTTAACAACCAACCTCCTAGGACTGCTTATCCATTTCAGAAAATCCAATGACATAACTGTAGTAAATGTTCTACTCCTTTGTTGTTGGTAAAGCATTGTAAGATGCCTGTGGTACAGTGATGACTAGCACAGCACTAAAGTAGCTAAATACCAGATGCAGGTTCATGTCTTTAGCAGCAGTTTGTCACAAGCAGTGGCCACCTATGTATTTGTGCTTAGTATGCACATATTTGCGCAAGCAGTTTTATTAACATGATGAATAATTTTACTGTTGTTTTTTCTTTAAACATACTTACTCTTACACAGTTTTTATTAGAGGGCATTGAACAATTCAGAGAACTATAAGTTTTGAAACAGAGCTGAATTTCAGTCTACATAGTGGTGCAAAAGTACAAAATTAGGATAAGGAACTGAGCGACTTGCTTCCCCACTCCTAGATATGAGCAAGGTGATTATATTATAAACATGGGTGATTTGTGAGAAACTTTTTGGAGAAATAAATTTCATTTACATCCTGAACAAGAGGTACTTAGACAGTTAAGGGGTATCTGATTTTGCTTTTTTGTTATTACTAATAGACTTTTTTCTGGGATTAGCAGATATACATCTAATCTAACCACAGAATATTCTGGGCACAATTCTAAACATGTTTATACAGAAAAAGTCCTATAACTGTCATTTGTAGCACTTCCTTCTGTCCAAACATGCATAGGATTATACCCCTACCTACTTAGTTACACCCATTGCTTGCTGAAAAATGGAACCATGTTATAGTAAATTAGAAACATGTTGAAACACTTATTCTTGTGATTATTTCTATACTGATTTTCTTTAAAAATGTGATACTAAACAGCTATAATTATACAAATGTATTTTGCAACAGGTATGAATCGTGTTCTATATCCCCCATTTCTTCCACTTATTTATTAAAAATAAATTTCTATCCCACCTTTTAGCTCCATAGTAAAACCCCCAAGGCAGATAGCATCATAAATGAGAACATGAAAAACCTAACAAACAATCATAAAACATCACACTGGCACCAATAGCAAATAATTAAAATCAGCAAGGAGCCTGCAAGGTCATATTGTTAAAAGATGCACCTGAACAAGAAAGTTTTCAAATGGTGGCTGAAGAAATATGTGAAGAAATGCTGCCTAACTTTGTCAGAGCAGGACTGTGTTGTCTTCCTGGGAGCCTTTCTGGGAGCCTTTTTGCACTTTAAGGAATGAGGTGTAAAATGCTTTAAATAAATGAATAATCTGACTACCAAGAAGGCCCCGTCCTTCATATGTGGCAGCCACTCCTTAAGGGGGGCACTCAACAGTCCCCCCCCCGCAAAACTGACAGGTGCAAGCACATCCAGATGGGTGTTCCTTATCTGAAAAGCTTCAAAGGCTAAAAACATCACTTTCAGTAGGAACAATTTGGGAACCAATAATTAGTATAGGAGCCTTGCAACAAAGCACAGTCCCCATTTCTAAATGCATTGGCTTGAAATTAACATTCAATATCGGTGAGTAATTGTAATTAGGGCTGGACCTTTAGGCCAGGTTGCCAACCCCATGTGCACAGTGCTTTCCTAGTACAGTACAAGGAGAAGAATTCCAAGCTGCGCACCTGCATTGCATCTGCAGGCACAAGGCATGGTTTTGAGAGCAAAAGAAGCTACCTTATACAAAGTCAAATCCATAATCCATCTAGCTCAATATTGCATCTAATATAGTGCCTTCCAGGTGTTTTGGGATACAAGTCTCATAATCACGGTCCATGCACTATGAGGGCTGGAGATGATGGGACTTGTAGTCTAAAACAAACAAAAACCTCCCCAGAACTTGAACTCCTCATCTGTGGGCCCACTAGGTAGGGGAAAGCTGGTCTGCACTGACTGGCAGTAACCCTCCAGCTTTTCAGGCAGGAATGTTCCCAGCTCTACCTGCAGATGCCAGGGAACAAACCTGGGACCTTCTGCAATTGCAAGCACTTCACCTCTGATCTATAGCTCTCCCCTGTTGTCAGCATGCTTGTCCATTTACAGATTGCTTTATGACTTTTATTTAATCTTGTACTTTTTCTGCATATAAAATTGACTGGGCATGGATTACCAGGAGTCATCTGGTCCACTCTGAACTTCTCTTAAGTAAGGCACTCAGTGCTTTCTAAACCTCTGGATGTGATAGGATGGATGTAATGGATCCCCTTTCTTCTACATCCTTATGTAATTTGCAGCTTGCTACAAATGGAAGAGTAGATTTAGGTTGCCAAGTGCTGCTGCTTTTTGAAACACGTGGTAACTTTAATTGGTGTGTTTGCATTTTAGTGAAGTATGTTGTAAGGAAACAATGCTGTATTTGCCCCAAAGTGCTCTTGAGCTCAACCTTGCCTCTGTACTCTTCCCAGCTACCCAGGGGCAAGCACGGCAAATAGCCAAGTCCATCTCTGTGTCATCTGGTGCTCTCATCTCTAGAATGCAAGCCATCAACACAGCTGCAATACATAAAATATTTATTCAATAAGTTCTGAAGCCAAATATTATTCAACATTCTTTTTGACCAGGAAATAGTCTAAAAGAAAACATCAGGACTAATGTACATCATTTTGCTTAAAGTTGAAGTCGCTGAGTAATCTTTGGAAAATTAATCTGTGGTGCAATTAAAACTCTGAGTCCTTGTTTTTATTTACATCATTAGTAAAACAAACACTAGTACAGGAAGAAGCATGTATGAAACATTAGGCAACAGCTGAGCAGAACACAATCAATGGCGAATGAATAATTCTTGTAGAACCAAGTACAAATAACCCTGGAATTGCATGTTGATGACCCTAACAGTAATAGCTGGACTAGGAACAGCACTCTATAAATAACATACTTGTTACTCTGAACTGAATATTGACATACCTAGTGTTCAACGAATAACCATTCCCTGTGCCTCCAAGCAAGATCTGTGCCAAAGACAGGTATTGCTGGGCACCCACTTAGGGTCCTTCACCAGCAAAGGCACGGTGACAGTTGGTCCCTGGACTTGCTCCTTCTCTTCATTGCTCACATGTCTTTAGTCCAGACAACAGTGGTGCTGGTGAAGCACTGGATGCTAATCCAGATTGCTTGCTGGATCTTTGAGAAAGGATAAGGAGCAGTAGTAGTGGGTGACGATGGCAGTGAGGAGGCAGACTAAGGTGAGGGCCCATGAAGGGTGTCTTGCCCAAGGAGCCTCAAATGTCTGAAGCCAGCACTGCCTTGAAGAAGCCATGTGGAATGGGCTCCAGATGCAAATTCTATTGCCCTTATAGTACGTCTCTTCCTTTTTTAAGCCTATGATATGAAGGAAACATGCTATGTGCAGCCTGACTAGGCATCCAATTCATCCATTGATAAAATTCCTGCACTTGAAGGTTTGGATAAAGAAAAACATGGTTAGTTCTGGTAATTGGCAGGGAGAGTGTGCAGTGTCCCCAGTCCATATCCCCATGTACATTTTGAATGTGCACACAGAACCTTTTCACTGACTTTCCTTAGAGAAGATGCTCTCATGCACACATCCCTCTGCACATGTAGAACTTACCCTTCCCTGGGCATGAATTGGGAGTTCCTTGAAGACACGCAATCATGGCTGTACATCATAACTCTGAGTGTACAAGTAAATGCTGCATAAGGCCAAATTAATTTAGATAAACTATAAAATGGACATGATTGAAATCTGAATAACTCACTCAGTGCCATGGACCTGAATGCAAGATAAATACAAATATGAAGAATATCTTGGGCAAGCTATTGAGGGTCATTTTTCTTGGTAAAAAGGCAGGGTGCAAATCAAATAAACTCAAAATGGCAGTGCTCAAGCCATTTGCTTTTGTTTTTCAACCATTTGTTCCACTTTTTATAAATTGGGGAGGGAACCTTGAAAGGGGTTCAAGTGGTTGCAACCCTTTAAGGAAATTGTTTTCTTCCTCTCCTACATGCACACATGAGCACCAGGCACTTCCCCACAATGCTTCTCTTCCCGGCATCTGGCTTTCAGGCAGCACCGTCTTCCTAGGAACAGTGGCACTGTTGCACAGAATTACTGCAAGATAACATCACTGTTTCTGGAAAGACCACTGATTAGAAAAAGAATCACTTCCACAGCCATCCAATCAGGGCATGGAGAATAATAATGAGGCTGCCACAGATGAAAGCAGGGAGTGTTTGTGCACTGTCCCTCCTCCCCAAAACATATAAAGCCAGTGTTATTAAAAAAACCACCACAATAATATTAGGACAACGTTTAATACCATTGTGGAAGGTAACTGTTGGTTGAGTTTTGTTCATTGCATCGGAAAGCTGTAACTATATAAATGTCTTCCCTATGAATAAAAATGAAGGGTTTATTTCTTGTTTTCTTTTTCTAGGCTGAGGTTCAGCTATGCTATCTGGAAGCACAAAGAGATGCTGTTGAACAGATGTCCTTAAAGCTGTACAGTGAGCAGTACAACAGCAGTAGCAAGCGAAAGGAAGAATTTGCGGATATGTCAAAAGTTCACACAGTGGGAAGTAATGGGTAGGGAACTATTCTTTTTGTTGTTTTATTCTCAGTGATCTGAGTCTTCTTTTTAAAAATGTGATCATCTCTTCCTTGCTACTGTGTTAGTCAGAAGGGTTTTTCCAAGTAAGTCAAAGATGCAGCCATTCTTTCTCCTGTATGAAAAATCCTGGATCTCACCATGTGTTTGTTTTAGATTACTAATATAAGGATCAGTTTATTATGACTCACTGTCCTTTATCAGGTGATCACTGTAAAATCAGGCTAAGTACAGATGTTCATTATTTCAGATAGAATGTATGGAATAACCTCTTCATTTCTATTTATGATGCATGTAAAGCCTTGACCCATTATATCTCTGGATTCCCCAAGTTCCCTAGCACTGTTTTATCAAAGATGTAAAAAACACAAAAGGATTGCTTTCCTGGATCATACCAAATATCCTTCTCCCCAGCACTTTTTCTCCAACAGTAGCCAGCATAATGGCCCCGAGAAACTGACAATCAAAGCATTTAGTCAGGACACCTTTCATTTGTCACTGACTGAGACATCAATCCACACAGATTTAACTGGGAGCAAGAGCCCCTGAATTTATTGATTAGGCACATTTAGGAATTAACCCTTCACACAGTGGGTGCTTAAAGCACTGTACAGATCAGCTAAAACAATCACCAATCTGTCAAAACAGGAGCAGATATCATATCCATTAAAAGCTCAGTAGAATAATATAGTTTTCACTGCCTTTCTGGAACATGGCTAAGAGGTGCTAATTTAAACTCCCTTAAGGAAGTTCCCTAATTGAAGCATTGCCACCAAGAAGTTGCGTCACCAACCGAATCTCTCTAATATAACAGGACCTCTTAAAATGACAATACGTTGTAGGCAGGTTCATATGGAAGGAATACCCCAAAATACCCCTATTGTTTAGAGTGAGGCCTACTTCTGTATAGATGTGTCTGGAGTAGCATTTTCTCCAGTTGTGTTCCTGCTCCTTTTCTTTTTTGTTTCATGATAGTTATGAGAAAAACCACATACTTTCCCTTACCTCTTGTCCTCTGGAGGAGAGAGGAGAGAAATCTTCCTATATAAGAGTTCTCCAACCCCCTTGATAGGCTGCCACAACCTAATCTTTACCTGCACGCTCTCACCTTTCCAGCCGGGGAAAGCCTAAGCTCTTTTGGGTAAGATTCCCCCTTTCAGCCCAGTTCTAGGGGAAAATAAAAAGGAAGGTGCAAGGAACATGCTAGTGCAATTTAAGTTACGTTAATAGTTTTGTCCAATTAGATGCTGCTCTCTGTTTTTAAAACTCTGCCACAATAAGTAATTTTTTGTTATTTATTTATAAAAATAAACTATACTGGGATTATTCCTACAAATGCACATGATCATAGCACTCTAGCAAGATCCTTTGAAGAATTCCTAATATTGCTAGACCATGGGTAGACGGTGCACAGTGGCAAATAATTCACCTTGAAAAGAATACACAGATATTTTAGGTGGAAGCTTGTACATCTACTCCATATCAGGCCTACATACATTCTTTCTACAAGGTGGGGTGAGAATAAAAACAGAACTGAAAAATGGCTAACAGGAAATGCAAATAGAGAAAAAAGAATAACACTGGTCTTTCAGATTATAGCAAACCAGGCCTGCATGGATGAGGACCAGCGCTTTTTTTATTTGACCTCCCATGCCATACCTCCCAGAATTCCCTGTTCCTTTTGTGCTTAGCTGAACTTCACACAATACAGGGAGGAAACACAGCTTTCCCAACAACAATATATTGTTCCCAGTGTTAATGCAAAGTATTTTGAGATGGCTTGGACTTGAATAGGCCATTACGATTTAATAATGTAGAATGATCTTTACAAATGATCTGGTCCTAATGGAGATAGAACTGGCTGTTGAATGGATCAACACAGCTGCCTGGTTTTTCATACTCTCCTTGGGTCTGCAACTATATCAACTTTCATGATGAGGGTCTGCACTTCAAAATTTTCCACTACATTACTGTTCACCTTTGCTGATGGGGAAAGGAGACACACACACACACACACACAGAGAGAGAGAGAGAGAGAGAGAGAGAGAGAGAGAGAGAGAGAAGAAAAAAATGTAGAAATGTTACTGTAAATGCATGTTAATGCAACATATTCACAGTTGAATCTACTATGTATGAGTAATTACTTGTGTGCAGGGCAATCAGGTACATATTTACTTAGAAGTAAGCCCACTGTGTTGAGAGAAGATTGCTCCCTAGTAAGCTAGCAATACTAGAACAAAACACTGATAGAGATACAGAATTTCTGTTTAGTTTGGGTGTTAGAGGAGAAATTTATTTGGGCCACACATGGACAACAGCAAACGAATGAATGCCCAGATCTCCAATTATCAACTGCTTTAATAATGATTTATTGAAGAGTTGTAGTGAATAGAAATCATTGGGCAATATTTACAGTAAGATTCTTGCTATGCATGATGCAGTATCCTAAATAGTATAGAAGGATGAAAATTAGCAGAGTTGAAAGTCCTTTGATCATTTAATGAAACTGTTCTGATATATGATGCTTTTGAAGATTTCAAAAATGATACTAGGAAAAGGGGGATATAGTAGTGATGACTTTTAAAAAAGGGTGTTCTTTTTTGTTGCTTGAATTGATTATTTTTCATAGAATGCAGGGTTTTCCTTGTGTTAGAATACGTGCACAGGCAAAAGAACCTTATTCAATCTGAATAACAATACCAGAAATTATACAAAATATTAAACTTGTACAATTGGCTCATAAAATAATTTCATATGATTTTTTGTTGGTTAATGGTACTCACAAGATAGTTTCCTCATGAGAAACACACTCATGAATTTTCATTTTATATAATGAATTAATGTCCACACCTTAAGAAATACCTTTGCATTCTGAGGATTAGATCTGCAACTCTGAATTTTTGATTACCTGTTCTCCCACTCCAACCCTTAAATACATGCCTTACAACTCAATTTTGCCACCCTGCCCTGTAAATGTACTTTGGCTTCACTGATTGCCTATGTTGCTGTTATTATTTAGCAGCATATGGGGCTGGTTTTATTTTGTGCATTCATTCATTCATTCATAACATTTTTATACTTCTTACTGTTTAAAAAAAACAGAGAGGGGGTTACATTTAAAGTGTGTGCATGTGTGAAAATCATACCCAGGGAACTCAAGTATCAGCATAAGGGAAACAAAGAATGCAGGGCTGCAGTATAAGTGCTAATCAGTGGCTACGCAATCATGCATATTTTAATAACCTTTGTAGGCACACTGCTGTTAGTGCATCACAAATCCCAGGGTGAGGTTGTTCCAGGGAATATGTGTCACCCTCCAAAAGGGGCTTTTCTGCACTACTATCAAATAACATTCCAGAGATCAAGCATAGCACTTTTGATTTACTTTTTCAAAGCCCTGGGAACACAACATCTGACAGAATCTGGTGAACTATCTCTGGAACACAAGGCGGGTTTTAAATATTTTGGAGTCATAGCACACAAGGAAATTGCCATGGTATGACAAAAGGGGCCTATTTAAGAAAAGTAGGGAGAAAGAAAGTTATCAAGGACAGCACAAGGCACACAGAGAGATCTGAAATAAAATCCATCAATGGCATTGGAAACTGTTCTTCTACCAGCAGAAAGGATCAGGACCATGACACTGCCCTGTACCTTTTCCCAATGAAAACATGTTATTAATTATTTTATACTGTTTTAAACCACGTTAGTGCAGCTTTAAGGTGCAATCTAAGGGGATGCCCTAAATCCTCTGAACTCAAAGAATTACGGGCATTGTAAGCAGGCCAGGCAGAGTGCAGAGGTGTAACTCTCTTGCCATGTTTCTCCTCAACTGGACAGCTGATCTCAAGCATCTAACTGTGGTACTTCCAAGTCAGAGGGAAGGAGGGTGAAGGGCCAGCAGCATTGCTCTCCTTCCCGCCACATGCCAAATGATACCGCCTAAACTTTTATGATTTCAGCGTAGGAGCTGGTGCAGTTCTTTCTGCCTTAGCTGTCTGGGAAAGGCACTCCAAGCACAGAGGTTCAGTTCTAACATCAGAGCTGTTTTCTGACATCTGAGCTGTGACTCTGAGAAATCCTATGGCCTTCTAGGTGCTTCCTTGCAGTCATAACCTGTGCTCAGCTGATTGCATGTTTAGACAAAAACTCCCAGAATTCTCCAGGCAGCCATAGGACTTTTCTCTATCAAAACTTGCATAGGATATAATCCTAGATTATCAGTCTGCATTAGGGTTGCTTGTGATATGCAGACAATAAGCACTAAGCAGCAAACATACAGAACATGCACACATTACCTTTGTTCCACAGAGACTCCTGAGATACTTGAATTTGAATTAATATGTAAATCAGGGTAAATAACAAAGCAGTGGTCGATGCATAATTAATATCGAATATGGATTTTGAAATGCAAAATAGCATATACATTTATATTGGCTGGGTTCACATGACACAACAAGCCCTGGCAGGTTTTTTTTTTTTTTACCATGGCTTCTCTGTCATGTCATCTGAACCCAGTCATGGTATTTCAGCATGGTAAATGAGGTCTTTAGGAATTGTTCTAAGAAATAACTGGATGGGTCCACACAACACAGCAAACAACATTGCACTGTTCTCATGGCGCACATATTTTTGTCCCAAATTACCAGTCCAGTGATCAAGTGTTTACCCAGGCACTGTGTTTTCCATGCTGCTAGCTCTGCCCTCTGGCCTTGCCATGCATCCCAATACACGAGTGAAATCTTCCCTGTGAGCCACAGCAGCCTCCTCCTGATTAGTCCACTGCAGTCCTGAGGTAGGTTTCACCTTCACCCTCACAAGTGTATTTGCATGACTGTGGGGCTTCCCAGCCAGTCCAGCCCCTACAGAGATTTTTATCAAATGAAAATAAACAGTTTGGCTGCAATTCCATCCTTCTCACTCTGGATTTTCACACTGCTCCCCTGTTTCCAAAAATACACAAAGATAAACATGTCACTCAGCTAATGGAACTAAAGAGAGCAATGATACAGCTCTTGCTAGGGAGCTGAGGGCAGTATAGATTAAAGGCTAGAAATGGCCACTCTTGTGGCCACTCTTGCTAGGGGACTTTGTGTGATGTAGTGGTTAAGACTGGGACTCAGGCGATCTGGGTTCGAGTCCCCGCTCAGCCATGGAGCTAACTGGGTGACTCTGGGCCAGTCACAGACTCTCAGCCCAACCTACCTCACAGGGTTGTTGTTGTGGGGATAAGATGGAGGAGGAGATGTAAGCTGCCTTGAGCCCTTTGTAGGAAAAAGGCAGGATATAAATCGAAAAATAAATAAATAAATAAATAAATACCAACAGTAGTAAAATGGCAGTCCCCGGTATAGACAGCTAGAGAACCCCAGGTGAAGCATGAAGACCTCAAAACAAGCTATTAATTCTCTCCATGGTTTCAGAAAACTAATCCTACCATGCAAAAACTCCAGAACTGAGTCTGAACAACACAACACAACAGACCCAGTGCAAGGATAGCTCCACACTTCAAAAGGAAGTTCAAGGAAGTTAACATACATGAGAGCTTGAGGGAGCCTCCCAAAAGCACACTCTTCTATGACAAACTGGCACAACTATGCCTGGATCACAAGGACAACACAACCACCTACAATGTGAGAAGTAGAATCCCTCCCTCCCAGCCCATGAAGGGTGTCCAATCACCATTGAGAAGTTCCCATTCCTTACTCACTCCATCTCCAGAAGGCTAGAACTGTACTCCTCCCAGCTAAGCTCATCCAGCAGTGCTTCTCTGAGCAGCATCCTCTGCCACCCTCTTCAGACCACCAGATGCCCCCCTCCCCCCACACACACCAATAGTCTGCCTAGGCAAAGCAGGACTAACCATACCTTTCTCAAATCCATCCCTTGCATCCCAGCAATCACTTCAGGCATTGGCTGCCCTGCAACCTTTTCCTCCAGCACCAGCATCTACCATATTGAGGGATGTGGCCAGGAAATGTCATGGGTGGGGCCAGAGGGTGCACAGACAGGGCTGTGGGGGGTGTCCTCCCAGGAAGCAGTGTGAATTATATTACCCAAGAAAAGCAATCAGAACTGGGACACTAAGGCAGGAAGGAATGGGCATGCATCTCAAGAGCAATTCACACTCCCACCTCTGCCACATATGAAATTATCTCCAGGGAAAGAGATGCAGCAGGCACAGCACACCATCACTGATCTCAAGCAGTTGGTGATCCAGAGCCTCACCACCACAGAGCAGCCCCCAAGGACATGAATCAGGAAAATATAACAGTCCTTATACCACATTTCTCACCTCCTCCCAGTGAGGGTGCCTTGCCATGACTGAGATTGGTCATGCAGGGTATGCTCAGTGTGCAAGACAAGCCTCCCTTTGGAGTCTTCTCAGAAGGGTAAGCCAGCTCAGAAACCCATGAACAGGAGGAGACACTGCAGTCGCTGAGCAAGCAGTTGGAAGTGGAGGAGCCAAAGAAGCAGAGGGCTCAGAGTGCCACCTAACTGCTGGAAAAGCACAAAATAGATAGAGTGCATCTAAGCCAAGGAACTGATTACAACCAAGGAACTGGCTGGAGAACAGAGATGTTCTAATACATGAATGAGCAGGAAAACCAAAGGCTGGTCACCAACTGCTTACTCAATGTCTACACTCAGCTATTGGTTTCCTTAGCAGAGTAGAGTCCTTGCTCCAGAGATGTGGATGCAAAGATGCCACCAAGCACTGGCCATGGTGGGGTGGACTGACAAGCTTTTCTGTCTTGCAGTGAGATGTGTCGGTACTGGTTGTGGCAGATGTGTTTTCCCCAAGGCAGACCTGCAGGCAGCCCTCAGTCCCCTCAGCACATTGCTACATGCAAGCCATGGCATGGAGATGTGCAGATACATTTCTGCAGTGTTGGGGAATGGGAAGTGTAAGGGCCAGTTGCAGTAGTGGCAGAAGTGCATCCAGTGACTAGATGCATGCTAGCTTGGAGAAGAATGCTCTGCTGGAGGGGTGGGGTAGATTCTGGACACAGCTTTTGGGCAGCAGAGCTTGCTCACCAGCAGGATAATTTAATCATTCTGTGTGAGCAATGATACCCTGCCGTTTCTTCCTGAATAACTCCTTTCCATAACCTGCATCTCATTGATGCTACTGAAATAAACATGTATTTTGCTACTGATGCCTCATTCCTGTTGGGAGGATTTGGTGTGGGATTGAGAGGATAGGGCATACGGAGTGCAGCGATACAGCACTAAAAGCAACGCTATGATTGGCATCATCCTTAACACAGTTGTCTGAAACATCCCAGAATAAGTGTTCCATGAATGTACAACACACTTGCATTTAAGGCATGGGGAGATTCCCGCATTGTTCATACATTATTGTGGAACTAGCCCTAAGTGTAATCATAATGGTTGTGTTACATGAATATTGACTTGGTTTTAATATAATTCAGCACTGATAAGTGCATCCCAAATATATGTGTGTCCAGAGTATTTATATTGAACTGCTTATGGCTTGCACCAATTCCCTTGTGGCCTACAAGAAGCATAGCGGATATCACTGATTTAAATTTAAATATACCATGATAATTAGTTTTGGTAAGCAATAATACTGGAAGTGTTGCTTGCTACCATATGGCCCATAGATTCATAATTATACTTTGAAGCTGAAGGTAAGGTTATGGAGAGTTTCAGTTTAGCAAGTCTGGATTTTTAAAAGTCAGACAATTTTGCAGTTTTTCCATGTGCACCCTCTCTTTCTTTTTCGTATCACAGTGTTTTACTTATTCACTAGGCTTTCAATAGAGAATAACATTAATCCTTTTAAGCTCCTTATTCTAATGATTTATTTTGTTGGAAACCGTTGTGATCCTTCTTTGAATTTTAATGATTGCTGGCTATTCAAGGATTCATTGTTTTGACTTCCTGTCCTTACCTTTGTTTCTAACATGTCTGTAGGGAACACCTGTCTAATACTGTATCTGGCCTTGGTTCTCACTGGCTTACCATATTCACTCAAGCCTATCTTAAAGCGTTATGTTGAAATGCTAGCTACTCATGCATGAAAATAAATGTAGGATATATATTTGCAGAGATAGGCAGATAGACAGCAGAGAGATGGCTAAATGGATTGAGTCATTTTTCTGTGAAAGTAGTATTTTTGGTGCAAATAATAGCACATAATGCTCAGTGCAGAGAAGTTTGCTAAATATGCTAGCACTTCAAAAACCATTAAGCAGTTCTATATGTAATTCCCATTTCTTAAATTTCTGAAGCAAGTGAAATATGTCTGCTGTTGTTGACAGAATCTAGCATAATTTGCTGAGATTTAGGTCATGGCTTATATGGGAGTTGAATTTTCCATCCTCCTTGTTGAAATAAAGAATTGCTTCCACAACAGAGTATGAATATCGTACGTTTTGGAGAATACCTTATTCTAATACAAGATTTTTATACTCTATTATGCATAATACATTTTGTTCCTTATCTGCAGCCTTTTGGACTTTGATTCGGAATACCAGGAGCTCTGGGATTGGCTGATTGACATGGAATCCATAGTGATAGACAGCCATGACCTGATGATGTCAGAGGAGCAGCAGCTGCATCTTTACAAGGTTAGAGCTTCCGTTACTCCCTTTACCTAGCTATAGAAGATCTGATTAGTTTGACAAGTCTTTCTCTCACAGGATAGCCCTGCGTTCATTGTATATATCATGGTGTCTATTAGAATTCCCTTCCCTGTCCCCAACCTCATTTCCATCCTCTCTGTGCTGACAGCCTGCACCAACATCATAATTGTGAGAAAGTTCCCTTTATCACATTCTATTTGGTGCAATTCTATAGGAGGACAAAGATTTGTCTTTGGAGTGAATAGAAATAGATGAAACTGCATTCATAAAGAGACTCAAACAAAATGAAGAAAAAATGATAGTAGCGTTTAGAAAATGTGTTTTGATTGGAGCTTTCTTCTAGATTTAATGTACCTTTCACACCTCTTTAGTAAAGAAAAAAATGCCTTGAGTTTAGTTTATTGCTTTCAGGATATAGAATTCTTCCAATTTGATTTGTATTAGTTAAATGGAAAGCATATATTCTTGCATTAAAACTGTATGCTGCTTATGAATTAAGCACAGTAATTGTAAACTTACAATTGCAATTTTATTGTCTAAGAGAGAAGGGGGAGGGAGAAAGTTGTTCTTTTCTTGCTGTTGCTATTAGCCAGGTAGCCTGATAATTTGCCCTTAATAAAGCATTAATAAAACTTCTTTAAAAGCTGTACGTTCATCTTTAGCCTCCACTTAGGCTTTTGTATGTGATGTGGAAATCCAGGCTAGTACTGGTGCGGGAGTGGGGGTGGAATTTGGAAACTGAAGGAGGGACTTTATACAGAAATATCAGGATGCAGTAAATCTTCCTCATTTAGGCAATTTTTATTGGACTAATTCTGACAGTTGTCATCCTTGAATTGCTTTGAGCATATGGCATATCTCAAAGACCAGATTGTGAATCATAAAAAATAAAATTAATAACTAACCACAGAATCAGCAACAGTATAATGACAAGAAACAGCTACCCTCTAGCTTTTTAAAATTTCTTATAGAAGAAATGATACTCTCAAGGTCAAATAGAAGTTGTTTTCTTTCTTCTCTGCTCATATTTTTTAAAGAATTTAATCAAATACATTTTTATAAAAACAAAATATTTAATTCTGTCTGGGTTTTGTGAGAATTTTCGGCACAAATGACTTGAATAGACCAATACTAGTACATGTAGCAAGTTTAGGTACTGAGTTTAGGTACTGTATTTTACCCTTTGCTTTAGAAACTTCTGCATATTAACTAAATATGCATATTAACTAAAAGCATATTAACTTAGCCTGATCCAAAGAGCCATACAGCCAGCAAATAAATGCACATGACTGGCTGCAAAGATTACTGCTGTGCTGACACAGGGCAAAACAACAGGGCATAACACCCTTATCTACAGAGCTAGTAGCCTGTTAGGATGTCCCAGTGGTGAGCAAGCCCCTCACAATGCAAAAGAAAATGGGACCCACTGAAGTGCCACATTGAAAGAGCTGTTCTGGAGTGGTTTGGTACATGCCTCAAAGTACTAAGCATTTACTTTCAGATTATATTAGGATTCCCATCAGGGCCAGCATCAAAGGGAACCTTGGCACGCACCTGCTTGCTCATCACTTACTGTGGCCCCCAAAATGGCGATAGTGGTGTGAAGGCCACAGTGAGTGCCATTGCCTGCTTGCATTCTGTCCCTGCCCGTCAAGCAAGCAAACAGCAGCATTGATAGGAAGGAAGATGGGGAGCAATGGCAGCTGCTGATAATGGCAGTGAGAAGGCAGAGTCATTTATGGATGGGGCCCATTGAGGACCGTCAAAAACCTGGAGCCAGCACTGATTCCCCTGTAGCAGAGTCCACATGACTGTGCTGTCACATATGTGCATTTTGTAGCCTTGTTGGCTGAATTTCTTGTCCTTTTGTACATACATGAAACAGTGTGAAACAGGGCACTAGTCACCATTCCTACATTGCTGAGGTCAAGAATCCTTGTAAAGTGCTCCTAGGGAGTAACGTGGATCTTTCTTGGACAGTGAGAGCCACCCTCCTTCTCGTGCAGTTTTCCCACCCCCACCCATTCTATTGCTTTAGAAAATTCACCTTCAGGGGTTGCAATCTGCAAGAGAACCTCCCCTCCATGGGGTTTTTTGTATTTTTCTATTCATCTACCCAGTAGCTAAAAATACCCCCAGGCCTGCTTTTGTTCAGCAGAAGAGAACATACAGATGCTTGTATATTTAGAGGAAGAGGACTTTTAGCAGAAACATCACTGGGTGAGAAGGGTTAAGGAACGGCCTTCCTCACACCAATCTTCAGCTGTTAGACGATGGCATGAATTACATTTGTCTGAGTGTCATGCATAATGTGGCCTTCAGCAGGACATGAAGCAGTGACTCTACCTATGGCGGTTTCTATAAAAGTTCTACATAAGAACAGGCAAATCTTGAGCAATGCACACTGAACCACAGACAGTACTTGAACCATCCTTCTTTGTACCAATTATTTAAAGCAATGTGCTTCTTTCTAAGTCCGTATGCTATGACTGTAGAGATTGCCCTGTCTTTATGATCATTATATCCATCATAAACAATTATAGGCAATGGCTTTTATAATCAATATAGATTTTGGAACAATTCTCTATTTTTTATTCTCCTATAATTTAAATTGGGAAAAAGATATTAAAAGAGCACAAACTACAATATTAAAAAGCTTCTGTTAGCACATCCATTGTGATCCATATGGACACAAGGGCCTATTCTACATAAGACACTTACTGGGTTCTTACAGTTGTTTAAGATTCTTCTGACAAGGATATGACTTTCCAGTTTTGCTTCTGTTTCTAAGAGCATTTTCCTAGTTTTAGGGTTTTAGTGTGGGGGAAATGGAATATTATTTCTGAAAAGGAAAGAACATATATTTTCCTACTTGTGTAATTTTGCTATTTTGCTGTAGCACAGCACCACCTCGAGGTTATATAGTGGGAAGGAAAATCTCTTTGGGTTCTCTCACATCTCAGCTCTGCAACAAAACTGAAAGCAAATTAAACACATTTACAGTTTCATGTAGAAAAGTTGAAAATGGCTGCAGGAGCAGAGTTAAACTGTGTATATGTGATAGGTAACCATGAAAACCATCACAGAGTCATAGCATAATATGCCACAAATACTTAATTAAAAGATATTTCACATGCCAGCAAAGTACTAGAAATAAGAAATCAAACATAGGGGGATTAGTAGCATGGATTTAAAATAGTAATATATGGTTTGATTTGGGAAATATTGTTACATTTGGAGAAAATCTCATAAATATTCAATGAGAATAAGAAAATATTGGGTGTAGAGATTTAAGCATGAATGTGTGTAGAATCCATTGGAAAAATAACTGCAGACAGTAGCTTTTCTTTTAAAGAATGGAACAATCTCAGCTCGCTGATTGAGGCACAATCCTGCTTGTGTTTGGACAGAAAAAGCTCCTACAGTTCCCAGCATTCCCCAACCTGTCATGCTGTCTGAAGAATCCTGGGTGTTGTTGGACTTTTTGTCTGCCTAAACATACTGTTGTACTTCTCTTAATGTACAGATGGTTTTATATCTAAAATAAAACATCAGATTTAATTTAGACATAACAAAAATATAAAATATGACATATGTTTATTGACTGCATACAGCTATATAAGGTTTCTTGCAAATGGTTCCTTTTTGAGAGTCAAGATTGTTGGTCCATGAATGTTTGACCCATATCTAGTGAGCTTCCACCTCCTGAATCTGAGTTGATGTAATGGGATGAATGCCTATGCATCTTTAGACAGAAAAAAGTCCTACAACTCCCAGTATTCTTCAGCCAGCATTACATTTTATGCATTAATCTGCCTCAAATTCCTGGTCATCTGTGGTACAATGCAAGTAGTTAAACTGAAAGCTGACGTAGCATGAAGTGAACAAAAGAGTTCAGAAAAATCAGTAACAACATTTGTGATTTTCAAATCAGCAAAAACATACTTTCCAGATTCTGAATATGGCTTTGTGAGAGCTGTATTCAGATATCAAATAGTTCTTTCTCATGAATTTGTTTTAAAAGGTTGAAAAGGATATGTGAACTCATCCAAGGGAAGTCATACTTAATTCTTCACTCAAGATCCAAGGTTCAGCGGAGTGGAATTTAGCAGCCAGGGAAAAAATATTGCAGTAAATATTAGCATTCTAAAGATATTCAAACAATATTGCAAAAAAGTAACATTTTCCCTAACACAAGTCTGTTAATAGCTTTCATTCAGTTCCCAGGAGTACATGATGTGCGTGTGTGTGTGTGTGTGTGTGTGTATGGGTCATTTCACACATTAATCTTTGCTTCAGTACAGTCACCCGAGATGGCTGCATTGTGTCAGTGTCATATAGTGATTTGTTTCTTGTGCAAAAGTTCCCATATGGTGGCAACCGGTACTTGTCACAATTGGAAGCTTTGTTCTGAAGCCTTTCTAGTGATGCGGTAAATACTAGATGCTGCCACATGAGGGCTCATTCGAGTGCAGAATTTGAGTTATAATGTACAGGTTGTGCATTTCCTTCGTACAAAATGTACTTTTTCATTTTCCTTTTTTTGGCCGCACTGGACCCTCATAGCTTTTAGTGTGATTCAGTATGGGCCGAATGGTCAGCTGTTGCATTGGCTATCCTCATGCAGAAGAACAGAATACAAATCAGGACTGGCAGTAGCTTGTACACTCTTTTCAGTGCATGATGCTCCACTACAGGAACCAGTTCATTACACTTTCTCTTTTCTGAAGGTGGGTTTCTTAAATCCACAGAAGCCCCCTCCCAGTTATTGAGTTGATAAGTAATTACACCTCTGAGCCAGCTCAGCAAACCTTCTCTGCCAGGTTACCTGCTGTGTTATCACTATTGCCAGCAGTAATCTCTGCCTCTAAGGAGTCCATAAATGGGAACAATCCATAATAAAACAAGTACATTGCAAGGCAAAAGCATACATTAAAAGCATAATAACATAGAAATACCAGAACTGGGTATGAGAAAATTATCTGTATATTCACAGTTCAGCATTCATTCCCAGTGATTCAGATTCCACACCGATTCAGACCAGTTTTTCTGCATTCCCTTTAAACTGAACAATGATGATAACAGGTCTTGAAAAATAGACTTAGTATATAATCACAGTTTTTGGTATCTGTTGGTCAGTCTTTTAATGTAATGTTATATCCACAAAGAATTCTCCTTCTTCTGCCTCCAGGGGGCATTAGAATACAATTTTATTTCAGCAAACAAACCTGTAATTATTTTTGAAATCTTCCTTTATATGCATCTGACATAATGTCAAGAATGAGACTCTCATTGCTATCAATGCACTATCAACTTTCTTTTCGTATTAACATTCGTGTCTGCATAGCAGGGAACTGGCCGTTCTTGATCTTCCCTCCTTGCTGGACTATCCTGGTCAGTACTGCCACCACTTTGTCTCCAGGAAACAGACCTCCTGCAGCTGCAGGCTGAGGGTCAAGTACATGTTACTGTAAGGCCAAAGGAAACAGTGGCATTGCCCGGCTGCCCGGCAATGCAGCATCGTGGGCTTAGTCTAGATCAGAAGCCTAACATGGGGGAATTCTAATTTTCCCCAGTCCTGCTGTGGCCCAATCCAGACCAGGACCCCAAAGTCAGTTTGTATGTTCCCCCATCAAATGGCAGACTCAGAGTGAGCCTTAAAAAGCTCTTGGGCTTCCTAGAGGCTGCAAGCTCCTGCCATACACTGCAAAAGACCTTTGCCTTAAACGGGTTG
Source organism: Varanus komodoensis (assembly GCF_004798865.1). Classification (NCBI taxonomy): domain Eukaryota; kingdom Metazoa; phylum Chordata; class Lepidosauria; order Squamata; family Varanidae; genus Varanus; species Varanus komodoensis. Next base: position 30,356,934 of record NW_025335761.1, read on the forward strand.
TGCTCACGTTTGGTGCCTTAGGCTTTGGGTGGCACAGAGACAACTGGGGTGTGGGAATGGCTTCAGACCAAACGCCTTAGGATCTGGGAATGGGGGCAGTGAGGATTGTCCCAGGGGTTTCTGTGGCTGAAGCTCCTGCAGCAATAAGAGGGTCAATGGGTGCTTCTGTGGACCAGCCCTCTCTGAACCAGCAAGGTCTATGTCAGAGGTTTTTCCCACTGTAGAAGGGGAATTAGAACCTGGGTCATGCAATGCACTGACTGAGGCTAGGGTGGGGAAGGGAAGGGAAGGGAAGGGAAGGGAAGGGAAGGGAAGGGAAGGGAAGGGAAGGGAAGGGAAGGGAAGTTCTATTTTGGGTGTGAGACCACAGGAAGTAGGGCAATTTCTGTCTCAGGCATCTGGTCATTAGGTACTTTGTTTTCCAGCCAGTGGCAACTGGCAAGCAAGACAGTACGGCAGGGCAAGACTGACATTTCATCATTCAATTTGATCAATTTGATCTAGCATCATTCAATATGCTAGAAGCAGAGATTGATATTACAGGAGAGTTGATGACGTGTACACAGTGGTGCAAACTTTTTATGACTGTCTGCTGCCTTAACCTCAGTTTCTGTTGCCTAGTTATCCTTTGCCATTATCCAAATTTGGGAGGTATGTACCCAAATTATGGGGTTCCTTTTTATAGATCTGTGCTAAATGTAAAAATTAGTTCATCCTCCTCCTACATTATATTATCTTGGCCTGATCACTGCATTCTATAAAGATCCAGTGATAATTATCCTGCACAGGATTTATAGGATCTGGCCCAAGCGTCTAAACTCCTCTCATTAATCCTCTAATAGAAACCTCTGTATTGATGCAAGATTTCTGCCTGGAGTGTTCAAAAATTAAGCAAATCAGGGTTTATTGGAGCTGTGGAGATTAGAAATGAATGTACTAGACAGAGAAAGTTAATGATAATTCCTTACATTTCCCCCAGAAGATTAATTGTGCGTTAGATTAAAACCCCATTAAATTGAGTAAGATATGATTGTTAAAATTGTTAGCATGTAGGGAGTAAAATTAACCAAACATTTCTTTACAAATATAAAAATGTTGGCATCTCCTTTGACATTTGGAGGGTTGATTATAAAAGCATTTAAGGTGCTTGAAATACATACTGCATAAAATGTGCCCTGATTAAATCTTCAACAAGGATGTGTGCCATGGTGGGTACAAGAAATACCAGTACTAGCATAATGATTTATAAGGAAATTTGTTGATTTAGTTACAGGAAAGCTAAAACACAAAGCTGTCCAATAAAACACAACTTGCTCACTTGGCTGAGTAGCTTCAAAATATTTATCAGAAGTGGATAATTTCTAAGGAAAGTTGGATTTAAAAAGTAGTTTCCTCTCTGTTGCCCTACATGAGCCAAGAACAGCTGGTGATAGGATGGAGATTAAATTGGAGCAGCCTTCTCCAGACTGGTTCTGTCCTTATGATTTGGATACATCTCAGAGCATTCCTGACCAATGCATGGCTAGTGCTGAGTAGAAGTCCAAAATAACTGGAAGATGCCACGGAAAACATATTTTAAAAAACTAGAACTAGGTTCTGTCTTCCCTTAATGGAAGAGCCCTGGTCATGCAATATGCCTTCATTCACTTTTCAGGAACCCGCTCGCCCACTGCACTCCATTTAGCAGGGTCCCCTGATTTCGTGGCTTGGTTCACATGGCACAGCACAGCCAATATTGGACTATTTGATCCATGGTGAATTGCTGTCTGCAGGCAATTTGGTTCATGACCAAAGCAGGAGTTCAGTATGCAAAATGCGCACTGCATGCACACTGTATGTGCCACAAGGGACTGCCATGTCATGCGAACTGTCTCTCTTTGTAGCATTTTCAGCAGGCTGAAAGGGCTGCCCTTGGGAGGAAGGGACAAAGGTGTCTGCTTCCTCCAGTCCAGTTCCACATAACTAAATTTAGATCCAATCCTTTATATATAGTGTGGAAGCCACATAGTGGAAGGACGTCCTCTCCCACATGAACCTAAACAACAGTTACAATTGTCATCAGTGACCCTTCAGCAGTTGCTGCCAATCATCACAGGTTAGGCTTGGAGCCACCAGATTCTTCTGTTATGGCACACCAGCATCTCAGAAATGCCCAACATGCAGCCCAACAAGTTTTAGGCACCATGCTAAGACTTTTAAAAATTTATCCTCACATTTAAATTAGTGGAAAATTCATAACTTCTGATGAATTTTATTTTAAATGACTGCTTTAACCATTGTACTGATTCTGGTTTTATGTTGATCTTGTTTTGGTGCTGCTGTACTTTAAATATCTTGGTAGTGATTTCATTGTCTTGTTTTACATTTGTTACCCATCTTGAAAAGATTTTTAAGGTGTGGTATAAATCAAGTAATGGTCCTGTCATTCACCATATCTGTTGACTGAAAAAACACAGCTAGTTTTAATCCTTCTATGTATATGTGAAGTTATAATTTTACCTCATTGTGTGTTTTCCGGTTAGCCCATGCTCTTCTGGGGCCTGATTTAGGATTTCAGTCAGCCTGCTAAATAATTTTGTGGGATTGGGAAACATGACTATCTTACTACAGTAATCAGTCCTGACTCTAGAGCATTCATGAATGTTAAATGGCACAATTCTCTCTGCTTCTGTTCTTTAACCCATTACTTATCCATAAAACTGCCCTCTTATCCTATGGCTGATAAGCTTACACATCAGACTTTGGTAAGGAATTCCTATTGGGAAGCCTCTTATCACAGGCAAGTTCCCCTGCCTCTCCATCATGCATGGAGCAGTTGATGAGGTTCATTTTGCTGGTAACTGGGTTCTTTTAGTCTCCCTGAGAGGTTTATGTTTAAAAGCTGAGAGTTACTGTTTTTGTGAGTGAGGAGAGAAGTGGCTTCTTCTACCATTGTTGTCCCAGTGATGTTCTTTGTCAAAAAAGATTTATGCTAAAATGTATCTGCTTGTGAGTTTGGCTTCCGTTGATGTGACACATACTCCTTTTTCTTGGTTCCTGGCCCTGTTGAGGAGAAGTAAGTGATGCCTCTGAGCAAACCTGTATAGGATTGGGTATGCTCCTTACATTTGTGCCTTGTAAACTATCAGGAGTGCATAACAATGTTAGCATATAGAAATATTCTTGGCAACCTAGAAAGAATTTTAGTTAAGGTAGAATATAACTAATATTTGTCCACGAATAAGCAGATGTAATAATTCACTTGACAACTAGGCAGCATTTGCTACTATGCCTCATCTTAAAAGCTCTTCCATGACCCCATTTCTAGCACACACTTTACTCATCATTGCAAAGTAGGCTACTGCAGAGTTAAATGAATCACTCACACAGAGGAGAGCCTTCCATGATGCATAATATGAAAGTTAGGAGGATAGGGCTAGGGCACTGATCATTTGTGGGAGAAGAGAGTATCTCTATTTCCATTGGTAAAATGTTGAAGGGTATAGTGTCACTGTACTTCTGAAGGTGCGATTCAGTTTCTCCTCTAGATTTGCTGCTGCTCCTTGTGCTTTCTCTCTCTTTGCCTCTGTGCAACGCTGTGGCCTGGAGTGGATCAAACAAACCATGGTGAAAGTTTCCCTCATTTGCATCACTTCTAGACAGCCCTGTCGTACTCTTTGCTGACAGGAAATCACTGTCTTTGTCACCTTTCTTCAGTGATCTCCTTTTGGCAGAGATGGTCCATGTGACCAGGATTAATCACAACAATAATTCTGCCTCAGAATTCAATGACATGTTTTGCTCCGTACTCCAATAACAGGGGAAGCAGGAGTCAGTAGGAAATGACTACATTAATTTCCGAGTGAAAAGATAATTAACACTTAAAGACTAATGTTATAACCTATGAAGCTGTAATTCAAATTAATGAAAACGTGTTGCAGGGCGGGGGGATAATTTTCTCCTTTATTGTTAAAATAAAGGCAAAATAATTTGGGAACCTCAAAGAAGAGAAAAGCAAAGTATATTTAAAGGGGAGGGAAAACTTAAACTATAATACTTCAGTGTTTGAAACTGCAGACTGAAGTGTGTGTAAAGTGCTTACTTAGATGATATGAATAGGACACTGGCAAACAAAAGCAGCAGTGTGTGCTCCCAGAATGCTGTGCTTAAAGGAGTTTCCTTGGCAACAGAAATGCAGTTCCAAAAGTAGACAGAACTTTCCTCAGAAAACATGCTATTAATAACAACCTTCCGGAACAACCTGGAACAATTTGACTACTCGGCATTGATAATGCCAAGTGTTCTGCAAATTAATGTAACACAACAGTTAGATGTTTCTCTTGCCCATAATTCTTCTGAAGTTGAAGTGTGGGTTCTGTTCTGCTTGTGGATATAAATGCAAGAAGCCATTCCAAGTGTTAGCAAAGTGACAGAACGCTGAAATAGTGTCCGCTCAACTAATGTCCTCTCTGTGTTGTTTTATTTTGTACAACAGATTAGTCCAATTAGATTATTTTATTCTAATTGAGGAGATAAAAAGGACTGCATGTTTACTGAAGCCAAATGTAAGTGTAGATATAGTTTTACCAATTTACCACTGGGTAGAAAATATGTTAAAAGGTCTGAACGTTGGAAGGCTGTGAATTCAGTGTACATACATTAAGACTTGATCTTCTTAATTTTGTGTGGGTGCTACGGTATCTTTCTGCAAACCATATACTTTCATATATCCCCCTGCAAATCCATCTATCGTATGACAATATTGGCAACATTTGTCTTTTTATTTATTTTCAGTGCTCAGTCCATTTATTTCATTGACTAAGAGTGCCTTAAGACAATTAGCACTAACAGAAGCTGAAGTTTATTTGGATGGCCCCTGCGTGCTCTCCACAGCTCTAAAGAACCAGTTTGCACAGAAAGTACAAAATATGCTATCCATGCAGACTTTTGAAAATATGTCATAATTGCTGTCTGCCAAGAGAATAAACTAATTTCAGTTATGCCTTGCCAACTAGAATCATTAGAAATCTGTTAAAGGCCATAAGTTTACTAGACAGGAAAGGTAGACAACTCTACTGCCTTGACCTTTCTTGAATCCTCAGTTCTAAAGGTTAAAAGTAATCAATATCTCATTGTGCATCCTGGTAATAAGTAATAACCATCATGTTAAAATCTAAATGATTGCAGATCGCACTTAAGCATGTTGACCCATTTGGGAGCCTTTTTAATTGCAATCAGGATAGTGATTATGGCTTGCTAATAAACTTTTAGCCTAAATGGCAAAAATTGCAGCCTTCAGCTTTTCATAAAATATGACTTCAGTTCCCAATGCTGACTGAAAAGGATGTGTTGCAAGTCAAAAACCCATTTCTATGAAATAGAGCTAGATATTTTTATGTTACTTTTACAAAAATGAAGAAAGGGTTTAAGAAGATATCAGTGACTTGGTTTCTTTTTCCAATGCTTTCATTCTGTATGCTACATCCATGATAAAGCTTATACTGAAGAGCATTTCATACCACATGGAGTAGGTGCACAGACTTCATCCATGCTTTGAATTAACATGTAGAGGGTGCCAGGCCTTATCTAGCACCACTGGTGTCCATCACCACTGCATGATGATGAACGTTCATTGGAAAGAATTCTCCAAGTGTAAAGACCTCAGTGCTGAGAGCTTGCACATTTTCCTTTGTCCTTCCTTTATATCAATTTCATAATATTTGAATTATTTCTCTATAAAATCAGACATAATTACATTGTACATCCTTGACAATTTTCCACACATCTACATGAAATTTGAATAGCATCCTGATTGCTCTTTCCAGTAGTCTCAATGACATACATATGTCATACTTGGGCACCATTTTGGATTGAGTCCAAGGTCACCCCCTTTGCTTGGTTCCCTAACCAAGTGCTTCAGAGAACAGTCATTAACTGTATCTAGACATTTCATTTCTTTATCAAGCTCAGAACAAATATTAAGAAAAGATTGTTGTACAGGAACCTCAGCTGCTAAATCAGGAAGGGGAACTGTGAATACAGTACTTATTTTTGTATTACTTCTCACGTACATGTGTGTGAAGCTGATTCTCTATAGGTATGATTCTTAAATGGAAATAGACAGGCATATCCAAACTCAGAGAACAATGCTGTCCAAATTCAGTTCCCTTTTAGAGCAACCTCTAGAACCACATTCCCAAACTTGGTTATACTAAGGAATCTATGGAATCCAGAACTAAGTTCTGAGAGCATCCAAAATCTACCACATTCCATGTTATCTTGGATGAGGATGATCATGTCTGCACAGATATCATTACAGAAGTTTTAAAAAATATTTTACTGGGGAAGAGGGTTAAGTAAATGCTTTTACCACACATGCCCATAGAAATGAGCTTGACCCAGAAATGAATTAACCTCATAAGAAAATACATAGAAATGAATTGCACCACTCCCCTGACACACAATAATGTATCCCACCACTGCACACATGGAAAGGGATAAAAATGAAACCGCTGCATTAACAACATCCCCTAGTTTTGAAAAAATGCTTCTGGGACAGCTACTGCATTGCTCTTGGAGCTCCTGTAGTACAGTGGCACTTACAGTATGCAGGCATGGAATTGTGTTGCGAGGCTTGTACTTCCGAGATAGAGCGACAGACTGTTAAAAAATATATATTCAAATAAAATTATTTGCTTTCTGGGAGCTAGGTGCAATGAGCAAACAAACTTCATGAAGAAAATGAAGGGGGAAGACACAGTATGCCAATGAGGATTACCATGAGCACCACATTTTCTCCCACCTCTGCCTTCTGAAATAATATTTTTTAACAACTAAAAGTGGAGGAGAGTCTGAAGATCCAAGTGCTTCTGAATAATGTCTCAGCGTGGGGGAGTGTAATGAGAGAACATGAGAATGAAAGAGACTTCCCTGGGCTGGCCAGCCCCACCCCTGAGTCAGGCCAGCCTTTCTCTGAGCTCCCTCCCTACACAGTGTGATACACAATGCGGTTCTTGAACAAAGAAGCAGACATAGAGAGATGGAAGGTGGAGAAAGGGGGTACACTCAGATGGTGCCTCCAACAAAGCTGTTGCTTACCTGCACAGATAAATAACTTGCCTCTTCTCTTTTCCAGCAAAGTTTCTCCTCTTGAGAGTTGGGAGGAGAAAGCTGTGTGCTCTTCTGGGCATCAAGTAGAAAAGTGGCAAGTGGTGCCAATGCATTGCTACAGCCAGCATGTCCATCCTCCAGACTCTGATTGTCCAGATAAAATTTGAGCATTTCCCTGTTTGCTGGGTACTCTCACTGTCGCAAAGGAGAACACAAGCACATGTCCTGCTCAGATTGGCTTCCTGGGCAAGAACAAAGCAATTCCTTCCATATTTTAAAAAACAGATATATATTTTTGGAATGCTCACCCTACAAGAAGAGTTTTCTTGTTACCTTTGCTTGGGAAAGACTTTGCGCATGAGTATGCAAAATAATGCTGCTGAACCTAGCTAATTCACAAAATAATGGTGTTGAACCAAGAGCTATTTCAGTGGTATCATCTGCATATCTGAGGTTGTTGATATTTCTCCCGGCAATCTTAAGTCCAACTGGTGATTCATCTAGCCCCGCCTTTCTCATGATGTGCTCTGAATGTAAGTTAAATAGGCAGGGCGACAGTATACAGCCTTGCCGAACTCCTTTCCCAATTTTGAACCAATCAGTGATTCCATGTCCAGCTCTCACTGTTGCTTCTTGACCCGCATATAGGTTTCTCAAGAGACAAATAAGATGGTCATGTACTCCCATCTCTTTAAGAACTTGCCACAATTTGTTGTGATCCACACAATCAAAGGCTTAGCATAGTCAATGAAGCAGAAATAGATGTTTTTCTGGAACTCCCCAGCTTTCTCCATGATCCAGTGTATGTTGGCAATTTGATCTCTAGTTCCTCTCCCTCTTAAACTCCTGCCTGTACTTCTGGTAGTTCTTGGTACTGCTGGAGCCTAGCTTATAGGATTTTGAGCATCACTTTGCTAGCATGTGAAATGAGTGCAATGGTGCAGTAGTTTGAACATTCTTTGGAATTGCCCTTCTTTGGAGTTGGAATGTAAACTGACCTTTTCCAATCCTGTGGCCACTGCTGAGTTTTCCAAATTTGCTGGCATATTGAGTGTAGCACTTTAACTGCATCATCTTTTAGGATTTTGAATAGCCCAGCTGGAATACTGCCTCCTCCACCAGCTTTGTTATTGCTAAGACTTCCTAAGGCCCATTTGACTTCACATTCCAGGATGTCTGGCTCGAGGTCAGTGACCACCCCACTGTGGTTATCAGGGACGTTAAACTCTTTCTTGTATAGTTCTTCTGTGTAATCTTGCCAACTCTTCTTAATCTCCTCTGCCTGTTAGATCCCTACCATTTTGGTCCTTTATCATGCCCATCATTGCATGAAATGTTCCCTTTATATCTCCAATTTTCTTGAAGAGATCTCTAGTCTTTTCTATTCGATTGTTTTCTTCTGTTTCTTTACACTGTTCATTTAAGAAGGCATTCTTATCTCTTCTAGCTATTCTCTGGAATTCTGCATTCAGTTGGGTGTATCTTTCCCTTTCTCCTTGCCTTTTGCCTCCCTTCTTTCCTCAGCTATTTGTAAAGCTTTCTCAGACAGCCATTTTGCTTTCTTGCATTTCTTTTTCTTTGGGATGCTTTTTCTTTTTCTTTGGGATGCATTGTACCTCTTGTACAATGTTGTGAACCTCCGTCCAAAGTTCTTCAGGCACTCTGTCTATCAGATCTAATTCCTTAAATCTATTTGTCACCTCTACTGTATATTCCTCAGGGATATGATTTAGGTCATACCTGAGTGGCCTAGTGCTTTTCCCTACTTTCTTCAACTTAAGCCTAAATTTTGCAACAAGAAGCTCATGATCTGAGCCACAGTCAGCTCCTGGTCTTATTTTTACTGACTGTATAGAGCTTCTCCGTCTTTGGCTGCAGAGCACATAGTCAATCTGATTTCTGTGTTGACCATCTGATCATGTCCATGTGTAGAATTGTTTCTTGGGCTGTTGGAAAAGAGTGTTTGCTATGACCAGCGTGTTCACTTGACAAAATTCTGCCAGTCTGTGCCCTGCTCCATTTTGTACTCCAAGGCCAAACTTGCCTGTTATTCTGGTTATCTTTTGGCTTCCTACTTTAGCATTCCAATCCCCCATGGTGATAAGGACATCATTTTTTGGTATTATTTCTAGAAGGTGTTGTAGGCCTTCACAGAACTGGTCAACTTCAGCCTCTTCAGCATCAGTGGTTTGGGCACAGACTTGGACTACTGTGTTGTTGAATGGTTTGCCTCGGATTTGAACTGAGCTCATTCTGTCATTTTGGAGATTGTATCCCAGTACAGCTTTTCTCACTCTTTTATTGACTATGAAGGCTACTCCATTTCTTCTGAGGGATGCTTGCCCGTAGTAGTATATCTGATGGCCTTCTGAAATAAATTCATCCATTCCTGGCCATTTTAGTTTGCTGATTCCCAAGATGTCGATGTTCAGTCTTGTCACCTCATGTTTGACCACGTCCAGCTTACCTTGATTCATAGATCTTACATTCCAGGTTCCTATACTGTATTGTTCTTCATAGCACTGGACTTTCCTTTCACCACCAGATTCATCCACAACTAAGTGTCCTTTCAGCTTTGACCCAGTCACTTCATTCTTTCTGGCCCTACTAGTACTAGGCCTCTGCTCTTTCCTAGTAGCACATTGGACACCTTCCAACCTGAGGGGCTCATCTTCTGGCATCATATCTCTTTGCCTGTTGATACTGTCCATGGGGTTTTCATGACAAGGATACTGGAGTAGGTTGCCATTTTCATCTCTGGTGGATCACGTTTTTTCAGAGCTCTCTGCTTTGACCTGTCCGTCTTGGGTGCCCCTGCATGGCATAGCTCATACTTTCATTGCTCTATACAAGCCCCTTCGCCATGGCAAGGCAGTGATCCATGAAGGGGATGGTAGTATTTAATACTTTGTAAATACAGGTGCTCTTTATCAGCAATTACAGCTTATATGCTATAAATGTGTGAACAGGACTTTGAGAATTCTATTATTTTATTCTTCTCTTCATTGACAAGGGGAGTTCAAAGTGGATCCTTCCAGTTTGTTTTGCAATGCTTTCCTCATATGCCTTGCTAGGGAAAGTAAGATTTCTTTTTAGAAAACTGAAAAGTTTGCATTTTGTGCAAGAGATCAAGCTCAGAATAAATTAGTATCTGCAACTGAGCAGATGTTGTTCATTCACTCTTCATTTCAAATATAATTGTCTCTTGGCCTCAACTGTTATTTAAAAATGGGCTGAGTGATAAATATTTAGATTTGTTCCTCACAATACCTGTATGAAATGTATGTGGGGAGGAACAGACGGTCTCCTTTTTCACCACCCTCAGTCTGAGGATTACAGGATGACTAAAGAGTGTTAAAAAGAAGACAGGCTCTAGCTCAGTGGTGCAAGACATTCTTTAGATACAGAAGGTCTGATTCCTGGCATCTCAAGGTAAGCCTGGACAACTTCAAATACTGAAACTATGCAGAGCCACTGCTAGCCCTGATCTATGTGTGCCCTTTTGCAATGAATGGCTGCTGCATTTCAAAGCCTGCCTCTCTGTTTTCTGACTCTAAGGGTATCACTCTTATCAATGTTAATTACAATACTAATAGCAGTAAAAACATATTTTGTGCTGCTGTGTGACTCCCCCAAAATTTGCAGTTATTATCTTAGAGTGGTTTGGTTCTTTGGAACAAGAGAATGTGAGTGCAAAGAACTTGTGAATGAGCTCCCTCCACCACTGTGCTTGAAGTTCATGCATCCCAGTTTCTCTTTTCTTCATCTGTATTCCTTGCTACTGGGAATTCAGGAGGCTGCTTTGCTTTCGGTGACCCTTCGGCTCTCTCTCTGGCCACCAGCTTTCCATGCCAACACTCAGTTTTTCCCCAGAGAGGTCCACCTGGTGCTGTCGTTATTTGTTTTTCGGTGCCAGGCCAAGACCTTTTTATTTAAAAGTTATTTTAATTGTTAATTTATGAACTGTATTTATTGGGTTTTGATGTAAGTGCTGAGATGTTTCCGGTTTTTTAAGCCTAATTATATAACTGTTTATTTATGTTTGTTTATTAATGTTGTAAGCCGCCCCGAGGCTTTTTGCGAATGGGGCAGCATAGAAATGGTTTAAATAAATAATAAACAAAATATCAGCCTCCACTGAATATAAGTATCAATTTAAGAAGGATGCACAGTTTATAACAGAAGTCTCAACGTATTTTTTCTGTAACTAAAAATACTTAATTTTAGTCTTGTGTTTGCTCTTGTATTTTTTAAAAAACTTTTCCAAAACTTAAAAACAACAAATTTCTTGAGAAACACAGTAAGTACTTTGGTCAAACTATAACCCTTTCATAGGTGAGAAACACTTCAAAATAGCAATCATAAATATGAATGTAAATATAAATATAAATACTAAACATCTAGAACACATTATAAAACTTAATGCAAGACAATGAAACAGAGAGCTTCAAGGTTATAGGTCAATGTTGAATAATAGGACAAACCTTAAAAAAATGTCATGCACTGTAGCAGTTAAATATACAGAAACTCTCAAGGCCTTGTCTTGTTTTTAATTACATGTTCTATCTAATATCACAGATGCCTTAATGAGAACATGCCAATATTCATACTAACATAGCAAGGCCATCACCCTGGCAATCATGCACAGATTCCAAGCAATGAATGTACAGTAGGAACACCTTGAAGAAGATGCAGGGAGTGACATGCCAGGGAAGACAGTGGTCCTGATTGAGTTGTGCATAATTAGTCATGTAAATCCTGTAGTCCCATAGAAGATAAACATCCTCATTTGCACAAAAGGATCAATTGAACTGTTTCTGTAGAGACCGGGAGGACATCAAAATGAAGAGATGGATAAACAAGCCACTGCGCCCCTGTATCTTTTGTACAGTGCATGCAGAAACCTACTTCTGCACAAATATCTTCCTTTCTGATATGTACACTGGGATGATGGAGTACAATAAAAATCATTTAATAAAAACTTAGTAAGAAAATAAAAGTAGTCATTAGACAAGAAAGAGAAAACTAAGAGGAATAATCAATATTTTAAACAAAGACTTGAAGAGAGGGGGGGAAAACATAACCACTGTTATATCACTCCACTGAAGTTGCAATTCTGCATCATGTGCAGAAAGGAAACTAAAATGATCAAGGAACAGAGGAAAGGTTACAACATCTGGGACAATTTAATTTAGAAATAAGGTGAGGGAATGGAGATAGATCAAGATGTATAAAATTATGCATGCTGTGGAGACAGAAGGTAAGGAAACATTACTAGCATCTGGGCTTGAAGCTGATTAGTGGGAGATTCAGGACAGATATAAGGAAGTGCAAATTTAAATAATGAAGTTCATCTCCCTTAGAAGTAGTGATGGCCACCAGTTTGGATGGCTTTAAAGGGAGAGTGGACAAATTCACAGAGGACAAAGCTATCAATAGCTTCTAGACCTGATGGCTATATACTACCTTCAGTTTGAAAACCAGGAAGCCTACACACACCAGTCTCTGGGGAACATGTGTGGGCAAGTGCTGATACACTCATGTCCTGCTCGAGGGTTTCTCACAGGTAATGGGGTGGCCCCTGTGTGAACAGAATGCTGGACTCGATGGAACCTTTTTCTGAGCCAGCATTACTCTTCTTGAATTTTTATGCAAGGGAGAGGGACTCACTCTTTGTTTTCTAATACCTCCTATCATGATTTATGCAGACCTGGTTGATAGTACTGTGATAAACTGTAGAGGTGAACAGTTTTAAGATTTACCTTAAGATTTATCCAGAAGAAGGAATTTTTACAGGTGGAGGTTGTCATGTGGGAGTAAAGAATGCTACATCTGTTGAAACCCTCTCTTCTATGCTAGTCTCACAGATTATCAGACTTCCTCTCCCATGGTTTGCTTCCAAAACCTGGTAGATTACAATATAAATTTCTTACCTTACCTTGCACTTTTAGAAGTCTACGGTCTAAAAATTCCACTGTACCCCTAAAATGCACAATTATCATTTGCTGACACATCATCTGCATCATTGCACAGCCCAAGAAAATCAAGTAATTAAAGAATGGATTCGTCTGTTGTTTAGTTTGTGTACCATCTGATTTCCTGCTTCAGTCATTGACCTGGTGTCCTTGCGAGAGTTTGTTTCTTAAATTCCTCCTACATGTATGCACTCTAACTGAAGTTACATTTCTGTATTTTTCATTTAGTATGGAGCAATGTTTTGCTCACCTGTCTTTCAAGTTGAGTTGATTCATTTGACCACCAGGTGGCCTCCCACACTTTATTGTGTTTTGCATAGCTTAGCTCAAGTCTTACAACTTTTATAATGAAACAAATTCATTAAAATGCCTTTTTTTCTTGGTGAATTTCTTTGTGGGTGAATTTGTAATGTTAACGCCAGGTTCTATGGTTCTTTTTGAGCAAGAGGAAGTGTGTTTATAACAACAGAATTTATCTTATCTCCCTTTCGAGTGAAGGACTGAAAAACTGAATAATATCCTTAAAAATTATTGCATGCTTTAAATATTCTAGTTTTTTTTTCTTAAGTGCTTAATTGCTTTACCAAATGACAGCTAACTTCTACCAGTGTCACTTTGTTCAGCCGATTATTTAAAATGCAAAGAACAAAATCAATATAATGGCAATTCTTCAAATGTCAGTATCTAATGCCAATCACCATTGGCCTGAAAAATTACTTTTAATAGGGTCAGCATATTACCAGTGTGGCCTATTAATGTATAAAGTACCGTGGATTCTCCTGAAATATTTATATCTTGCTCTCATTTTTAAATGTATGCCATATTAATACTTCATACCATAACCCTATATTCCTATTCTGTAGGATTGAAATCTACTAGTGAGGATTTAGACTGCAGTCCTAAGCCCATTTACTTGGCTGTTGAGCCGCTCTGAATGTGGAAATTCTTCTGAGTAAACATGTGTAGGACTGCAGTTAGAGTGTTACAGAGAATAAAATATTTCTTCAAAGAATACATGAGGAGCTATATTTTATTTTCTATTAAAATTACTGAAAGAATCAGAAATGACAAGTTGGATTAAATAGCGAATATGTACACTGCATTTATTTATTTTACAAATGTCATTTTCTGTCATATTTTTAAAAATTAGCAGCATGAGCCATCCAAAATTAAGCATTTGAAAGCCCATTAATTTCTATAGGAATGGTACCCATATTCTTACATTTCAGTCAATTTGAAAGAAACTTCAAAATCCTTAACTTTAATTGGATCATATGTTTATGGAAATTTAGTTTTTCATCATTATTTCTGTAGATTTATTTGTATTCTCTTATAAGTTACAACTTTCATATATACATAGAAACAACTGAACATTAAATGTTTGTCTGCTTTTAATATGTCCAGTGGTATCTTTTTTCTTTTATATAGCCCTGGTGGGCTAATGGAAGATTCCCTTCCAGAGCTAGTAGCAGCTTTGACTAAAGGATATTGGCCAGGATTGCAGTGAGCTCTATGGAGTAAATCTCCTCACCATTGCACAGTCCCAATTCTGGTGTCTCACCTGGCAGCCATTGTTTAGAAGAAAACAACTGGACACATCAAATGCAATCAAACATTTCATGTCTTTTCCAGTTTGACTAAAGCATACTTCAACTATTTAAAAGAAAGGAGAAAGTTGCCTCCACTAGACAGTTATTTAACGACAGTGTGTGATACCCAGTGCAATCGCAGTACTAATACTAATGACAGTGCAGTAGCATAAAGCAACATAACTAGCACAGTAGGGGAAATTTGGGGCTTTACCATTGTACTAGTAATTTTGTGAAAATGTTGCTTTACACAAGCAGAGCACTGTGAAGTCTAGTTCTGGAACACCACTGAATACTACCCATGAGATTAACCTAAAGGCATAAATCTGCTTGGCTGTTTCCGCTAAACAGAATTGCATATACAAGCCTAGACATAGTTTTCATATTGAAATATCAGAAAGATGTCATCTGTTCTGAAATGCAGATCTCAGTACATTGGCTGGAAGCCCCAATTTCACTGTGATCCCTGCTGTTGGTTGCTTGGAGCATGGCTGCTGGAATCTGAGGTCGCCACACCTATATTCCTACTGGATGGTATTGCTTGATTGACTGATTGAATCATTAAAAATGTGTTGATTCCTATGAAGTTGCCTTCTCATTAGTCCTGCACCCTTCCAGATGGTTTACCTTCATGTTCTTTCCTTTTTAGTTTACCCCTCTTCTTTATTCCAAGACCTCCATACACAGACTAGTTTTGTCCTTTTGTTTGCATGCCATCAATTTCTCATCTTTTAACTATGACACTGAACTTTAAGTGATACATGTATAATTTGATTCTTGAGCCCTGATCCAATGCATCTGTTCCAAGTCCAGGTTAAGATACTAAATAGATGTCAAGATTTAAACTGGCATAGAGATCCCAGTTCTTGATCATTCTCAACTCAACCTATATTTAAAATGGCATTGCTTGTCCTTACCTATGGCTTCTTATTTGATTGCCACTGCTGTGGCGTACTATACAGAAAGGAACATGGAGGATGTCTCAGTAGATTCACAGTCTGGGTGTAGCCACTGAACAGTCCATCTCTATGTTCCCACTCAACCATGGTTTTGGAATGAATCTATTCATTTTAATTATTTATTTGTGACATTTCTTTGCTGCCCAACATTCAGAGTTCTCTGGGTGGTCTACAAAGATTATCTGGATGGTTTGCCATGTAAGAGGGCCTCTGTTAATGGCCATCTTTCATATGTATGTAGAACATGAAGTATATTCTGCTCTATTGCATTGTTTCTATAGCAGATTGCTCAATCAATCCTGCCCCACCTGAGGGTCATTAGGTCATGACTAGTTGTGCACTCTGTCACAATAATCTGCTGTATCTGAACTTGGGCTCTAATTGGTTCCCAATGCTAGTCCAAGTTATGCTACGGTTCTTGTACTGAGTCATGATCCAGGGATGTTTAGGTTCTGGTCCAGCAAGACAAGAAACCAGATTTTTTGTGCAGAACACTGCAATCATTCTAAAAAGTTGTAATCTGTATCTCATTGTATCTTACTTTAACTTAAAACATTTTCTGCTTTGAGAAAACATAAAATTTTTAATTTAGTGGTAAAACTCACTAATGCAATATGCATGGATATATTTTACTTCTCATAGGTTTCATATTTCTGCAAATGTGAATGCAATTGAAAACCAAACATCTGGATTATGTTTGAAACTCTTGGCCTATGGTTATCCAAGGGATTCCATTTATTTTGACACTTCAGTCATACTATTACAGCATGAAGTCAATAGTAAGAAAAAGTTCTTGGTCATTTGCTTGCTTGTTTAAACCGAGATCTTCAAATCCTCACCATTCTGTTATTTTAAATAGCTACCACTGCACTAGCAATGATTCATTTGATAGAATTCTGTTTGGACATGTTGTTACAGAACATTCAGGTGAATTGTCAATAAAGTGACTTCCATAGTTCAAAAATGATTTCCAAATGGTCCTTGCAGCTGATGTTGCTGAGCTTTGAGAAGGACTAAATGTTTCCTGCTTAATTGGGTCAGGGTTATAGGTCAGGGTGCCCATATGTACACATTATTGATTCCTCATTTAAAGATATTCCTTTTCAGTTTGCCATCAAGTATGTTGAGAAATACATTTGCATAAGCCATGCAAATATATGCAGACAATTTGAATAAGGTACAGAGAATTTTGTGTATGTGCTTGGAACATGCCAAATAAGCCTGTGCAATGGCTGAAAAATAGAGGTAATATTGTTTGGGTGTAATATTTCCAGCAAATTAAAACAAAATACAAAGATTTGTGGAATCCAACAGTTCAATCTTCTACAAGCCTTCTCATAGATGAGGCTGTCTGCCCCTCCCACCCTGTTTATGTGAATGTATGATCATCAGTAGTGTAAAAAGAAAACAATCCAGACTTGTAACAAGAATACGAAGTGTAGATTTTACATTCATATTGCGATACAAAGCAACCTAAATAAATAATGATATCCTTTAAACCTCAGGTGAACATGTCCAAAGTCTGTACCAGTTCTGATGATACAATATGCGGTTTTTACCAATGTAGCTAAGGAGTCATTGACTTAATTAATTCCTTTCTGCTGATACAAGTATCACTAAACCTAGTCTCTGTTTTAATTGTAATGGATCAACACAGCTAGTTGTGCTGTCTCACATCCCCTTCAGCTTGTATCCCAGATGCTTTAAATGCTCTGAGCAAGTAGCACTGTAAAGTAAGTAGTGAGGATGTGACCTTTGTCCCTGCACATCAAGGTTGCAGGTGCTGCATTATGGCAGCAATTCATGTGAGCATGGAAGCACATTCTTTCTGCAACCATGTCACCACCAAGAACAGTGGGTATAACAAATAAGTCCACACCACTGTACCCAAAGGCTTGTTCACTACGGTGGTATTTCAAGGGTCTGAACTGGTCCATTGATCATGATCTAGGAAGTCAAACCCTGTTATTGTGCTTATATATTCTTATAAATGTATTTTGCTATTAATGCAGTAAATAAGTTCCCACAATGGCATTCTGAAGGTGGTGACACTGAATTGCAAAATAAGTTGGAAATCAATTAAAATTTCCATGTATCTATCCAATTAGCCAATTTTTCTCCTGGGATAGATTTGCTCTTGCTGTATTGAACAGAGCAAACAATCAAGGCAAAAAGTATATCAAAACTAAATCAAGACAATATATCAGCTTATAGTTGTTTTATAAGCTTCAAGTGAGCTGCCTCTGGGATAAAGTAGCAGCATAGATTTGTAAACGAGATTTTGTTAAAATATGTATGTGTAACAATAAAGTTAGATGAAAACATTGAAAACCATGTTGTTGAATAACTGCCATCAGCCAGTAGATCCGTTGGGCTTGTTCTGCTAAAAGCCACAACAGACTTTGTAATGCAATGATGTAATCTTGGCTTTGTGTCATTTATATTCAACCTTAAAAAAAACAATTTTCCTGAATAGACAGGCTGACAACAATATTGTTCAGTGTTGGTTTTTATTTGGATTGCTTCCAAATTGCTCACATGCCTCCACAGTAACACATCATGCCTGCTTAAGATTTTACTCTGAATTCCTGTTTCCTCTTCACCACATATTTTATTTTGCTTTTAAAGTCTCAGTTCTGTTTGTGAAACTAACCAGTCTGGCCACAAAATTAGGATGTATCTTGCAGAGTGCATTCATTTTACTTTTTGCATATTTTTCCTAAGGTCATGTCAAGGTTAGTTTGAATTCCATCCTACATTAAGACTTCTTTCACAGCTATTTAGCTCTGCAGCCTACTCCCGGCTGGGGTCTGCCCCTTGGGCACGTCAAAGCTTCAGACCTGACAAATCACACACAGATGAAGCTGTACGGTTTTTTAAACAGTTTCATCAGTAACATTTTTCTATACAATATACTTTTTATATACAGATGTATATTCTCTTGATTGCAGTATCTTGGAAATGGAATTCTCTATGCAAAGCAGTGATTCGTGGAGCAGTTGTTAAATCTGAGGCACTGACTAATATGATTCGAATTAAATTGCATTTACTCGGGGTCATAAATATGTGTGTGGTTTACTCATTAGTAAAGATATTCTCAGCTGAGTTCTGCTCTGTTATGCTACCCAGATTCTAAAACAGAGATATGCAAGATGCAGGGCGGGATGTCCTTGGTTCAAATCCTAAAGAAACAAACTCATGAGGTGACTTTTTTAGGCAAACCTCTCGTCTTGCAGCCTCAGCCCCAGGATGCCAAACAGTAATGTGGAGATACTACAGACCTCTCTGCAGGGTGGTTGTAAGGATTACTCAGATACTTTTTGTAAGTGTTTTGAACACACAAATCATTACACAGTTGCCAGGTGTTAAAAATACATGTTTTTTATTAGTGTGAATTGGTTATGGCCTTAATGGCTGCACTGACAAGATCAAATAAGAAAAAAATATCTATTAAAACTTTGTGAACAGAAAAGCTTAAACTAACAAAGGACAAATACTGGCTATCCACGATGCTTTGCAAGGCAATTTCTTTTGGCCTCTTTTTAACTACTTGAATGAGTAAAAAAAGTTTGTGTGTGCTAAGAAATGCACATGCCTTGGTCCAATTTGAATTTGGATATAACACATTTTAAATTATATGAAATTTTAAAAATTCAACTTGCAATTTTGGAGAGGTTGTGTGAACCACGTTACTAGAAGAGGATGTGAATGGACAAGGTACACATCTTATAGTTATTTCAGAATTATGTATCCTGCCTAAACCTTGTGATTTTGGACATCCGATGCTATGACAGCATTTCTTGTGTGAATAGGTGATGCTGGAATTCTTGACTTTTAATCAGTAGTGAACAACAATATACTAGTAACTGGCTTATGTTGTTAAGGATTTGGAAAAAGTAGCTTACTTGCTCATTTTTTGTGGGAGAAAATGTACTGCGTTGAACAAATTGATTGACTGACGAAGTGCCATAATTATAGCTACACTGCCATTTTGACAAAACCACAATAACAGATTGTAGTTTCATTCCCACTCCAGGCATACCACCGTTTGCATAACAAAACCCAGTTTTACTGGTCTAATTCTTATTCAGAACAAAAGACACCTGGAGATGTTAACTGTATACTAACAAGGAAACTTAGAACCTAGGGAAAAATAATAACATTGGAGTACAACTGGGAGGGGGAGGGGGGTTATACAGTTATTTCAGAAGGAATGGTATCTAATGAAGAGTTGTCTAAAGGGCTGCTTGTTTGGAACTAATTAAAGACCGATCTCCTAAATAGCAAAAGGATCATGGGAATTACATTAGGTGTCTGGAGACTTGTTATTCTTTTGGCACTCTGAGTGGATTGTTGAAGTTGTTAGTCTAGAAATAAAGCATCCTCATAACAACTCCTGCCCCCTCTCCTATTGTATTTGTGTAGCTGCTGCTGTTGCAATAAGATTCATATCAGTGGTCCAGAGTCCCGAAGAAAACATTTTTTGCATCAACACACAGCGGTGAGAAGAGCCTTGTGCTTTCACTCCATGCATTTTCAGCCTTCAATTAACGTGAAAGCAGTACAATGCCTATGCAACTTCTCTTGCCTAGTGGTGCACCATTTATCATTGCAGTTTTACATTGACCTTGACACCCACTTCATTAGAATAAAGATTGTCTACCATTTAGGTTACATTGTTCCTCTGCACAGAGACCCCATGCAAATTTCTGTTCAGATAGAAGAGCTGTGAGCCTGTCAGAGGTCATCTGCATTAAATGATTGCAGCTATTTTCCAACTGCTTCTTTTCATTCTACTCAATTCAGGCTAGGAGGATCAATCAAGCCTTCTGCCTGAAACAGTGGGACTGCTGGGAATATAACTGTTTTTGGTGGTACTGGGTATGCCCTAAACAGTATTAAATATTTAATATAAACTCATTAAAGGGCACAAAAGATATTACAGTTACAGTAAAAAATTAAATGGTTTGGATCACCTTCTTTTACAAAAGCAGAGCCATTGGTATAAATACTATATTTTATTAAGGACAAAAATGAGTCCACAAAGTTATTAAACCTTTCTTCCATAGACTTATGTCAGCGGTGTAACTTGTAGCAGAGTAAGGTTCAGATGCAAAGCTGGAATGACTGGCTAATTGTTACATATGTCATATATTCTATATCTGGAACCCTTGAAACAAAATCAATTTTTGTTTTGCAGTTGTGGAATCCATTTGTTTTCATGTATAAATAAAGCTATGCAACTTTTTAAAAAAATGTTCTCAAAAGAGACCTAATAGGAATAAGTTACTGGTCTCCTCCTTGAGTTTTCAGAGTGATATAATTGGAATTAAATTATTAATGAGAGATACTTTTAAAAAGATTGTTTTATGATCTTCTATTAGGGGATTTGCAATTCATATTAATATTTGTAGTTTGATTTATATTAAAAAATAATGCAATCTATGTCCAATTAACAATACATGGCCAAAGTAATGTGATTTCTAGATCATGCAAATGGAATAAACTAGAAGAAAAAACCAAATTCTTAGCCTCAGATGTAATTTGCTCTATGAGTGCTAGCCATTTTAAATGACATTGCACTTTTAATTTTTTTTCCCAAGGCTCAGCAGCAAATTTATCCCATTCGTGAAAACTTATTATTAATTTACAAGGACAACTGTAGGAGTCTTTATAATTTTACTGTGCAATTATTTGACATAAATTGATAGTAGGAGAATGCAAGAAGTTTGCAAGAAGTAATGGCTATTTGTCTAGACAGAACAGTAATCTAAAGACCCGAACACCATCCAGGCATTCTGGTTGTATTGACTGTGTATGAAATATAACCAAGCTCCTGGACTGTTTGTAAAATGTCTCGCTTTGGTATTACGAAAAAGGTGGATGTCTAAGAGCCGTTGTGAAGGGTAGTCTGGCCTCTAGCAGATTCCTTTACTCTGCATGTATACAGCTGAGCTTTGGACCCTGGACTTTGGAATAAAAAGAGTCTTTGTTCATCAATGAATGGCATTAGGCATGGGCTTCCTAAGGGGCCACCATGAAGCCTAGGCATGAAGAGTACAAACACTAGCCAGAAAGTGTTAGCATGAGTATATATGTAGGCAGATGACAGACAAATACCGAGTTCTGCAATGTGTGCATTTTAAAAGTAATGTACATTTATTAATTTAATTGGGGTGCAACTAGAGAACAGTTTTACAAACAGTGGGCATTTTACTGCCAGTAGAGAGGAGTTATTTATAATTGTGGTTTGTGTGCACATGCCTGTGCACATCCATGCACTCGTGCATGCACTCATACATGCACATGTACCAGGGATATATGCATTCTCACATTTGGCAGTTACTTTCCTGCAGGAGAAAATCTTTGAAAACTTCCAGGGTATGATTAAGGTAAACCATAAGCATTTTATTTCTTTCCTGAAATCAAGTAATAAGGTGCCTTGAAAATAAGTATAAAATGCACTGGATGGAATGTCAAAAAGAGGAAGACCACTGCAGATCGCATAACCTACTTCTAGCAAGAGGGAAATCTGCGCTGCCTTAATTCTTCTCTCCCTTATAGCCATAGCTCCACTGTGTGTTCAGTACGCCTAGCCTCTTTTCACTATAACCAACAGAAGCACCATACAAAAGTCTTACAATGGATGTCTTAATCTCTCTGTGTGCTTTTCGAGCATTATTTTGAATTCCATCATGCAGCCTTTTTTCCCCCTTTCCTCTTCTGAAGTTTTATTACAACCACAGAATTCCCAGGGAGCTTTAGGAGCAAGGGCCGCATAATATTGCCCTAACGTTTTGCTCCAGGGAGGGAATATGTATCTTAGCCCTGCTCATTTTTTGTGATGTTTCTCTTGCTGGGAGAGTAAGCAGTGCAGTCTTATGTGTACAGATATATCACCACTACCACCACCACCACCACCACTACCACCACCACCATCATCATCTACCGCACGGTTGACATCTAGAAACCTTTCATGATGATTTCTTTCTTTGACCTCTGAGTGACTAGGCATCTTGTTCCTTAACACTGGAGGAGACAGGAAAAAAATGCCTGAGTTGCTCAATGAGCGCCTTCTAGGCCAGTTTCAAAATGGCTTATTCTTCTGGTTTCCATGGTGACAATTAATGCTGTTTCAAGGCATTGTTCCAGTCTCTATTTGGACAGAATTTGGGGGTGTGATTTTTCACACACACACGCACAAACATGTGCACACATTTTTAAAATGAAGCCAGATAACTTCAGGAAACATACTTCACAAGTTTCTCTAGATAATATTTTCTGAATTCCTTCATTGTGTTTCAAGAAATGGGCTTTCTTGAAAACTTTTTAAAAAGATGGCCAGTATAATTATGCTCCACATCTTTAACTAAGTTAAAGTGTGGGTGTGCTTGTTTTAATTGGGGAAGAGAAGGCAATTGTTAGAAAGAAAGAGTAAGAGTTGGGGAAGAGTCAAAATTCCTCAACTTAAATTACATTGTCGCTTTTATTTTCTTGAGTAGATTCAAATTAAGCAGCACCCATTTGCTCATAGGCATACTCAGCTGACTGTACTGTAAAATAAAAATGGTTTTTTTCCTCAGGCAGGTATGGTAGAATAACTTAATTATTAATCATTTTATTTATTGCAGCCATTGTTGGGTGAAGGGAAAGGGGAGAAAGGAAAGGGAAATCCTATGACTTTTAAAATTCTTAATCTCATTTTTGGCTATTGAACAGTAATCTATATCATAACATTCACAGCCTGTCACAATGGAACAGCCTTTGCTTGCTTGATGCCGAGGGTAGAATGAAAATGAAGATTAAATTATCTTCTCACCACAGGATAAAGAAACCATACTAAACTATGGTTGTGCTGCTCTGATAGAGCTGGGTAGCTAATTTTGCCTGAGAGTGTAGGTGTTTGCTGGGTAAAGTGGGGGCAAAGCATCCACAATTCAATGTAGTGCTATCAGAACCTTACCTCAGCAGTGGAATAAGCACTTTTCTTATACAGAAATAAACAGATACACTTTACTTCCTGTATCCTGAAAGAACACTGGCTGATCTTTTAATATACTCTGTATATTGCAATTAAATGGGCTTGGGAGTATAACTTGTCCTGCCAATGTATAATGTATTATCTGTCAATCAGCATCTTTCATCTTGCTGCTGGTACAGTGAGGTACAGTGAAATACAGTTTACATGGTAAGGAAGTCAGAAAGCATATAGATATTCTAACGTGTTTATTTTTAAGATAATCATTCTCTATAGCCCCTGTCACAGGGACTCCGTGATACGTTGTATAGCAAAAGCAGCTTATTTCGCAGAAAAAACAAATGATATGATAAGTCCTTATGATAACTAGAACATCATTTTTAGGAAGCATCTGCTACCAATTTTGTTTAGATGTGGGTCTTCTCCAAGTGGAGAGCCTCACCAAAATCCTTGTTAGCCAACAGCAGCTGAATCCAGGCTATCCCAGGTGAAAATTATTAAGTAGCCACGTCCACAACAGTGTCAGACAGCTAGAGGACTCCCTTAGTCTATTAATCCGCTTGGCAAAAAATGAAAGAAGTAAAACTAACTGGATTTCAGTGCCTAGCTGAAATGGACTTGGATTTTTCCTGATATTATGCGTACTTATGGAAATAATTATGTAAATCCTTTTCAGCTATATCATCTTTAAATAGAAATCAGATTACATAAAGCAGATTGTAATCTCCTCTAGTCACCCTTTCCAGCTGAAAAGGCAATCATATAGAGCCAACAAGCGTACTTGTTGGCAATTTTAGCCAAGGAAAATGGTTATCTGCTGTGTGATCCAGTCCCATAATTCCAAACCTGATTGCCTCTTGTTAATGCACATTTTTAGAAACTACGGTTCCTGGTTTCTTTTCATACAGCAAAAAGACAAGTTTCTGTTATAAATCTAGACAATCCTTTGGTTGCCTGTTATGCATATTCATGCTTATTTTGGATACACCAACACCTGATCAGTGCTCATTAATAATGAGAAATGCTTTAAATCACCTCATTTAAAACATTTTGCTCTGTGATCCACAAATGACTAATATTTGAAGCTGGCAAAATATAAATGATGTTCATGTGCAGTGCAAATGAAAGATTAAAATATGAAACTAACAATATGCAAAGATATTCATGCAAATGCTGAGGCTCTATTAGCTGAAACAGCGATTTCACACCTTTCTTGTTTTCCGTTAAGTACTCTCCAGTTGTATTTTTGTTTTGTTTTGTCAGAATACTTGTTCATGGATCTGGCAAAAGCTCCCATGTTTTAAACATTTGTCTTTAGTTTAGTTTGACTTTGCTATAGTTAGTCCTGATTTTAAATTGTTTTCCTCTGCAACAGCAACAGGACTAGATTTTCTTCTCTGAGTTTCAAGGAAAGGAAGCGTAATGTTAAGCATGCAATTTGCTAATAGCGACCCATGATTTATGCAGGCCTTTTAAATGCTTTTTGGATAATTGTGCCTCATACTGGTATTCAAATAAAAAGTATATATTGGCTCTGCTTCTTCAAATTCTTTTAAATGCTGAACAGGAAGAAGAAATTCTCTCTCTCTCTCTCTCTCTCTCTCTCTCTCTCTCTCTGTGTGTGTGTGTGTGTGTGTGTGTGAGAGAGAGAGAGAGAGAGAGAGAGAGAGAGAGAGAGACAGAACTGTGGCTAGCAAAAGTTCTGTGCAGTAGATTAAACTAGCTATTACCAGTATGACAAGTGGCAATGAACAAAACCTGCAAAACACCCACCCACCACATGGAACCAATCTCTCCAACTTGTCCTCCAGCATAACCATAGTGGGAAATGGGTGTTGATTTCCAGCAGACCTGGTTAGCACAGCATTCCTGAGTATCCCTGTCCATTCTCTCCCATTTAAAGAATAGTTCCCACTTGTTTCAGTAGGAAAGGATGAAGTTCTATACTTAGGGAGAACATTGCAGAAGGGACAAAGCCTGCTTTCATCCCAGAATCTGAGTGCCCAGACACCCGCCCCCCGGCCATAGAACCTGGGGACCTCAGGGTAGGGTGCAACATAACTTTCTTATGAGAGGTATATGTGTGCAAAGACCCCATTCTGTATACTGCTCCTCTTTCCTCCCTGTACCTATCATGATGGTAAACAATGTGTATGGGCATTTGCAAGCACACGCAGCTATATCCAGGGTAAGAGGTACCGGCCTGCCCATTTACCATGACCAGTAAAACAGAATCTCTTGCTTGTACCATCTGGGACCAGGGAGAGATTTGTCTTTGTAGTTTTGCCTGGGCTATGGAACTGTCTCCCATGGGAGGCTTCTCTTGGCCCCTCTTTATTGGTTTTCTGCCAGATATTGAAGATGTTCCCTTTTTTTTTTTAACAAAGCCTTTGGCACTTTATTACCTGTTCATTTGTCTTATACTATGACCACTGTAATTGTATTGTTTTCGTTTGCAGCTGATTTTTCTGTGAATATGTTCAGCTGTTGGATTTTAATGGTAACATTCTTTTAAAAAAATTGGGATACTTTATACTTTCTGAATTTGATTTTTTAAATTTCCTTTTTAAAGAATTTATTTTTCTTGTTAGGAAATACAAATTTCCTTTAATTGTTAGCCATCTTAAAAAATCAGGAAAGGTGGGGTTCAACAGATTTATCCTCACCTTTCCCAACTTTTGAGCAAACAATCTTGTGTGATCAAGAAATAGAACCCAAAGCCAGCAACGGAAAGGTGGCGTGCCTGTTGCACAAGTGTCTAGATGGGTCTGGACTGCTGTCACTGGACTTTTCAGGGCTGTAAGGGATGATAGGTTTGTGTTTCTCAAGTAACAGCCCACCCCATTGCCCAGGTCACATGGAAAACAGACTCTTGAAACTGAAGGAAGTTTTCATGAGATTGGCTGGCTAAATAGAAAGGTTGAATAGTGACAAAAGGCATGCCAAAGTCCTTGGTTTGTTTCTCCGTTTGCAGTCCAGCCAAATAAGCAGGTTTCAGTTGGCAAGCCTGTTGGAGGGATCTCGAATTCTCTGTTCTTCGTGAAACAAGGGTTACAAGGAAAACAGAATATCTAGACCACACCCTATGCATCCAGTCTCCAGTGTATGTGAATGGTAATCATTCTTTCTCCAGTGTCATTCCAAGGGGGAAAAGTAAAATTCATTTGGGGCCACTGTGGAAGCAGGTGGGAAACCTTCGCAGCACATGTCTATCATAATGATTGACATTTTTTAGTCTAATGTTAAAAATCACTTAGAAGCTACATGAATATACAATATTAACAGAAGAGATTGCCATCATGTATAAGCATCTTACTTTCTAAGATTCAGTTTTGATCAAGGATTTTTTTCCTATGGCTAAGTCATCTTTTCCCCCCTTTATTTCAGAGGTACAGTGTAGAAATGTCAATCAGACACCCCAAAAAGATGGACTTGCTGAATAAAGTTGAAGCTTTGAAGAGAAGTGGTGTTTTACTACCCAACAATCTCCTTGAAAAAGTGGATTCAATTAATGAAAAATGGGAACTGCTTGGGGTATTTGCATTTTTATTACTGTTTGTGGGTTGTGTGTACTTTTTGTGTCTTGAAGTATGCTGTCTGTCTGATTTCTAATTTGAAGCACAAATATCTCTTTCATTCAATTCACTACATATATTTCAAACAAGCCACTCATGCTATTATAGAAAACAAAACAAAAAAAAACCCATAGTATTTTCCTTATCTGTTGATTTTTTTATTCCCTGCTTGTCTCTTGTCTGCTTTTAATAATTTTAGTTCTATAATACAGAAAAAATGTAAGTAAAATATGCCATGTATTATGGGAATGCACCAAGTCAACTATAATACGGTATATCTGATATACACTGACTGTCATGCTTGAGTGAATGTTAATAGAATTTATTCTGAAGGTACATGTTAGAGACATCTACTCTTTAACTATTTACTATACCCTTAAGATGAAAAGTGGGGATGTCACTACATATTTCAGGCCACAATGATGGCTCAAAAAACAAATATGCAAATTTGTATGAATTTGACGTCTTGAGTCCAAGAATCCAGTCAGGATATGTTTCTTGTTGCTATATTCTGCTCATATTTGACAAAAGCAAAAAAGAAAAGAAAAGGTTTCATATAATTCATTTCATGGTATGATGGGTTCTGTTTCAGCCAAACATGAGATACAAGTTTCAGGGAAAAGATGTAATATAGTGATTCTCTTACCCAGACGCCAATAATGCACGATGCAGGAAGCATTATTGCCGATTGCTTTAAGACATATGAGAGGACAGGAGTATTTTTACTATTGATTCCATTCCTTAATCGATTTCTCTCAAAATCAAAGGCAGGATAAGTTTATTAAAACTGCTTAGATGGTAATTTAAGGATAAGGCTTACTTGTAGTGGAGATTATGCAATTATATATTTGCACGCTATAAGCATGTTGTCTAAAAACAATGAGGATGTTCCAGTTACCCTACTGCATCCTTCTCTCCTTTCACTCATGGGAGGACTGTTAGTTCTAATGACAAATATTGTGATAGTCCCATGATTTCTTAAACTTTGGAAAGAAGGAATTTATTAAGAACAACTTACACAGGGCTCTATCATTTTTGACCTACAATATGTCTTCTCCAAGGGTTTTAATCAAGATAATAAAGAACAAAAAGGTAGTTTTTAACCATCTCAATCATTTGTACTTCCACACATGCAATAATTTAATATAGTATGTACAAACCACTGGAAAGATGGAATGTTAAAAAAGTTTCAATATTATAAGACTACAATAGATAAGTTTAGCCATTTATAATCAATTAATTAATATCCTGAGTTTTTTTTTCTTACAAAGAACTCAAGGTGGCTTACCTCGTCCCGCTGCTCTCAATCTTATCTCCACAACAATAACATTGTGAGGTAGGTTGGGCTAAGAGTCTGAGACTGGCCCAAAGTCACTTAGTTGGCTCCATGGCTGAATGGGGACTCGAACTCAGATTGCCTGAGTCCCAGTCCCGTGTTCTTAACCAGTACACTGCACTGGCTCTCAAATGAACAGGATACATACAGGTTCTACCAAGATGTAATGTGTGTGTGTGTGTGTGTGTGTGTGTGTGTTGTCCTCCATTAAGTATCCAAAGGTCAGTGAAGACTGACCTAGAGGAGACGCAATCAAGTCCCACTGTCTAGCTATTGCAAATGGAAACATTCAGTCTCACCTGCCCACTGACTATAGTTCTGATGGCAATAGAGGAAGGGATTCTATTGACCCCAAAACCCCTCAAAACCTGGAACCCACATGGTTTGCATTGCATGGCTTTTGCTGTCACCTTAGTTTTTATGGAGGCCCCTTCATTCAGCAAGGAAAAAACGATGCATGTGCAGAAGAGGTTTCTGGCCTGTGTGGCAAGACTTAGAACTGTGACCAGAAAGGAACTCAGTATATGTGGACAGCCTATGCAGAGAGTCGGTGTTATTTACTTGGACTGCAATGATCCCCTGCCGGAGCATGGGGCAGTGCCCAGGACCCTAAGAACTACTCCAGGTACACCCAAGGAGGTAGGCATAGTTGTGGCATTTTTGTACCTCTCTTTTCTTTGAAGAGCAGCAAACTCCCACACCAATGTCACAGCCTGCCTTAGAAAATCCCTTCCTATTCCTAACGTGGGCACCATGAGACATGAGAAGGGTGTCTACTTACTGAAAAAAGCAATCTTAGGCCTCCCTTCAGCATACAGAATGAGCCGCTCTTTCCTTGAATCTGAGCGCCTTACTTCAAACGCAATTCTAGATGTCTGGTTACCCTTGGTAGGATGTACAATCAGTCAGATGAGTAACTAATCAACTTTTCTTCATTAAAATAATCAGATATCAAAATATAAATAAAATACTACCCTACCACATATCTTTCTTTCTGCATGTTAAGATCAAGATGCAATTTTATATCAATTTTTCAAATTAGTTTCTGCATTCACAAAAAAGTTGCTTTTTCTTCTTAAATGAAATTTCATGTATAATAAGCAGTTTTTGATTGAGTTTTCTTTAATTTAATAAGAAAAACTCTGTGGAAAAGAACAACACTAGGCACACTGTTTTAATTGGCATGATTACATTTTAATTGGCATGGAAAAAAATTAAAGACAAGGATTTTAACTTCTAACAATGGTAAAATAGAGAGATATGGTTTTTAATATTACTTTCATCTAAGGTGAACAGTGTGGAATGGAAATACATTAGAATGAAATGTCAGTGGTGCGTACAGTTTAATCTGTGAAATTTTGTCCCCTGTGCTGAATATTACTCAGTCTCAATTGCATATTAAACAACCCTATCAAGGCAGGCATTGGCATCTGCTGTGCTGACACAAATTGTGAATTAAATGAAATTGATGTCCTCTGTCGTATATTTATGAAGACGGACCATTCTCTGAAGTATTCTGTTTATGAAGAATTTATGATTGCAAACTGTTCCAGAACAAAAAAAGTGGCAATAAATTCCTTTTTGTGACCCTACCCTCCAAGGGCATTGATTTCACCTCCTGCTGCTACTTTTGTTACAGCATAAAAACAATAGCTAAAGCTGGATTCCACTGAGAGCCTTCAAATTATCAATATTTGAGCCATCAAAATAGAAGGGTGTTGCCAAGAATGTGTGTTGTTTTTTCCTGATATGATCTCCCAAACACATTATTTACACAATGCTTTAGAATACATGAGTATCTGTGGATTGAATTCAGTGTGTGTTTCAAAGCTTATTCTTAGATTCTAAATTCTCAAAACGATTTAGTCCATGGTCATTACACTGAATTGAATGCAATAATTCCTAACCCTACCCTCTTTGAAAGATGCACTGATTATTGCAGCCAATAGAAGACTAGCGCCTGAAACTTGGCTTTCATTATCCTTGAGATATATTGGTCTAGTTTCCCAAATAATTGCTCGTATAGTCCCAATTATATTCTCTTTCTCTGTAGGTTAAAACTAACAAACAGATCCATGAATGCCTCATATTCTGGCTGTTATCTAAATTTGTCCCAGGTCGAGATGTGTATACCTAACTGTACAAAAGGTAGCCCTTTCATTGTATTGAGCAGACTGCAATAAAACTGCATAAAATCTGCACCAAACTCCACTTTGCACATGCAAAACCAAACTGTGTCTTCTGTGATGTCATCACCATGCCACAGTTGCCCTGTGACACAATGCTCTGTGCCGCAATTGGTTTGCTGGGTGAAGAAGGCGGCTAGCAGCCTTCTAGCTGGATACAACTCAGCTTCCCCTGCCTCAGCTCCTTCATAAATTAGGGAATATGTGGCAGCCCAGCAATGGAAGATGCCTGATAGCCACCACCATGATGTGAAGATTATAGCTGTTCAGCTTGATCCTCAATTGGCAATAACTAGCAATACACGATTCTTGGGGAATTTACTTTTAAGTGTATAGCATAAAGGCTAAACTCACTGCAGCTATGGAGAATGGTAACTCAGCAGTAGCTGTTCAGTTACAAAAGAAACACGCTCATCCCGACTCTGT
The DNA here is from genome assembly GCF_004798865.1 of Varanus komodoensis. Lineage (NCBI taxonomy): Eukaryota > Metazoa > Chordata > Lepidosauria > Squamata > Varanidae > Varanus > Varanus komodoensis. Next base: position 30,388,047 of record NW_025335761.1, read on the forward strand.
ATTCTCCCAGCTGCTTTTTTCTAAGCTGTGTTGTAGGCCTAAGTTTGCCTTTCAAACATGGATGTGCTACCATGACTGGGGGGGTGGGGGCAACTGGGAACGCAACACGTCTGGGGCAGGATTAGGGAAGGATGACATATCCTCATCTCGTCCCTTCTCTGCTGAAGGCTACCTCCTAATGACTGTGGGACTAACAGACATGGCCGCAGTATAATCACGTTGTTTGGTCCTTGGCTCATGTTGAAACCAAGAATAGCCAGCCATTCTATGATTCAATGATTGTGATTTCAGTATCAGAATCAAAATATACTTCCAGAGCTGTCAAGATCCAGGTGGCATCTTATTATACTTTCTCACAAATGTTGATGGATTAAGCAGTTTGTCTTAGAAAGTCTCCAGTGAACATTTCAGTTGCTTGCGAATTCTGGAGTTAATTTCATACAGACTGCAGTTCAGCCCACTGGATCATCCTGTTCTCCTCAAAATCATTGTTCTTCTGATGAGCTCATAGTAGTATTTCTTAACGGGGCTACTGATTACATTACTTCAACATATAAATATATACAAATACAAATGTATGGGTAGTTGATTTAAAACATTTATGTAATTATTTTAAGTAAACAGAGAAATAAAACCATATATCACCAAGGAGTAAATTCAGATGTAGTTGTAACCATCCAGAGAACTTCAGCTTTGGGGTGATTTAAAAATGAATTAAAATAATAATAATATAGAGAAGACCCATTGAAATTAAGTTAGACATAGCTAAACTAACATAAGTTCCACTTCTGTCTGGATTCAAACCAATAAATATAGTTCATGCTTTAAAAATATATTGATGTGTAGATCTTAATGCCAACCTATCTACCCTTTTATCATCTTAGAATTCTTGTTAGATTTGGGAGATCTGGACTCTAGCCCCAACTCAGCCATGGGGCTCACTGAGTGACTTTGGGCCAGTGACTGACTCTCATCCTAACCTACCTCACAGGGTTGTTGTTAGAATATATTGAAAGGAGGAGTAAGATGTAAGCCACTTTGCGTTGCTTGCTGAAAAAATTTGGGACTAAAATGAATGAATATTCTAGAATAGAACATAGAAGTGTATTATTCAGTTATCCAAGTGGCAGTTCCCTTTATTATTCAATGTCTTATCCCTTATTCACTTGTGATATTAAAAAAAAAAACCAGTGGTGTTTTCAAAAACTGCTTTTGCACAAGTAGAAGGAACTTCTGCTAATGTATCACAACTCTATCCCCTATCAGTTTCAGCCAATTTTCCCCTAGTGCTGCAGCCACCTTGGGTCATATGTCAGAAAGTCTTCCAACCCAAGGGCAGGCTTTTGGAGGAGACAGAAGTATGCCGTGGGGATGAATGAGAGGGCAAGAAAGGCCTGTCCTCAAACATATTTCCACTCCCTGTATTTGGGTCCAAGCCAAAGATTTTGCTACATATTCTATAGCACATCTGACCATACCTTTGGAACAGATTCTTGTTAAAACCTGAGAGGGTAGTACAGGTGACCAGACTACCCTGGGGTAAGAGTGCTCTCCCAGAGAAGTTTGCTTATCTATGTGTGCTTGGACAGTAAGATCCATGGCAAGTGCCATGAAAAAACTCATAGCTGTGTAAATCATAAAGAAAAAAAAATCAAAATCCATGTTGATGTAATGCTTTACTTAGGTCAAACAAAAGATGAACCAGCTTGCACAATTTTAGGAGATGCTATTTTGACTAGAGTAATAAAAATATTCCAGCAACATGGATTTTGAAATTTTAATAAGTGGTAGCCTGAATCCATCCAGAGTATTATTAAGATTATTCCTATCCATCCAGGGTATTAAAGCTGCAATCCTATACAGACATACCTAGGGTTAAACCCCAGTTAAAATCCACAGGACTTACATTTTAGGAGACAAACTTACACTTATGCGATAAATAAAATGCATGAGGAATTCAAGTAATGACTGAAAGAACTATTTAGATGAAGATACTGTTGGCCAGCTATCAGATACATATGCGTTAGAACATGAGATTAATCTATGGTTTCTTTCTGTGTTGCATTAGAAAACCCTCGGAGAGAAGATCCAAGACACAATGGTAGGACACAGTGGGCTCAGTCCACGTGACCTGCTTTCGCCTGAAAGCAGCAGCCTGGTAAGGCAGCTGGAGGTCAGGATCAAAGAGCTGAAAGGGTGGCTGAGAGATACCGAGCTTTTTATCTTCAATTCCTGTCTGAGGCAAGAAACTGAAGGGACAATGAATGCGGAGAAACAACTGCAATACTTTAAGGTAATAAAAACACACACAAAGCACTGGTGCAAGTTGTGTTGCTGTTTGGAGTAAAAATATGAAATGTGTATGTATATGTGTGTTAGTCTCATGTGGCTGCATATTCAATCATTCATATATAATTTCCTGCACATTGCTGTGGGGATACAGCTTTTTTTAAATTGCAGAACTTAATTTTAGGGATACATCTTTCTGTGCATAAGCATTTACAAGGATCAACATAATTTCAGCCTTACATCTTGACTCCTTATAACTGGCTCATTGTATTCAGTGATGAATTCAGTATACTGCATCCAGCTTAATGAAGAATCATTGTGTGATTTTAGCACCTAAGTCATAAATTCCTCTTGAATAAATTTAGCATAAATAAAAGGAAAGGAAAACTCACACAGCTGCTTCCTGTGCTTTGCCTCATGGCAGAAACTTTGTTGTAGCATTGTGATCCAGTGTTAACCCCGTTGAGTCATTGGTACTAGCTAAGCCAATACAGAACCTCAGATTCAGGAGGTGAGACTTGTGAGAGACATTTCAACCTTTAAGAATGAGGGGGAAACCTGTAAAAAGCTGAAAACCAAAGGCCAGCGGACAGAGATGTGGTCATGAGGACAACCCTGACTTTGGCCTTGGCCCTGAGATTCTACACCCCTGCAGGAGTGACATTTGTGGCTTGACAGCAGGGTTAACGTTGTGCCCCCCCCCCCAGCTGTGCCCCCCCAGCTTCAGTCACCTTATCAAAGGACCCAAGTGCGCAGCTCACTCCTAACTAGTATGTTAAATTAATCACCTCATTATAAATTGATTAATAGTTAAAGCACACTTCTTATATTACTTATTTTAAAAATCAGAGATATCAGAAAACAGCACTCTCTAGCTGTGGTATGAACACATCACTTTTTTGCAGGGATATAGAGAGAATCTTCATGCCATTGTAATTTTATTAAATTTAAATCCACCGAGTAAGTTTTCAAATTCTGTAATAGCCTCTTGGGGAATCATACATAAGAGAAAATTGATAATTAACAATGTAACGTGTACAATGGGCATATTTCAAGGAATGTTTGGAACATTTTCAGGAAGTTCAGGAGATTAACTCCTGCTGTGGTTTCATTCAACTTTCTACTTTGCTAAAAATACAATAATTAATGTTCATTATAATATGCAAATCATGGTTTCACAATAGAACATTTTATATTTATACAGAATGTGTACATGATAACCAGACACAGAGCACATTTATTTCAGTAAAAAATACAGTTGTTTACTCTTTACTTTTAGATGGCAGTGTTAAATGTTAAATTGTATTGATTCTATACAAAAAGAAATGTTATTTATTTATTAGTTTTTCTTTGGAAAGAAGAGGCTGATTTGGACTTTTGATAAAAATAGAAGTAGCAGTTAAGCATGCAATGCAGAGACAGCTTGGCTCTGTTAAATGTCTGAGTTGCCCTTTGAACTTGAATATAGTAGCCTTCCACAAGACCAAATTTCATCTGGTGAGGTTCAGCATTTGGTGATTCCATAGTGGTTGTGTGAATCAGCTGCTATCCCTCTTGTACCACTGCCTGGAGTCTAATCAAGCCATGAAGGGGAGAACTGAGGAAACAAAAATTTTAGGTTGCTTGGAAACACAGTATAGTTGTTCAGACAGCAAGTAAAGCTTTGAGCTTTTAAAACTTAAAACTTCTTCAAAAATCATCCAAATTATTCACATTAATGTTTCATAAATGCAAACTCCAAATATTTGCTGAAAGTTAAAAATGAAACAATACTGTAAGTATTCTATTACTTTTTCTATTTTACTTCTGCATTTGTTTAAAAGTTGGCATACAAAATAATGCAATTAATAATGCTAAAAAGGCAAGAGAATAATGATGCAGTGGCTCCCATCCATGATCCAATAAGTCTCTAAGCCCCATGGCTTATGTGCATCCAGTGCATGGAGAAAGGCATTTCAGCAGTGATTGTCACACCTTGCACCCTGAATTTCATCTGGATGGCTGTTTTCAGCCATCTGGTAAAGCTTCTCAGAGAAGGAAGGAAGAATGGAAGGAAGGACGGAAGGAAGCTGGGTGCTATCTGGAATACGACAAGTCTCTTAACCTCCTCTCTAATGCCGACCTGCCACCTCAGTCGGGTGGCTGGCATAGCTTCTTCCACTCCTACTGCAAGGGCTTCAATGCTGGGACTCCAGATAATCATGCAGCTCCACAAAGAATGCCAGGAGGCCCTAAGATTGCTGTCTAAGATGTTCCAAGATTTCAAAAACAGGATGATGGAATACTACCAGTGCAACTGAAAAGTGAAAGAGCACTAATAATAAAATTCTGAAACCCTAAGAGCCATTAAATGTTTTTATGAGCAATTAGATTTTGACTTGCAACTTTGATGGGAAATAATAGCTCCACTCTATTCTTCGTTAGTCAGACTGCCCTTGGAATGTTATGTCATTTCTGGGTGTCTCATTTTGAGAAGGGCATTATCAAGTGGGTGCACATCCAAAGAAGAGAAACCAGGATGGTGAGAACTCTGGAAAGTCACTTGTATGAAGAATGGTTGAAAGAGCTGTGGAATACTGACAGTACCTAAGTGGGGACAGTGGCCACAATGGAAGAACAGGCACTCTAGATCCAAAAGGATCTGGACAGACTGTGGAAGTGGGTGGGGGATAAAGGATGGCATTCAATATGAATAAATGCCAAGTCTTACACTTGGAGCACAGGAATGGGTGTCACAGGTACAGGATGAGGGACAAGTGGCTGGAGGGTGGCACTTGTGAAAGGGATCTCGGGGTACTTATTGCTAGAAGGATGAACATGAGCCAGCAGTGTGATGCAGCAGTTAAGAGGGAGAACGCCACCCTTTAATCTATAGCCAGCAACATGGCTTCCAGATCTAGGGAGGTGCTGATTTTGCTTTATAAGACTTTGGTGCACCCACAACTGGAATACTATGTTCAGTTCTGGGCTCCATTACAAAGGAATATAGCAAGGTTAGAATCAGTTCAGCGCAGGGTCATACAGATGGTAACCAGATTAGGGGGAATGCCATATGAGATAAGATTCAGGGAACTGGGACCTTTCAGCTGTGAGAAGAGGAGACTCAGAGGAGATATTATAGTGACTTGAGGTATGTGAAGGGGTGTCACAAGGTAGAGGTTTGTAACCTGTTCTCCCCTGGGGTGGAGGGAAGAACATGATCCGGTGGGGCAAAGCTAAAGGAACAGAGCTTTAGGTTGGATCTCAGGAAGTACTTCCTCATGGTTAGGACGCCTAAGAAGATAGGGAATTTGCTTCTACAGGATGTGGTGGAGGCCCCATAAGTGAGGGTGTTCAAGCAAATATATGTCCACATGTTGGCTGTTATATGCGTGGACCCAGCTTGTGCCGGGGGTCAGACTAGGTGGCCTAGAAGGCCCCTTCTGACTTGCTATGTTTCTATGTTTGTCCCTGAGAAGGGAAGATTAAAGAGAAGGGTGGTCAAATATCTGGAAGGCCTCCATGCAGAACATGGAACAGAATGGTTTGCTGTTGCTCCTGAGGGCAGAAATAGAACCAACAGGAACAGCTAGCACTTGGACAGTGGACTGAATGGCAGGGCATGCTGTTCACCTGGTCACAGTCTTCTGTGCTATGCAGATATATACAACATTATCATAAACATTCTAATTCTGCGTGTGTGTGTGCGCGTGCGCGCAAATCAGTGCCCTCTTTTGTCTTCTCTTTGCTCATGCATTTTCTCTATGTTGGTGAATCTTCAGCAACGCCCTTAGTGTTGCCCTAGTGCCAACACTGAAGAGGCCATCCCTGCTTGTTAGTTACTTGAATTCACCTGCTGGGGAAATCTATAAAAGATTCTCCAGTACAAATCTTAGACTTCAGAAAGGTTCATACAAGGGAGAAATGGTCTTTCAAGTACCATGATCTCAAGCTGTTAGGTTAACACTTGCTTCTAGAATTGAGACAGGAAACCCACTGCAAGCCAGTGCAGATATTTTGTATTTTCTGAATAATGGCTCTACCTGTCATGTCCTGAACTAACTGAAGTTTCCACATGGTCTTCGAGGGCAGTGCCAGAAATGATACATTATAGTAGTCCAAGCAGGATATTACAGAAGTATGGATAAGTGTGACAAGAGTATATTTCTCTAGAAGGGATGAGGGTCTACTAAGTTATGTTGATGAAAGATGCTTTATACTAGAGATGTCACTTGAGCATCCACAGTAAGGGCCAGGTCTACAAAAAAGGCATAAGCTGAAAATCTTGTCCTGAAAGACAGTGAAATCCCATTTAAAGTCAGAAAAAACACCACCCTTTGAAGCATTTGAACGATCAATTAACACTGTCTAGCATATGGAGCTATTTTGTATAGAGCTGAGACATTGACCTACCTAGGTCATCTTCATTTACACTGACTGAGAGCGGTTCTTCAGAATTTTGGGCAGAAAGACCAAAGTCTTTTTTAGCCCTACCTGAAGAGGTTAGGGATTGAACGTGCAACCTTTTTGCATGCCCAACTGGTACTCCAGAGTCTTTTTAGTAATGGGATGGCATATAAAAACTTTAAATAAAAAAATAAAAATACTCTCCTACTTTAGCCTCAGTTTATTAGCCCACTTTGCTCATTGCTGACTCCAGGCACTGGTTCAGCATCACCATTATCTCTTTCAGTGACCAAACAATGCATGATTTCTAAGTGTAAACTAACATATCTTGGATGGAGATGGAATCTGAGCTAGCAGTGACTGAGCAAGAAAGGAATCTTGGGGTAGTGGTGGATAGCTCAGTGAGAAAAATTTTGGTCATGTTTGCAGCTGTTGTACAATTAGAAATGGAATAGACAATAGTACTGTCAAGATCATACTCCCCTTATATAAATCTTTGGTATGTCCACACTTAGAATAGTGTGTTCAATTCTAGTCGTCTTACCTAAAAATGAACATTTTGAGTTGAAAAAAGTACAGAGAAGGGCAATGAAAATGATCAAAAGGCTGAAGCAACTCTGTGAGGAGCAGCTGCAGCAATAGGGACTGTTTAGCTTAGAGGAAAAGTGACTGAGGGGAGACATGATAGAGGTGTTTAAAATAATAGATGATTTGGGGAAAGTGAAAAAGGAGAGATTTTTCTCCCACTGCCATAACACTAGAACCCCGGGTCACCCCATAAAGCAGATTGGTAGAAGTTTTAAAACAGACAACTGATCACTCTGCTCATGCACAGAAACTAGTCTTCCAGTTGCTGTCGTTTGTTAGCTGTGAATTGGCAATAAAGAGTTGTTTTGCAAAGAGATTATCTGTTGTTTTGGAAGCTTTGGAAGCTTGAATAAGGGGAGACCTAGATCTCAACAGCATGAACCCAAACTAGAGACTACTTCCAACCTCCCCCCTCCCCCCTTTCAGCAATGCTGGGCTCCACCCCTCTGAGTGGATCTGGAGAAGGGCCAGCCTCCAAGACCTACACAAGCCGCCTAGCTGGTTAGCTCATCTATCCCGATGCTGCACCATGGGATCTTCCTCTCCTCCTTTGTTCCCTTCCTTCTCTTCCATAGTTTGTCTGAGAATCCAGGGATGATAGCCTTTTTTTCCAGAAGAGATGGTGCAACCCTGACCTTGGAGAGCACACAAAGAATAACTGTCTGGTCCATTCCCTACAGTGGCTTAGCATTTTTCCTTCCTTCTCCAGTTCATTTCAACAGAGGATTAGATAGCAATGCTGGGAAGCTTATCTCTCTCAGAGTTCAGTGGGTCTTGCCAACCTAGGTGTGCACCAAGATGTAGTGAACATGTTCGTGTTCAATTGTCACATCTGAAGATTTGTGCACCATTTTCCTACAATGAAACGTAACATTTGATATGACCCAGGGACACTTGAAGTGAGACATCTAACTTTAGCAGCATCATTGCATATTCATTTTCAAGACCTAATTGTCCATAGAGTCTGACAATGTAAACAGATCAAGAGTAAGCAATGGACTAATAAAATGGGATGCAATAATAATAAACTTGTGCTATAAATTTTTACAACCAGAGAAGCATTGGCACTTTACAAAATCAGCAGATCACAAATGGTTTATATCTGTGGGCCGGACACACAAAAGTTTTTAGGGTTTTCTGATATTCTCAAGGTTAATTATGGCAGGACAGCACAAGTTACAAGCAGTATAACAAGCCACCAAATTTTGTAATATCACTGCTCACATCAGTAGATTGTTTACATTATAGTGGCATAGTTCCACCACAAAAATGGTGGGTGACAGATCACTTCCACATCCTCTTTTCTCCCATGCAACTCTCAAAGCCAGCCCTCCATATTTGGGTCTCTGCTGGGTGAAGTGAGCTGTGGCATAAGGCAAGATCACAGGAAACAGACCAGAGGACCTTCTGTGAGTGGAGTAAGACTTCATTCCCCCTTCAGGAGGGCCACTCATTCAAGAGGGCATTCCTTGGGAGAACTGCGCCACTAGGAACTTCAGCCAACCCCTTTTCTTGGATGGTTGCTTTGAGACCATCCCAACTCTCTTTAGATGCCTAGAAAGAGAGTAGATATCACAACTGCTCCCTATTTCCTGTTCTCATTATTGACATTATTGGAGAAAAGAGTTGACATGAAAAGAGTGAGGCAGTGACACCATCTCTTTAAGATTTGCCTTTGATAGAGCACAGTTCTTACCAGCTCCTCACATTCCATTTAATTCACTCATTTATTGCATTTCTATACTGCACATTTCTGGATCTTTAGCAACAATGGAACTGGCAGCTACATCATGGACTTCTTCATGCTAGGATTGGCTGCATGTACCTGGCTAGAGCAAATGCACGAGAATTTCATTTCAGTTAATTTTTTTCTAGAAATTGACTGATATTTACACTGTTCACATATGGAAGGGAAAGAACTTGAGATTTTAGGAAAATCAAAGCAGGAAAAAGTAATATCTATGTACTAATTCAATCCGCCACTGTCCCTGGTTCTCTCAAGAAAAACTACAAGCTTCCTGTTTCTTGGTTCCCATTGATTCCAGAAGCAGGTAATCCTGGTAATGTGATTTGTTAGGATCCCTTGAAAACACCATTAAACTTTGAATGCAGAAGGTTCAGCTTTCATATTCTGAAACCATTTCCCATAGCAACTGTTTTTGCCAGGATGAGTTTCTTTATTGATGGACACAATAGAAGTTACAGATCATTATCTGCCAAGTGGTAAACTAACTATTGTGTGCATGTAATCACATAGTAAACCTATTGCCTGTATTGTCCTGTCAAGTGCTAAGTGGGATTTTATCAGAAGAAACAAAGAGGTGGTAACAGTCTTTTCAAGAGTTGGGAGAACAATACAGACTATTTGCTTGTTACATGGTTACTTCACAGTAACCATGGCAGTTAGTTACTGTATTACTTGGTGATGGCAAATAGTATAAATTTAAATGAAGGACCTTGGTAGTCTCTTTCTTCAGTCTTTTCCTGCCAATACTTATGAATTGTCTTCTCCTGTAACCAGAGATAGCAGAACCTTTAAAATAACAGGCTATTGACAAACTGCATTTTTTATTCCATAGAGACCTGGTGATAAATGCCAGCATTTCAGTAATGATATAAGCAATCTGTAACCTATTATAATTTCCTTTCAGAATAACTTGATTTTCATATTATTTTATATGACTGGAATTTTAATAATGTTTTTAATTTAGAAAGAGAATTATACTATGCATTACTAATTACCTAGGAACATGGACTAAATAGCAGCATACCAAAATATGTTTTGTAAATAAGAAAGGTTTTTAAAAGTACTTAACCCAGCATAAGGTGTGGCCTCAAGAAATTAAAGAATGTCATGTGTGGATAATCATAGTTTTCACAGGGGAAAATGTTCAAAGAATCATCTGTTTTGGACTTATTATTGAGCTCTGTCCCTATATTGTACTGCTAGCAAGCTGAGATAAATGCAGGTGCTGCCTATTGGCTAGCAGTGCAAGAAGTCTAATTGTTTTCAAGTAATTTAAAGATAATTTATTTGTACATATATTTCAAAGCCTATAATTTGACATAGTTATGCCTGAATCATTCAGATTGCATATCAGGGAGTCAAAGAGAATTCTTAAAGAATCAAAACTTACTTAAAAGAAATTTTTATTAAAGCATTTTGATGGCACTTACATTTTTCACTTGTAAGTAGAGCAAAAAAGGAAAATAAGTTCTTTATTAGAAATGTGAATATTTTTGATAATAAATGTCAGATGCCATTTCTGAATTTGTCATTGAGATGTTGCATTCTTGGGAAAGGAGATGCTCATTGCAGCAATTGGTGGATAATGGTATAAAAGGTATATTTTTTAAATGGAGAAAACCTGTTCACTATTTTGAAAGAACTCATAATCTATTTTAAACTGCCATTCAATGTTTCTGACTTGCAGTTAGATGGTATTTCCAAAATGTCAGTCCAAGATTTTCCTTCAACCATCACTCTAATAAAATCTGACAGCATGGATATTATAGCCAAACTTCCCTCCCCCCACCACTTAATTATCAAGAAAGATTTCAAACGGATTAATCAGGAAAGTTGTACAAAGGAGTATCAGTGAATGGCCATGAAAACAGCACTATGGCTTTGAAAAAGAATGTGTAATATAGGCAAGATGGATGACAATCAGAAGACAAATGTATGGACAAAGCTGTTTGGAGGGAATAGTTTTGTAGTGTATGATGTATGTTACGCAAATGAGCTTATTAGGACTCTCATCTATTTTATTATTGGTGCCCAATTTAATAGAGGCATTTAAAAAACAATATTTCTGCCTGACTCCTCAGAAGGAAGATACATTGATATAATTGAAAGCAAATGATTGCATGTTGTGCCATTTAATCATGTCATTTTTCCACGGCTGTTTCTCGCCATTCACTGCATGCTTATAGAATATTTAGCTTCAGTACAGATTTGGTCCCACTACCGGCAACTGAGCACGGTCCTTATTTTAGGTGGCATTTTCTTTTAACCTTGAAATTAGTTAAAGCACCCAGATTGGCCAAGGTTTCTTTAGAAAATGGCAAGTCATCATTCACTTCCAGCACATGACATTTGGCAGTTTTTTATTATTATTTTTGAAAGATTGCTTACTACTGGTTGTCCTTTTCAAGTCTCTAATGGGAACCCTTATCTTTGATCATTCATGAAGTACATCTAGCTAATTTTTAAGCCACAGGGCTCACTGCAGCTAGCAGAAAGCATTAGGAACATGACAAAAATCACATGGAAAATATGAAAATGATTCTATTAACAGTGAATTCTGTTGATGTCTGATCTAGAGATCTGATAAGCAGCTATACATTCTGTCCTTATTTAACACGATCTTTTTGCACCATCCAGACTCCTTATGAGTAGTTTCTATACATAGCATAGGGGCCAAACTAGCAATGGACAATGAAATTGTCTTAGGGCACAACGCTATGGACTCCCAACATTGGGCAAAGGATTATACAGAGTCCCAGCTCTAAGGTCATCCAATAGTGGAGTTCACACTCTGAATGTGGAGTCCCACCCTGCCTCTCTTGGCAGCCAGCACACAATCATGTTGGCTGCATCTCCAAAGTTGGAAATTGACCTTGGAGAGAGTTACAGGGATGGACACAGGGAGGCAGAGACTGGTGGCTTACCCTTTATCCAAATGGTGTCACTGTCCCCTTCTTCCTCTGTGGTTTTTCATTAAGGTGGCCAAAAAATGGCAATCTAGATGAAGTACAGGCATGGGATGCTGCAGTTTCACCTTGCTCCCTGAACTGGATGCATGTAAGCTTCCATGCTGAGACGCTTCTGTGGATTGAGAGCAAGCAGACAGCATAGGATTGTGCCTTTAGGCTGCGGTCTGAAGCACATTGAATTGGGAGACATATAATTCAGATATATATAGGATTGTGTTGCCATCCAGTTGATCAGTGTTGTGTGACATTTGACTTATGTGCAGCCGTGCTGTTTGTATCCAAAGCCATATTTGCATAGTTAAATAGCAACTTCAAACATCTCAGGCCAACATCTATATCTATAATCTTTTTGCATAAATATCATACAGATTCCTTCTCTTTTTATGTAAAATGTTTCTTGCACACCAGTTTTGATCCTTAATGATATCTCCTGCATGGCATACACCAACCTGTGATACTGCTTTGAGCCTGTTGTCTAATTTAGCATGTAAGACAGCTGCATTTCTATTGCCCCAGGACTGGCTGGTCTACGCAGTCATTAGCATTGCTTAAATGTTGTCTGGAGGTATAACTAACAACTAAACTAATCTGGGTGATCATATGTATATTTTGCATATTGCAAGCTAGCTTAGGACAATGTTTAGAAGAACAGCATAGTCACTTTTGGTTAGGAACTGGTCCTGTCACAAGAGTTTCATTGGAAGAAGCAGTATTTGATTTGCTGGCCTGTAAATTGATTTGGACAGGCCAGCCTTCTGAAGGGGGTTGTATACATTCATGTCCTGCATCAGCAAGGGGTTGGACCAGATGGCCTTCATGGCCCATCCATTTCTACTATTCTATGATTCCATGATTTCATAAATTGCAGTGAAGAAGTACGTAAGGAACTGCCTAGGCCTCTGTGTGAATATTACATGATACTAAGACATTTCATGAAAAGAAATGGGCACTTTCAAGGAATGTGTATATGGAACAATGCAGTAAAGCAAATAATAACAGAAATGCTGATTTTTTCATAGAAGTTTTGAAATTTGTCATTTGACATATTTAAAATTCAGAAATATTAAAGGGAAATATTTCCATCACTACAGAAATAATAGGGGATCTGGCTATTATAAGAGTTGGCCAGTTGAAACATTTCTAGAATACATTTTATTAACAAGCAGAATATCTGTATGATATGTCCACCTGCTGATGAACTATGCAGTATTACTTCACAAGGAAATATACTTAATCATTTAAAGAGATCTTTTAATGAAGCATTATTGGTATGAACGTTGTGAACACAAATACTTTTACACATTAAAACACCCATTCTAAATGAGATTGCATTGTCTTGTTTACCCTTGTTCATTAATAAGCAATCTGTTAACTGATAGAACATTCCAATTGTGCAAGAGGATGCTGATTAGTGAGTAATTCAGCTATATTATGGATATAGTCATAATTTTACTTGAAGACTTTCCATTTAACAATCACTTTCTCATTATCAAGGTTCATAAAAAGGAAGATAGATAGATAGAATAGATAGATAGATGGTGGATAATCACAACACAGTTTTGCTTTTAGAAAATCAACTTAACTCTGGCAAACAAACACTGGTAAAGAAAACATTCTAAGGGAAAAGATACTTTCACACGTAGAAAATTTCACAAATGCATTTTTAAATTATTTAGTTTTCCATTTTGGAAATAGCAATATCAATTAGGAAATTGCAACAATCAATGTTTTGAGACTCCTGTATCAATAAACAGCTCCGATATTTTCCCGAAACCTTTTCTTCCTATGTGTAATTTCCTACTCCTATCCTGCTGACACCAAATTTTTCCTAGAAGGAAACCTAAAATGCTTGGGTGATAGCTTAGATTTTTCTCATGGGTTTATGTACTTTCATCTGTAGCATCCTGCAGAGAGAAACAGATGCTGTCACGTTACACACTTTAAATTGCCTAGTAAGCTCCTGAATGTGAAAAAGGTCTTCTGTGCTATAATATGGTAGAAGATGCTAAATCTACAGCCACTCAAAGCAGGGGGCGGGGGGTGCATTGCTGCAGGATTCATAAGATTCACTTGTGGCATTTCCCCCTCGGTGTGTGTCTTCAGAAGGTACTTAATGCACTATAATGTAGACTGCAGATGTGCACTGGAACAAAAAGGAATGTAGGACAAACTAAACTAACATAACCCATATAATGGAGCTACAGAGTATGCAATAGTTCAGAAGTTTTGTTAGTTCATTCTAAAAACATGCACAAAGTCACAGAGGTGGGGAAATCATACTTTTATTAGTGCTTAGAAATATTCAGAATGTGCTTTTTTGTTTCAGTTTTTCTTGATCAAAGAAAATTTATGTGTACTTCATAAGTTGGTATCCTGCATTGTGAATCAGCATCAGCATCAGCATCATTGTCGTTGCCACTGCCATCATTATCATTCATTTCATATCTATACCACTCATAGCCAAAGCTATCAAGCATGGCTGTTAATAAAGTTAACCATGTGATATAACTGTATTTCTGCTGATCCTATGATCACATACTAGCCATATTTTGTATGTGTACATTCTGTGAAAGTTAAATAAGTTAAATAATCTTAACAGTATCTTCCTACGTGTGTTTACACAAAAGTAGGTCCCACTATATTTATGTACTCACCACCAAGACAGCAGTCTCAAGCAGAAGAGGTGAAGAGAGTCTGGGGTCTTTGACCCCTTCGTCCCATGTCCAAAATTAAAGTTCTCAACCAAGCACTTCCATTTAGCCACATGGAATTCTAGGAATGGTCTTCCTATGGAACTTCATAAGCCACTGCCTGAGGGACAAGCTGAAAAATTCAATGAGTTCTCCCTGGTTTCTCTCCTAACCATAGACAATGTGAACAATTATGTGGGTATCTCTCAACCTGGTTGGACTCTGGGGTAATTTCTGAGAGGCCAGGATAGGGTTGTCTGCATAAATACAAATAGCTTCAATAGTCTTCGAATTGGGGCTAAAGTGGTAGTTATGTCGCTTTTAGAAGAATTAAACAAACAGAAAAGGAGACAGCTCACAGCTGAAACTGAGTCAGAAACATATTCTGTTGGCTCCCCATGGACCTACATTCCAGTTTGACTTGCATATTGTTGACTATTGTTCATTAAAACCCCACTTCATTCTACATTGGCCACTGAATTTTTATACCTTAGTAGAATAAAGTGCATTCTGATCATTCTTCTATCCACAGTCCCTCTGCTGTGAAATTAAACAAAGAAGAAGAGGCATAGGCTCAGTGTTACGTTTATGCCAGCACCTCCTTGACAATCAAGATACCTGTAATCTAAATGCAGATCATCAATCAATGCAGCTGATAATTGTAAATCTTGAAAGAAGGTGGGAAGCTATCGTCATGCAAGCTGTCCAGTGGCAAACTAGGTTGCAGAAGAAGTTGGCAAAGCATCCAGTAAGTTGCATTTTTTCCTTGCCCACCTTCCACACAGGGTTTATTTTTCCAATGTCTTTTCAGTTTATATATACATTAAAACATCCAGAAAATTGTAATCCTGAAATCTTCTTCCAAAACTTATAACTCCCCTGTGTCAAGGGAATCAACTGATTAATTAGATACACAGAAATAACACAAACTCTTTGTGTTTTTACCACATACATTTTGATCCATTTAAGACATTGGATGAATTTTTCAGAATTAAGTGATATATGAGGATAGTCAACTCTGTTGGGGATGAGACCAAAACTTTTCTCATATACTATAGTAAGATGTGATACAGTCAATTATCTGGATCTCTGTGATCAAATCCTGTCTTTATTCTGAATATTCAGTACATCCACCGCTAGTATATATGTATGCTTTATGCTACCCCACTCAACCAGTGCATCACCAGCCACAATTTGCACTACTACCCAACCACAACTGCCACCATCTCTAGTAGAATAACCTTGGTACTAAATGGTTTCTTCAGGTTTAAAATAATAAAACCATTATTGTGCTACATCTAATCTACTTCAGCCCTGCCCAAAACAGCCTATCCAATATTAAAAGCATCCTTGGCATATTCTAGCCCAATCTTTTCTTGAAAACCTATGAAATTCTGCTATTGGGCAGTTACTGCTTAGTTGTTTGATTTGATCTATGTCTTGCTTTATTTCCAGAGTCCCTAAATAACTCATTTTTAAATAAAATACTAAGAATCTGCACTAAATTTTGAAGTGCAAGAGCTTGTCATGACAGCACTGATGGCAACGCCCTGAAGGAGAACCCATAAGCATACCATCAAGGAGTGCCAAAAACTGTGTTGATTCCTGAAAGCAGCCCTACCTGACACAATTCCTGAGTTATTGAACTTAGCTGATAGTTACAGAATAATGAGCTGGCAAATGGTGGATGGGTGGTGAATATGTTGAACTTTGGCTGAGAAGTTCACATCGCTGATCAGCCATGGACTTCACTGGATGGCCTTGGGCTAATCACTGTCCAAGCTGAGTACACTCCCCAGAGCAATTATGAGTATCACATGAGGCATGGGAAATCCATACCATGAATGCCATACTCAGTTCATTGGAGGAAAAGTGAGATACAAATGTGAACAGCATTGACATTGTGTGTGTGTATACACACGTGTGGTTTTTTTTGTTCGTTTGTTTGTTTTTGGTTTTTGGCATGGCTTACTGTTTTCCATGCTGGTGAGGCTCATTTTGAATTATTTATAAAGGTTGCATGTCAAGTTTGTTACTTTCTGACATACAAGAACAGACAACTTGGCATCCTTTAAAATGGTGCAAAAGAAGCTCCAATGGGGCAAATGAATATGAAGAGGTTGTCCCATACTCTAGTTCCCAAACCTATAAAAATGGCAATTACTGTGAAAAGGAATATGCTGTTGTCTTTGTCTGCCTAAATCCCATTCCTGATTCTCTCCTACATGCAGTTGGTCTCACATTGTAGTGAAGGAGGAGACAGAAAACCCTGCTGATTGGAAAGCAGACATGTGATGGCAAGCATTTGTTTTATGGCACTTAAACTATCAGCAGTGGCATTGTTTTCGTTGTGTTGCATTATGTTCCTGCTTCAGTTTCACCTTCTGGAACTGTCTGTCCTCTTTTGCCTGATGTGGGAAAACCCTGCAGACTGCTGAACACACGTGTAAGCTGTCGCCGCAACTAGTGTTACTCTCTGCTTTCCCAGGCAAACTGCTGCTGTGTGTAGCTGCAGTTCTTCTAAACAAGCCACTATGTCCTAATTAAAGACAAGTGTTGCTCTTGCAGCTGGAGTGAAGTTGTCTTGTGGCTCTGTTTGGATAGGCATTGACTGGTCAATGAAGTAGGGGAGGATGCACGCTCTGTGTGTTTTCTTGATGTCCGGGAGCTGGAGAACTTCACAAGCTCCACACTGCTTTGTTCTCACTTTGCCTGGGGTAACCTAGACTCATTTGCTGGACTGACTTTCCTTTTACCTGGTAGGGGATACAACTTTCCTTCCACCAAGCAATGGCAGCCATTAAGAACTCTCAGTATAGACTTTATTTTGGTTTTGGGAGCCGCTTGCTACAAATGAAAATGTGGGTATCTGTATTGTCAGAATTCTCTGGTGATAAATCAGAATGCTGTAGCTCAAATTGGAATTTACTCAAAATCTCTCTCTCTCTCTCTCCCCCTCTCTTTCTCTCTCATATTTTCTCTCTCTCTCCCTCCATCTCCCCCTCCCCCCATGCCTCCCAATTCCAAGCTGGCATGCTACAGCATTTCCTTTCATTCAGTTCCTGTGTAGTCATTTCTTGGGCTGATCCCAAGATTGCTTTCTCTGCTTTGCCTATCTTTCTGCACTTGATGGTGTGCCAGTCTTGGCACATGAATGGTATCCCTGGGAAACCAGTTTGTTGGGTTTTTGTGCGTGTGTGTGTGGGGGGGGGGGTTAAATTTGAGGTTGCCCACAGTATACTGTAAGATATGAAAACAAATGGGAAGTGTTTACATCTCTGATGGCATCTGACTTGTTATTGGCAAGAGTCATTAACAGTGGAAATGCTGGCCTGGCTGATTAGATCATGTCTTAGAGAAGTTCAGGGGCTGCTGCCATCTTCTATTCTCTCTTTTAATGCATCGACCAACATTTTCCTTTCTCCATCTTTCTTTTTATCCCATTATTATTCATCAAGGATTATGCTGAAATTACTTGTAAAGAGCTTCAAGCTTTTCTTGTTTCCAGTAGCTTTTAAAGAGATATTTGAACTGGATTATTTTGTATGACTTTCCCAATGAAATCCCATACAGGTCTATGCAGAAGTTGTTCTCAGCCGCACTTACTGCTTAGTGAGTATGGGAAGGATAGTTCATCACATACTCTTTGCTTAAAATAGCAGCTTTATTGTGCAAAGTAGGAGAGCTGAACATTCTGCAAACTTGAATATCTACTGAAGAGCCCCTCTCAGGATGCAGACATTAGGGCTGTTCATCCTGTGTGAGGTTGAGGTGGGATGTTCTCCAGGAAAAGTTTTTGGAGGATCATTTCCTGGCCAAATATGCCAAAATGGCAGTTGATGTAAGATTTCCAGCACGGCCAGTCCTGAACTTCCCTCCATTGTCCAGTCACGTGTTTAATTACATACTGTTGTATTTTGTTATTTCACTGAATCAAGTGAAAAGGATATGTGGATTATTGAAATTAGCAGTCTGTAAGGTGGGCTGTCACACTATCACAAGTGTCAGGGGTACACAAAGCTAAAAAGATTAGGATGTCACTTCCTGGTCAAGGTTGTCACTATTTTGTCAATAGTGAACAAAAACGTTCAAAGCAAATCTCATTCACATCCACACTCATAGTTGCCACTTGTTTGTAATACAAATACAGATTTTCTCAAGGATTGGTCTAACAGTACTTACTTGGATGAATTCAGTTGTTGCAGATGTTGGCAAAAGACTTGAAGAGGTGCAACCTACTGAGTTTATCTTCAGCCCTTCTCCAAGACCATTCTTGATACGCTCATTGTGGCACAGCTTGGAACCCTACACTCGGCAGAAAGCCTTTCCCAACCACCACCTACCCAGACGCTGTGATCAAGATCAGGGTCTGCCTCTGACTGCCCCTTGGTTGGTGGCAACAATCAGGAAGGCAATATCAGTGTCAGCCCTCCAATTATGGAACAGGCTCCCCACTAAGGCCTACCTGGCACCCTCTGCTGTCTCTTCAGTGCCAGGTTAGGACTGTCCTCTATGATATGGGATTTAATTAGCTTTAATAGTATATTAGAGCATTAGGTATAAATAGATGTTATACGAGAATAAGTGGTAGACTCTGAAAGAAAGATGAGAAAGACCTAAGCCCAGATCCCTGTTCTTATACTATTCTCCTTGTCGGGTTCCCTGAAATCTTGCTTTGATGAAGGTCTGTAAAAGCCACTCATATTAGTGCAATTACCACTGCTACAGGAGCTCAGACAAAGTCTTCCAAAAGAGGGAATATATTCTTTTCAATTCATTACCTGTGATTTTGCTGCCCTAGCCTTGGAATCCGTCATGTGCAGAAAGCTACTTTTCTTTTCTTTTTTCCTTTTTACCTTGCACAGTTCAGAAATCATTCATTCCACTGGTAGAGGAATAGACATTCTATGACAATATCATGCAACTTTGGGGTGCCCCACTGGAATATATTTGTGGTTCTCTGTCGTATTCCTGACTTAGTTTTTTTAATGCAATTTTGAAAGGTGCTTCCTTTCCATCATGCAAATTTTTCTCTGCTGCTGAACGCATCTGTAAGTACAGTGCACTATGTGTCCAGCACAATTCCCATGTGCATTGGCTTTGAAAGTATGCTGTACATCTAGCCACATAATTGAAAATAATAAGGCCACAATAAATGGGATGGCCTTAGGGTATAACACCCAAGGGATTCAATTGGTGTCGCTCTGCATCAATGTCCATGCATCATGGTAATTGAGGTAACATAACCAATTACCACATTTTAATTAGAGTTGTAAGAACTTGGAAAAATCTGCAGTGGTGAGACAGCTTACTTAAAAAAAAAAAAAATCACCACCAAGCGTTCTCTTTCCAGAAGCCTTTTTCTTTGGATGCTTATTCTTAGGAGTCAAAGAAAGTACCATTTGAGAAAAGGTTGGGAAAAAATCCCAGATTCTTTATAATGAATGAAAGCAAACCTGGAAAACAAAAAATGTGCTAAAATGCTGCATTGCCACTAAGCTGATATCCTCATCCACTTCTTCTTTTGTGCTTCTCTGACACTTTAGGAAAAGGAAAAAGTTGGTTCTAAATTGAGTGTCCCTGTTCTTTGCCTTTCCCATTGGTGCACTGCTTTAAGAAAACTCAGTGGAATGATGCTCATTACACATTTTGAAAAATTACTCATTGAAGAGACAAATACACTAGGTATCACTTTGTCATTTTGGTACATGTCATCCCTCAGTACTAACAGCACTTGCATCTCAAACAGCCTAATTGCAAACTCAATAATTATTTTGAACAAGGAGAACTAAGGGAAAAGAAGTAGAAGCATCCAAGATATAAAGGCCTCTTTCTGTAAACTGGCATGAAAACCAGGAAAGGAAACTAGCGTGAGCGCTGGCTCCAGGCTTCGGAGGACCCAGTCTCAGTGGGTCTCTTCCCTCAGCTGCCTTGGGCTGCCTGCAAGAGGAAAAGGGGTGGGATATAAATTGAAATGATAAATAAAATAAATGCATACCTATGTAAACATAGATAGCATCATGTGCCACATAGCATCCAAGCAGCCTCCTCTGGGTAGCCCACAAGCAGGATATTAGAGCAATAGCTCTCTCTCTGTCTCCCAACATTATTCCCCAGCCAATGGTATTTGGAGACATTCTGGCTCTGATCCTGGTGGTAACATACAGCCATCATCACAAGTAGCCATTCTGAGGAAGTTCCACCTTTTGTGCCCCCCTTTTTTCTTTACACTGCAATCAATCACCAAGTAAATTCCCTGTTTTGGTCATTGATCTCTCATTCTGATTCTGTACCATGTTTTAATTCCTTGCATTTGCCTTCTTGGAGCCTGTGTGACAGAATCTTTGTCAGGATAATTCTTTGAGCATCACAACGGGTCAGATACACAAGATTCTGGGTGAGGAAGACTACCACCAGCCGTTGAGTGTGAAAGACCTATCCTCTTCCTGGCAAGAAGTTCAGGGCCATATATATATATATATTTATTTCTAGGCTCCCTGCCCTTTTCTTTATATGGCTAGTTGCAGGACTGTGTGAGTTGGGGTTGAATAATACCCAAAAAAACTGGCAAGCAGCCCAAGATATTGTATCAAAATATACCAATTCCTATTAATTTCAACTTGATTAAAAATGCTGGATTATTTCTCTGAGATATTCCTAGCTCCTATTAGATCCACTTTGAATGCTGAAAACAGCACAGGATGTGAATTTTTTTTCATGCTGATGAAAACAAAAGAGATCCAATTTAAAAATAAAACATTCCAAGAAAAAATAAACAATGATACAGTCATGCCACAGTGCCAACATTGCTTAGTCAATAAAATGGCCAAATGCATTCATTTAGAGCTCTCTGTGTACTCTGCTATTTGCACTGTATTTTATTCTTAATGCTGTAAGAATTTATAACAGAATCCCATCCCATTCAGAAGTAAGACCCACTGATTTCAATAGGACTTCCTCTTAGGTAAGTGTGACAAGCGTTGCAGACTCAATTAGCTTTCAGACCTTGCATAAAAGTCTATAGATGATGTATTTCAGTCTCTGATTTTTGAATTTTACTGTATTTGCACACACTTGCTTTGAAGTTAGTTCTATTGATCCCAATGGAATAACTTCAGGACTTAAGTTTTGATTAATCTGTACTGGAGGTTTGATGACATTAGAGAACCAGTGTGGTGCAGTGGTTAAGAGCATGGGACTGGGACTCAGACGATCTGGGTTCTAGTCTCCGCTCGGCCATGGAGCCAACTGGGTGACTTTGGGCCAGTCACAGACTCTCAGCCCAACCTACCTCACAGGGTTGTTGTGGGAATAAGATGGAGGAGGAGATGTAAGCTGCCTTGAGCCCTTTGTAGGAAAAAGGCAGGATATAAATTGAAAAATAAATAAAATAAATAAATCATGCTTAAGCAAAAACAAGCACCCGAACACACAACACTGTGTGCCAGCTTGAGCTCTCCTACAAGAGGGGAATAGGTGGGTTATAAATGTAATGATCCAGGTGCTTCTGGGAAGACCACAAGGGAGCTTAATACGAGGATCCTACTACTGAATACTTAGTTCCTTGTGATTGTTGGTGCTATTATGACAGGACATTTTAGCATCTAGCTAGGTTTGTGAAATGCATGCTCAAGTGTAATGTCCCCAAACATGTTAGCATATATTATCCATGTTCCTGTGGAAGACAGAAAAAAAAACATATTCAGAGTGTATGTACAGTGAGAGTGCACAGCTGGGTCTGTGTGTGCATGCGTGTCTGAAGATAAGTAGACAGATCTACATGCATCTGCAGTGCATTTTGCACACATTTTAATGTATTTCTTAATACACATATGTATTTTGACATATCTTTCAAATATTTCACATTCCTGAGAATGGTAAGTTGAAAAGCATGTAGATTTTTTCTTTTCTTCGTCTATATAGCATTTGTGTCATAACCGGAGCTCTAATCCATATTCAAGTCTCCATATTTGGTGTGCAGTAATATGTAAATTGCCCAGCCAGCTGCATTAAGCAGTGTTTGTTTATTCTATTTCTTTTGGCACTGCATGCACCTGAACCTTTGCCAAAAATAAAAAAGTGGCTGCTACAGGGAACACTGTTCTGGAGAAGGAAGTTTTGAAAGGAAATGTGCATATCACAAATGGAATTGTGCAGAGTGAAAACAAGCAAGTCCAACCAAACTTTCTGCTCATGGAAATATTTATTTACAATATAAAAATGATGTGTTTGTTATAATATAATGAGGACACTGACTTTCTTCTGTTTGCACAGACTTTGTAAACAAAGATGCTGCACTGAACGCTTGCTACATTTGGCAGTTGGGTATTTGCTACAATGAGTAGAAGATGAACATGGGAAATTTAAGGCAAATCATTTCAACACGGCATAATTCATTTCTCTGAATGCGTGGCATTTGAATGCATTTGGAGCTGGACAGCTGTGGAGTTTAAGTGTTAAAAAAATGGCATTAATGATGCATGGAGCTCTCTGCTTATGCTGGCAGTCCTCCTTTCAGTCTTCCAGTCTGACACTTCCTCTTTTATCCATCCAGCTAATTTCCCCTCTTTTGTGAGGAGTAACTGTTTTCACACTACTGCTTACCCAGCAAGCCTCCTCATTGTTTCATGCTTAATTATCTTCTTGAGCTTCACCTTCTCAAGTGAAGAGAAAAAAGACTTGGGCCTCCCCACTGCTCTAATGAAAGCTCAGTTTTATAGATGCACTGTGTGAATAAATGCAGTGTCTGATCTGGCAACATAATAAATGAGTTCCTAAAGTTTATGGAGTCATCAGTGATGCAGTTGGTTTACTCAGCAGCGTAGATTTTTTAAAAAATCATTTTTGGCAAAGAGGAACAAACTTTAATTCATCGTGGAACTAGACTCCATGATTGTATCCTCAGATTGGACAAAAGTGCTTCACATTTAGCACACTTCCGCTGTGCAATTAGACAATGGAAAATGAGACCATTACCAATAATATCAATATCTTTCTCCCAGTTTCTAGAGGTTTCCATGCCTCAGTTGCTGCATACCAGTCTTCCCCAACTTGGTGCCCTCCAGATTTGTTTTACTACAAACTTCCACCACCTCCAACTAGCATTTGGGGATGATGGGACTTGACTTCAAAATATATGGAGTGAGCTGGATTTGGAAAGTCTCCTATAGACTTTTTTCAACCTATCACCCTGAAATCCATAAACTAAGTTTTTACAGGAGTTACAGTGTTTGGGATACTATAACTCTACTCCCATTATTAGAGTTACTATGCAGCTATGGTGTCCAAAATCACTTGTTTGCAAGCGGTTGTAAGTACTCAAGCACCCATGACAATGTTCCCTGTTTTATTTCCAATGGTAGTGTCAGCTCCAAACTCAGAAGTTTTTCCATTGCACATGTAAAATGTGTGAACACTTAAAGCAGCTACAGAATAGAAGACAAGTTTTCTTTAACTGCAAGCAGTTAAGCACACAAGTGCCTGAAACAGACAAGAGGCCCTATGGAGTCACAAATCATGTGGCTCTGCCTTTGGACTTGCAATCTAATCACAATGAGATGCAAAGGGAAAAAGGAGAAGAATTGTGACAGTGCTGAGCTGTGCATCCTGTCCTTCTTTATGGAAGCAGGGCTCTTCACGTGTCTTGCTTGCTGGACCAGGAACCACTGGTCCAAGCTGGATGTACGTTCTAATTCACATTGGAATGTACATTTTGGTGCACAACCAGCTTGTGAGTGCAGCAAGCCTCGAAAGGCAGGGGTATAAATCTGAGTATACACAATCAAAGTAAGAATACAAGATGCAGGTTTAAATAAGATGAACAGTCAAATGTATATCTCTTCTATGTTCTGGTGCATTACTGTATTTGTAAGAGCTGGGTTGGCCTCTAGAGTTGATTTTATCATGAAGTCCAGATAACTTTAGAAGCAAAGACGTTGAATTCAGATCCAGAGCTAAAATTCTTGTGCATTCTTGGCTTTAGAAACTTTGTTCTATACCAAGCTTACAATTTGCCTCATAGCAGTGCTGCAGTAGAAATGATTAGCCTTGTTGTGGACAATAAAGGGTTTTGAAGTGCTTTGCCTTAAGAGGAAAATAACAGGCCAAGATAAATGCTACATGTTGACAGTGAAATCTTATACTTGTCTACTTAGTTTCCTTAAGTTCATTGGGGTGCACTTCCAGATAAATGGATACAGGATTGCTGTATTAGAGATATTTGTATCTGCTACATGCATAATTATGATATTGTTGAAGGAATGAAAGAACAGTTCAGTTTTTCATCACTCTTCCTACAGAGACAGAGGCAGCATATCTATGCTACTGCACATATATCCCACCCTTTTTCCACTTGCAAGGAACCCAAGATGGTACACATGGTCATCCTCTCCCTTCCCATTTTATTGGCATGACGACCCTGCAAAGCTGAGAGTCATTGTCTGGCCCAAAGTCACATAGGGAGCTTGATGGTTGACTAGGGACTAAATGGCAGACCTCCCTCAGTCCCAGTTTGACATGCTAACCACTGTGCAACTGTTGGGCTCAGACTCCAGCTTCCCTCTCCAGCCCCTCACCACTTTCAAGCTCAGGAAAGCAACCTTAGAGGAGGGTAAGGAGGCAGGGAGGGGTGGATACTGGACAACATGGATATGTGGTATCCTGAGTCCACTCCAATCTCCTTCCCTCTCTAAGCCTGTCCAGCTAGACTGATGAAAAGGAAGGAAGGAAGGAAGGAAGGAAGGAAGGAAGGAAGGAAGGAAGGAAGCAGAAGTGGGGAAGGGAACAGAAGGGGAAATAAAAAATAAACAAAACCAAAAAACCATCTGGTAGAAATGCAGGGTGGGAAGGTAAAGTTGCCTGCATCAGTTCTCCCACTCTGCATTGGATTCCTGTAACCCACCAACTTCAGGGGCTTACAGGCATCCCCATAGGATTGTTTCAGCAGGTTATTAAGTCTATAGGTGCTCTTCTGCTATCCCCAATTTTGATGGTTGCTCTGTAGGAAATATTCCCTAGACAGAGAGGTTGCAACAATCAGAATTAAAATGTTTTGATACAAGCTGCTTGAGCTTTAACCAGAGTGGCAAAGCAATCCCTTGTGGGGTTGGGAGGGAGAGTCTGTGGCAGATACCCTTGCCTTTTTGGCCTGCTGATCTTTTCTTTTAAAAAAAAATCCCTTCCATTGCTTTCAGTAGGAGGGGGCAAAAACTATGTCAGCTCCAGAGGACCTGACCAGAGGATCAAAACCCTCCCACAACATACCCCTTTTCAAACCCTACTAATGGGAGAACAAGCAAGGGCAAGTGGCCTTTCCTCCATTGCGGGACCTCCTCCTCGGTCCTTGAAGAGGGAAGTGCAGAAGATCCATCAGTTCCTGGCTGCTTAGGATTGCTTCTTTACTTTGAAAATTAATGCATTATTTCTAGCTTAAAAATGAAACAAACCCTCTTGTGCATCTGCAACACTCATGAGTTTTCCCCGCAATGGTTTCCAAAACTGTCAGCTTGACTTCCAGCATTGATTGAAATCCCAACTAGGGATTGGGATTGGAGGAGGGCAGAGACTAAAATGGTTGACAAAATAGGTGGTCTTTTGCTTTATACATGCACCAAACCACACATACACACAGAGAGATACACACAGATGCAAACACAATACATGTTGTGATTAAGAAGATAGCTTGCTTTTTTTTTTTGTTAAGATGAAAAACTGTTGCACCTCTGAAAGAGAAAAGAAATGCATATATTGTACTCAAGCAATGTTGAGACCGATATGACATTCAAGTCTGTACACATAAACACACGAACACACACACACCTGTCATGTAACCCCTTGACAGATGAAAAGCAAACCACAGAAGCGGCAAAAGCAACTTGCAATAAAATGTGCTGTGTTGCCAGATGTTATCAGCACAAATAAATCCCCTCCACCTAAACAATTTGACATGTAAGCCAGTGATTGTCACTTAAATTGGTTTAAAATGTGATAGAACAGAAAGCAACCACTGTTTTCTGCAATATTTCTTTTGTGGAGTTGGAGTATTAACAGTGCTTGAGGTATGGTACCTGCTTAAACAGATATGCCCAATTCAGCTTATAGAAATTGAAAAAAAATCTTTACATTGTCTTTTCTAAGTGACCAACATTTTAAATAATACATCATGGTTGCCTCTTTTCTTCAACTTTTGGATTTACATGGAGCTTTTAAAGTATGGGATAGGATCCAAAGAAGGAAGGTAGATGATTGATGATAGACAGAGGTACAGACAAGTGGACAGACAGACTATGGTGGAATAGTCAAATGCATCCTATGCAGATACTGTGCTAGACAGACCAGTGGTTTAATCGTCTGTCTCAGTATATAAAACCAATGTTCTTCCTTATACAAGACTGGTGCAATGCTTTACCAAAAAGGCAGGTGGTGGATTATTTTCAGTACAAAATTAGGTGTGGGGCGGAGTTGGAGAAAGTATATCTTGTCCTGTTTCACATCATTAAAAAGGTGCCACATATCAGGAATGCCACCTATCAGGAAAGCTTTGACAGCAAATTTCCTGCCTTGGCAATGGGGTGGACTATAAGATTTTAACGGCCCAAGCCAAGGCTGTAATCCTGTAACACTATTGCTGCCCTCTAATATTTCATTGCATTTTCTATCCACAAATCCTATAAGTAGGTATGGAAGTGCACGTAAGAATGAAAAACCCTATATTAGAGCTGGATTACAGGTGCGGGTACTGTATACGTAAAATCAAAAACATGATAGATGGGTCTTGGACCTTTATTTTTTAGATATATACAGATGCTCACATGTGCATATACACACACACACACACTCTACCACTGCTAATTAGCTCATGCTTTAACTTTAATTACAGTAAGCATATGACTCTAATTATTCTTTCCTCTAGAGAGCCAGGGTAAAGTGTATTTATACTTTTTTCTGGACCCAAAATGTTACAGTGTGACTATCCAGGTACAGTTAATAGTGAGATGCTAGTGTTGCATGAAGAGGACAATTCTCTGGTTGTAACATGAGGAGCCATGTTGGGAACACAAGCATGGGTGAAATGGGCACTGTAAACAGAACTGCCAAAGTAGCATGCATTGCTGCTTGCTTTTGGCATTTTCCAAAAGATAAAATTGTCTTTGTTTCTCACTGTGGCTTGTACATACCTGAAGACTAGGGGTGGGGATAGATTTTCTTATACCTTTCGTTTCCAGAGCTGTTCAAATAGTTGAACAGAGCAATAGACAGCTAGTGAAAGGTAAACAAAAAGTGTTTCAGATCACTGTTCTTCATGTTAAGAAAATATTAAAATCACAAAATAACAACTTCAGTAAAAGTAGCAATGGAAGCAGAAATAAATAATTAAAAGCTAGGGAAAATAGAACCGAATTCAGCAGACACGGACTCTCAGACTGGTTTACCTCACAGGGTTGTTGTGAGAATAACATGGATCATGTACAGTATACCTCCTTGGTCTCTGCAGGAAAAGCAGGATATCAGTGTAACAAATGAATATTAAAATGAGAATACTCTCCACTTTATTTCTGAAATCAGCAGCTTCCAAGCAGGATTTCTAATGCAGCTCATGAAGGGCAGATGGGTTCAAATGGGACCAGGTCATCTTTCAGATGCAAGTCTCCCATATTTTATTTATTTATTTCATTTTTGTACCACCCCATGACCAAGGCTGTATGGGTGGTTAAAATATACAAACAACAAAATTTAACATAAAACAAGAAAACCAAAACTATTGCAACTGAATCAGCATAGAAGCATAGCAGCTGTACAAGATAACATGCAACATTAAAACTAAAGTTTAAAAGTTAAACTGTGAAAATGCTGGGAAAATAAAAAGGGGGTTACCTGGGGTGCTTATTCCATAGCAAGGGTGCCACAACTGAAAAGGCCCTGCTGCTGGTAGCCACTTCTATCACTTCTTTTGGAGGGGCTCCTGGAGAAGGACCCCTGAAAATGACCTCAGGGTCTGAGCAGGTCCATATGAAACATTGTGCTTCTTCAGCTGACCCCAAGCCATTTGGGAATTTGAATGTTAGTACTAGCACTCTGGATCAGGCCCAGACTTTAACTGGCAGCCAGTGCAAATGAGAGGATTGGCATAGTTTTCATGAACCAGTCTAGGGGATTAGCACCCTAGCACCACCTTCTGGAATCAGCAGGTCAACTAGGAACCAGTCCCCATTTACAATCTTGTTACTGCAATGCTAGTGCCTCCTACTCCTAGACCATCCAGCCTATCCAGAAAGATACCATAGATGATGATATCGAAAGCTGCTGAGAGGTCCAGGAGAATCAACAGGGTCACACTCTCCTGTCTTTCTTGCAGCAAAGGTCATCCCACTGAGTGACCAAGGCAGTTTGCATTCCAAAACCATGTCTGAAGCCCGATTGAAATGTATCTAGATAATCCATTCCACTCAAGAGTGCTTGGACTGTTCACCACCACCTGCGCAAGTCCTTTGCCCAGAAACGGAATGTTTGGATAGGCTGGACGTCCACGTGGTGGGCATGTCGTGAGTGGAGCCGGCTGGTGCCGGAGGTCAGACTAGATGGCCCGGGAGGCCCCTTCTGACTCGCTCTGTTTCTATGTTTCTATGTTTGTCATTGACCTATAGATATTAACGCCCTCTGGGTCCAGATTAGGTTTTTTCAGGAGTAACTTAATTACAGTCTTTTTTAAAGAGGCTGGCACCACTCCTTCTCTCATGGCATTTATAGCCTCCTGGATCCAAATAGAAATCCCTTCCTTGGTTCTTGTGATAAGCCATGAGGGGCACGGGGCAAGCACACGTGTGGGGCCTAGACGTGACCAAGCACCTCATCCATGTCCTCAGGCCTCAATAGCTGAAGCTCACCCAGTAAAAATGAACCAGACAGTGCTCTGGATGCCTCTGGTGGAACTGCATTAATTGCAGTGTCCAATTCATGATGACTCCAAGTGACTTTCTCTTCAAAGTGCCCTGCAAATTCATCACAGTGAGCTACCGAGAGCTCCACAATTTCTTTCTCTGGCCCAGAATGTAAAAGGCCACAAGCCACTCAGAAAAACTCTGCTGGATGACACTGAGAAGATGCAATGCTGGTGGAAAAGAACTGCCTCTTTGCCACCCTCGCTGCCACACAGTAGTCTCTAATCCATGTTCGACGGGAGTCAGCATGAATTTTCTTCCACCTGTGCTCTAGCCTCCTCCCCCTTGCTTCCTTGCCCACAACTCAGCTGTGTACCAAGAAGCTGGTCAAGCTCTGTTCAAGGGGAGAGGGTGCTTGGATGAAATCATGTCAACCACCCAAGTTATCTCTGCATTCCACAGAGCAACCTGGGCTTCAACATATAAGTACCTCTAGACAGACATCTAACCATTCAAAGGTATTACACGAGTAACCCATCCTTTGTTCTTAATAGAACTTCTGTGGCAAGAAAGGAAAGTGGTAGGAAACGCCTTACATCCCTTGAAGGAAAGATAGGTAAGGGAGGTTGGCAGCCATACAACACGCCTTCTGCAAAAACAGGTCCTGCCAGACAAACCTGGTGGAATTCTATGAGAAGGTTTTGAGGTGGCTAGAAGGTGGTGTGGTTTACCTGGATTTCAGCAAGGCCTTTGACAAATTGCCACATGATATCCTGGTTGAGAAACTGAAGAGTTTTGGGATAGACCACTGCACTGTCTAATGGATTAGGGCATGGTTGATGGACAGAAAGCAGAGGGTAACTATTAGTGGGGAATCATCGGGATGGCGGCCAGTGACAAGTGGGGTCCTATAGGGCTCTGTCCTGGGACCAATCCTGTTAAGGTTCCTTCTTCTAGCAGCAGCTTACCACCCCTTTGAAAAGATTGTGAGATATTCCAGAATAGTTTCTCATGGTGTGTAACCAGTTGCTTCTGGAAAATAGATAACTCTAGTGCATGCATGGAAGCACTTTAGGCACATGCTTCTCTGGATCCAAGCCAAGTTCAAGACTTGGGCTGTGTGTATCACAAAAATACTTTTGCCACTTTTCATGTTATTGGTACTTTAGCTAAAGCTAATCCATATGAAGAATTGGACATTGCTTCCAATAATGTCAAGTACATCTTGAATAAGCAGTGAGAATTTTGATGGAAATTAGCCATAAACACTGATGTCATTCCTACTGATGTCATTCCTAACTTGAGTCATGCTTCCATGGCAGGGCTCTGAGCCAGTCCGCAGCATGAAGAGGCAGGCTGCAAAGCACAGTGTAAAGATGGCTGCTTATGCATCACCTGAAAAGAAGACAAGCCTGGATGCGGATTCATATTAAGTTTGCTATGATAATTTGTACATATAAATGCAATTTTTTTAAAAAAATCACTAAAATAGAAATAAAATACACCTCACCATGGTGGGGAACATAGTGACCAGATAATGTGTCTGCTGAGTCTCCTGTTCCAGTGTTAACTGTAGGTGGGTAACCTGTAGGCTCCTGTTCTCCTTCTTATGGTTCTTTCTCTTGAAGGCAAACTTGACTCTGGGGCCTCTTTGGAAGAGAACTCCTTCAGACAGAGGACTGTTGTCTCTAAGATAGCTACCTGTACTTCTCCTATTAATTCCAGAGTCTAAGGTTACCTAACTGGAGTGCTGCATACTTGCCTCCAATTTCCTGCAATTACAATTTGACTAGGCAGAAGTTAAAAAGACTAATACAAACAGAACTGGGCGGAAAGAGAAATCTTGTGGCGTTAAGAGTAATTCAGTTATAAACACCTGTTGCTTGGCAGTGCAAGAGTTCTAAGAACCAATGTCATTAGAGTGCAATGAAAAAAAGATGGTGGCCACTTTTGAGCATATTTCCTACATTCATTTAGAAAGAGATCCGTAACATAAATAAGAAGTGTGACCTTCCAGTTTTGCAAACTTGCTCCATGATTCTGCACAGCACTCCTAGTGCCGCACCATGCCAGCTGCCTCCTCTAGAGTCACCACCCGTGGGTCAGATTTAGTAGCTTACTTGATCCCTTAAAAGCAGAGGAGCTCCACAGTGGGTAACCATCAAATACAGGCTGTTGCAGGATTTTGTTTCTGAGGCCCAGATATTTTCCTTTCAGACAATACTCTGTGTACGCACTTAAATGACAAAAAGGACAAAAGTAAGCTTGGAAATAAGTGAGCCCACAATTAAGATAAATGAGCTGAGGTTACATCATTGTTTGAGTTTTACTGTTAAATCTGCATGATGTGCAGAGTAAATGAAGCAGGCGAAAGCTGATTTACGGTGCCAATGTTATCTTCCCAACCAGAAAGGGACCAACATTTTATGCTTAAAAAAACAATAGTTGGTCCCTGTGAGCTGAGAAAATCTCTGGAATCTATAGCCAGTGGACAGCAGTTGCACTCTGGAATGGGGGAAGCTTTATGGATGTCACTTTAAAGTGTAAATAGTGCAGTTTTATGTACATATGCAGAAGGACAAAAACCTTATGGCCCTGTTTATTTATAATAAACCTTATAATACGTTCCGTAATTCTTATTTAAACAACCAGATGACAGAATCTCAGAATCAAAAGGGGTCTCATGCATGCAATACTCTGCAAAGGGTCTGATGAAAATGTCAAGGAAGGAAGGAGAATATGAGTCTTTTTCCAACTCTGTTGCCCTGTTACTCCCCTTTTCTTTCATGGTTTCTAAAAGAAAGGAAAGGGATTCATGAAATAAGTTTTAAACATTATCTACTTTTAACTCACACACACATATATAGTGATATCTCATAATTTTAGAGATTTTTTAAAGTCTTGCTTCACTCTTCAAGTTTTCCCAGAGCAATTTCAGCACAGGCAATATATGAAATTAATGTAGTATTTGGTTAGACTGATGGATTGCTTTTTTACAAATAAAGTCTTTCACTTAATTAGTCATGCTAACCCATCATTAAGACAGCCTTTATCAGCAAGCAAACAAATAGTGATTCAAATAAAAATGCAGCACAGTTGGGTGTACTCTATATAAAGGATCTGTTAGAAGAACACTTATAGTAGATGAACGCATCAACTGGGGGATTTCATTGATGCTAAGCCCCTGGTTGAGAATGGTTTATGATGTTCGTGTCTCCTGGATAACTGCAGGTCTGTTTCAGTATGTATCTGGCACCACTCCTATGGCAGAGCATATTCTGGATGGGGTATGTTGTGCTGGGAAATTGATGTGGTTCCCTGACCATTGACATTACCTGCTTGATATTATTTAGGCTTACCAGGTTCCCTATGCTCTGCTGAAATGGGGCTTTCTGAAAATGATTGCCCCTGAAGAGCAATGGCTCCAGGTGGTTTTCTCATGGCTTTGCAAGAGTTCCCAGCTTTGGACAGGCTGTTGTAGGGCCTCCCCCATGGTGGTGATGGCTGCAATGAAATCTTACCTTTCACAGCCAGTGCATGAAAGCAGAGTCATCCTATGGAATGTTTCCCAGTGCCCTCTTGCATCTTGGCTAGCTTCATATTTAGGCAGAAACTTTTAATCTTCCTTTGTAAAACATTGCACACTCTTTTCATGTGTTATTTTCAGAAATGTATATTTTATACACACAAATACACTTTCATAAATGCAATTTTCAACTTAGATAATCTTTTACATGTTTGTATTTTTCCTTTTTCCTAATGCTGAATATTATCCTACACGACCCACTGTCTGTCTTGCAACCTGGGATTTGACCTCAGTTTCGTTAGGGACTAATATATGTGTGAATGACATTTTGTGGTCAACAGTGATCTCACAGTTTAATGCTAGATGATGCTAGGTTAATAAAGTTAATCACCAGACTTTGAAACTGTTAGGTTAGATGATTCCAGTTGCCCTTAATGAACTCCAAGTATTTTGGGCCACTGTAGCATCTTTGCAAAAGGATACCATTTCCCATATTCAGCCAAGTTGAACTATCTGTACCTTTTGTTCAGTAAATAGGGACATAACGGGGCTACTTTAGTGTATTGCCGGCCCCTCTAGTGAAGAGATTTGGTGGCCTCCTGTCTGGAAGGGAGACAAAGGATTATCCAGAGTCCCTATTCCATCCACCCTCTTAAAAGCCAGCCTGCAAACACCATGCCAGCTGCTTCTCTGAGGTTGAAAACTGGCCAGGAGGGCTAAAGGGGTGTGCCAGAGCAGCAGGAAGGAGAGGAAGCCAGGGCTGATGGCTTCTGCTCTAACCAAACTGCACGTCAGCCACCTTCCCTTCAACTGCATGGTGTTTCATCTAGGTGGCTGAAAAGGGCACGATCCTATGCGTGTAGGTAGAAAAAAGTGAGGGGTTTGTGATTTAAACACTGTTGGGGCAAACTTGGAAACGGGTTGAAACTCTGATGCACACTGAAAACTGTCACTGCACCAGATGCACAGTAATCTCAGACTTGCTTTTGGAACCCATATTTAATTGGATGAAGAGAAGCAGGGTTAGGGTTAGGGTTCGGCTGTGTATAGACAAGATGGCATAAGGAGTAGCTTCTGGGTTCTGGAGAAGGAAGGGGATCCATCCCCTCCTCGGGTAAGCAGGTATGTTAGGATTCTGTTGAATATCTCTTAACTGCTGGATTCCTAAGCTAGCAACTCATCTTCACCCACTGAACTTGATAGCGGAATGAGAATTTGCACCTGTTTTCCTATATCCAAGCTCAGCATTGCACTGTGTGTCCCACATTGTTATTTAGGGTGCAACACTGTGCATTTTTAGACGGGTAGGTGCCCTACAACTCCTAGCATTCACCAGTCATCGTGCTACTGGAGATTGCTAAGAACTGAAGGGATCTTTTTTTCTCTTTATCAAAACATGCACAGCATTGCACCCTTTCCTGCATTTCAGTAACTTATTTCTCAGGGGTGTTTTTTTACTGGCCATAAGAAGTCTTTGTTTACACAGCAATACTGATGATCAATGGATTTCCTAAGGAGTAAGAGAATTTGTATTCCTTTTAAATGATAGAGGTAAAATATATAATTTAAAACTATGATTGTGATTAATTGATAATTCTGTTCTTTTTTTTTTTACCCAGGAATCCTTGAATGTTATTGATCCTGGCTTAATGGAGCTAAATGGCACAAGTGAAGATGCACTAGAATGGGATGAAATGGATATAAGTAATAAGTTAATTAGCATTAATGAGGAATTCAATGAGCTTGATCAAGAACCAAAGCAGGATGACACAAAGCTGAACTCTCTATCTGAAGCATGTGCCAATGACAGTCCAGAACAAGAGGCAAATACTACTATTCATGGAAACTGTCTAAGCAGCCCAAGAATTACAGCATCTCCAGGCCCTCAAATCTACCAGGTTTACAGCATCCACAATGTAGAATTATCAGGAAATGATCATATCTCTGTCTTGAAAAAGGCATCTCCGGCTCCTGGTCTTATACACCCAGCCATTGTAAACAAACAAATGAATGAAGACTCATCAATGTTGCCCGCCAAAGATTTGTCAGACCTAGTGGGTAGCACCACCTTGGCAATGCCACAGAATTATATGTATCATAGTGGAAACATAAACAGGCATTCAGAGAGTCAGAATAAAATAGCTAGCGGTAGTGAGCCAGAATCAATCAATAATTCCAAAACCCATTTGCCAAGCGATACTGATGGGATCCAGGATAATTCTATAACTATTACCTCAGATTCCAAGTTAGGAGATATAGTTGATGTGATAAAGCAAAAAGTTAAACAGGAGAACGAGGAGACCAATGTTAACTTCTTAAATACATCTCCATTAAACTCTAGTAACAAAGCTAAAACTCTGGGCAGTACTACCCAACATCGCCCTGAGAATTCAGAAGAGTTACAAGGAAAACAAAACAGCTTTACATTTTATGATTATTCCTTTCTTCAGGGTTCAAAATTCAAGCTACCAATGATCATGAAGCAAGCAAACTCAGGAAAAGCACACAAGCAGGGCAGTTTGCTTCATGGCTTTTATTTTGATAAAGTCCCCTTATCTGAACCTCAGCCTGTAGTGTTAAAAGCACATGGGTCTACAGATGAGATTGCTATACCCACTGCCTTGGATGATACAGATCCCAAGCACGGTGAATTTGCAGATCTGAAGAAACTAAATGACACCACCAATGCAAAACCGCTTTCCACTTTATCTCATAGCTCTTCTTTAGACTCCCTTTCTGTAACTAGTGACTTGTTTGGCCCAACTGTTTTTAGAAGTGGAGAAGGTCTCCAGCGTAGCACTTCCTTGGAGAATTGGTTGGCTCCCTACAAAGGCAATGAAGATCTTTTTAGTTGCAATGGCTCTGGAGACCTAAGTGGAAGTAGTGAGTCTGTTGGTGAACTTAGTAAAAGGACGTTAGACCTTTTGAATCGTTTAGAAAACATCCAGAGTCCTTTAGATCAAAAAATAAAGCGTAGCATCTCTGACATCACACTCCAGAGCACTTCCCAAAGGATGTCCTTGACTGGCCAGTTGTCACTGGATATTGCATCCTCTATTAATGAAGATTCACCTGCCTCCCTCACTGAGCTAAGCAGCAGCGATGACCTGTCTCTGTGCTCTGAAGATATTGTATTGCACAGAAATAAAGTACCAGATTCAAATGCATCATTCAGAAAACACCTCAATCGGTCGGTAGCTGATGAGAGCGATGTCAACGTTAGCATGATTGTTAATGTTTCCTGTACCTCCGCTTGCACTGATGATGAAGATGATAGTGATTTGCTATCAAGTTCTACCCTCACCCTGACTGAGGAAGAGCTGGGCATTAAAGATGAAGATGATGATTCCAGTATTGCAACTGATGAGGATATTTATGAAGACTGCAATTTAATTTCAGGACTCGACTACATAAAGAATGAACTCCACACTTGGATAAGACCAAAATTTTATCTGTCAAAGGAAAAAAGAAAGTGCACCCTGGATGATGAAATCCAGGGCTGTAAGAATTTAAGAAGTGATGAGACTTTGAAAGCAAAAGAGTCTTTGAATATTGAGAAAATTTTGAATGATTCTATACATCAACTTTCAGAAAATAATGGCAATAGTAAGAACAAAGCAGATAGCCATGAGCCAGGGACAAGGCAGCAAACTAAAACTGATGGTTTTCAGGTTTCCAAAGATCACTTGGTGGATGACATGGAGAATGGAAATGTTGCCATTACTCAAGAAAGTCCAAAGGAAGACTGTGCTCAGATCTCAAGTCCTGCCACGAATGTTAGCACACTGGGTGGTAAAGGACGTGAAAGTGAGTGTTGTATCTGTGAAACATTCACTGATGGTAAGGAGTCTATTCAACCATCAAATTTAACTGGTTCTCCAAAAGGCTATCAGAAACATTCTGAATTTGAGGGTTATTGTATTAAAAAACCTTTTACTGAATTCAAATCAGATAAAAAAGGTGCAAATACACCAAATACAGCCTTACTACCATCACTGCTGAATGATCAACAAAGCAGTGCAGGAATTAGTGAACATGGTAGTGATTGCTGCGCATCTTTTAAATCTAATAAAGCAGAAGGAAATGCCTTAGCCAGCAGCAGTGATTCGTGTTGTAACTGTGAAGCTGTTACTTCTGATAAAAGAAATGGGGAAGATTGCTCAGTACACAATTTTGTGATGGAGATCATAGATATGGCCTCAACAGCCCTGAAGAAGAAGTCGCAGCCTGAAAGTGAGTCAGCTGTTCCACATTCATTAGCACAGATCAGGGAAAAGGTTCTAGAGCATTCTCACAGGCCAATTCAACTGAGAAAGGGAGACTTTTATTCTTACCTCTCACTTTCTTCTCATGATAGTGACTGTGGGGAAGTAACAAAATATGTTGAAGAAAAGAGCAGTACTCCAGTTCCACTAGACTTTGCAGAAAACATTGAGTGCTTTTTTGAAGCCTGTCCTGAAGAGGAGCGTGTTGAACAGCAAGTATATGTTGCTAATGAAGATGCTGAAGTACCTCTAGTAAAATATGAAGGTCTGGATTTAATAGATGAACATAAAACATCTGCTAATTGTAGTGGTGTTTCTTTTTTAAGTGTGGAGATGGATGTAAATATGCCTGGCTCAATTACCCAGATGGTACCTGATAATTTAAAAAAACCTGCTAGTGAACCTTTGGTCTTGGACATTCCTAGTGATTGTCCAGTATCGAATTCCCTCCCAAATCAATCTAAAGAAAACAATTCAGGACTGCCACTCAGGATTGCAAAGTCTGAAGAAGATTTAGCCTCTTCTCTAAAGGCCTCAGTTGAAGCCATTCAGTTAAAGCCAGATCCCTTGAAAGAGAAGGAAGTTTTGCACCAGGACACTAAAACTCTTGTATGTGAAGAAAACCTCCTGCATCTTCACAAAGAAAGGCACATAAATATGCAGAGGTAGATGCAATCTTTCCTGGAAACACACGTTATTTCATAAACAGGTAGGTACTGAATGCTGTGAGGGTGAGATGAAGCAAAATGTGGCATTGCCTTTGAGAGTTTTCAGTACATCACGTGATTGTGTCTCTTGAATTTAATTACAGATGCAGCATCCATTTCAGACCTGTTTTTTCTTTACTTTTAGACTCAGGTATAGATATAAAAGTGCAAAATGTGTGTCTTTTGTTTTCATTTTTCAACAGCTAGGAATAACTGATTTTATTTTGTTAAGATGCATGAAAGTTAGAATTGATCCTTACCTGATTATTTATAATGCCTGTTTCTCTGCCAAAAGAAATGAGTTAAAGACCGTTCTCACTGATGCCTTCATTTTGTATTCAGATATCTGTACTTAAGTCCAACTGTGATGTTGTTGGTGTCTGTGCCAACATGAGCTTCCTATTCAGTGCAGTGGAAGTGCTGTGTATTATGTACCTTTGTCCAAAGAGAGCTGCTCTCTAAACTGAATTTAATTATGATTCCCATATGTACATGAAGTCCATAAGGTCATTGCTGTGAAGTCCCAGGTCAGAACATTGTTTATGTCAACAGAGTGAGAAGAAAATGTGTGCTTCAGACTATGGGATCTGTGTTTTCACCTAATTCTAGGGATCCCTTCCCCCACTGTAAGAGCTTAGTTGATACTTTAACTTCATCTCTCATGCTATGGGAAATGAATTAGAGGCAATCTTTCCTAATTTGTTAACTTATTCAAATAACAGTTATTATACTTAACTATGCTAAAGATTATCTTTTTGGTGGCAGATTGTTTATTTTTTTGATGAGCCTAATTACTGATTTTCCAAAGGTAATTTACATTTATTACTAATACATCTCTTAAAATGTGACAGATAAATGTTGTTCCCATAAGTGTATTATGAAAAAAGTTACTATTTAAAAACACATTATTTAATTTGAAAGATAAATGGCAAACACCATTATTTTTTTTCCTGGAGCACCTGTGCTGTAAGCTCATTAAAATGTGTGATTTTATGTGGAGCTGTGATACTTAAGAGAAAAATTATCTATGGTATATGTATACCCTAAAAATAAACTCAGTTCGCAAAGGTGACAGTATGCATATTTACTAACGTATCTCTACTAATTTCATATGATTTCTTCTCCAGCTGCAAGTCAGAATAAAGCTGTTGTGAGCAAATCTATTTTGCTGCTGAATGTACCTAAGCTGTAATCTCATTCTTTTATCAGTGTGGTATAAAATTGACCATTAAAGGAGAGTAATAGCCATTCTATCAGGAACGTCAGAAAGTTCTGCCGAGGAGTGATGATTTCAACTTCTCACTGAACGTGTTGCTAATTGGCAGACATACCTTCATAGTGTGCACTTCTGTTTCTCTATGGGAATAAATGCTTGTAGAGAATAACACAAAACAGCACTCATGCTTTCACTGTTGCCATCATTGTCACCATGAAACAGAACCTCCTCCACCTGTAGATCTTTATTTTCAGGAGCACAGGGAACTGCCCTATACCAGTTCAGCTGAGGCCTTCATCTAGCCTGGTCTCATCTGCACTGACTGATAGAAGCCCTCTAAGGTCTTAGGAAAGGTCCTACTCATCAGATGCTACCATATCCTTTTAATGGAATATGCCGGGGCTGAACTGGGGACCTCCTACAAAGAGGCATGTGTCCCACAGTGAGCTGTGCCCTCTCCCTAAGGGTACCACCTCCCCAGCTTTTGTAACAGGGCTAGTCAGCTGCCATTTGTGCATTTAGACTCCAACCGTGAAGGTGGCCAACATGCAGAATTCTGATTCCACTCTACTGGCTCATTGATGTCAATATGAATTTAGTGTATACAGTTTTTATTACTAGTATTATTAGGTCACAGAGCAGCAAATAGATCCTGAACTAATTTAAACAGAATAGGTACTAATCATCTATATTTCCTTATATTGGGTTAAATCCAGCATTGTGCCAATGGAAGTTCACAAGTACAATGTAACTTTTTCACACTTGTGGCCCTCTGTGCTGCCTGAAAATTTGCACAAATTTGGAGATTTCCTAGTGAGGGGCTGCAGAGGGAGTGGAAATCACCCTCCAGATTCATGGGCACACTGATGAAACAGCTTTTTTCAGCAAAATGACATCCAGATATAACCCGGTATGCAGGGATGCACGTGTCCATTTGAAATGCAGTCTGAAAGTGAGGTTTTTTAAACAGTTAAAGCCAACTTCAAATTGTAGATTGGCTCAGACTGCAATAACGTATAAAGTTCTTTCTCAAACCACATGCCTGCACTTTTTATGATTTTGTGCAAACATCATTTTCTATCCCCCCCCTCCAAAAATAAAAAATAAAAAAATAGAAATGTCAGTTACAGCAAATAAGATCAAAGGAGAAGGTAACTGGATAGATCCAGCTATTTCCACTTAATTTGGAAGGTATATAATGCAACCCCAGAATGCCTCCTAGGAAATGCTTGAGAGGGATACTTTGTACTAATCTCTTAGCTGTATTCTGTCAGTTATTTCGTCATAATCCTCATCATAAGCTTCAACCCTTTGTTGCATAGGCTAACCCTAAATTCCAGGCCAAGAAATTTTTGTATCATAAAAAACAATTCCTTGGTCCCAATAAGAAATATATTTTAATGCCCTGGTAAATGCAATCTCTTGTATTTTTGGATTATTGGTGAGAGTTTTTTCACCTTTTCATTTTATTCTTAAGGAGAGTATCAATGATACTTAAATAGGTTATGGCTCTGTTTATGCAACCTGTGTAACCTATTTACACCCCAAGCCTAAGTAGATTACTTGGAAGTAAGTTCCCCTGATTTTAATGGGACTTACTTTCATGTAATGGGTTTAGGACTGGAGATTATATTGGTTGGTTGGCCTTTATTGAGTCATGCATTCCTATTGATTGGTACACTTTCAAAAGGTAGAGAAGGTAAGTTCACAGGCACCTGAACGGACGGGATTGAGGAAAAGGTCAAACTTGATTATTTCCCCTGTGCCTTTTGAAACTAAATCTTGTTTTATAAAAATCAATGAGGTTTCCACATCAATAAAAAGATACCTCCTCTGATAGTGGCTTAAACCCCCAGGTTATGAAAAATTGTTGCTCCTATACAGTCATTTTGCATATAAAGATGCTGACATGAGATCATAGAATAGCTATTTTTGGTTCGTCTGGAAAAGCTTGCGTTTTGCAAATGAAAATGTACTTTACGTAACATGCTATTACTTTTTCTTTCCTTTTAGAAACTTGGCTGCATTTCAGGTGCAGGCTTATCCTCCAAACCCCGGGATGACCTCTAATTCCATTGTATCACTGCCTTTTGTTACACTTGACTCCCAAGATAAATTTTCTTTCCAAATGTGATTTGTCCATTTTGGCTTTGTGACCAGGATGCATATGCTGGTCCTGTTTCAATTATCATTTTGCTTTGTAGCAAAATCATTTGCTTTCATAGGAATTTCTCTCCCAAGCTACCTCTTAACACCCTACCCTTCCAAAATGGTATGCCTCTGTATGCCTTCTCACCCACTACATTTTTTTAATGATTTTGCAATGCCACAGAATATATTATTATTCTCGACCACCATTCAGAACTGTAAATGTCATTCTTCTATTTTGTGTATCAAATTTGGTATTTTATGTGTATAATGCATATTGTTTACTGAAAGTATTTTATGTTTAGAATGAAAATTTTATTTGATTGCAGCGAAAGGAAAAGAACTGCTCCTGAATCCACATAAATGAAGTTATACAAAACAGATACAAAATTATCCTTTTGTTTTAAAAGAATCTATGCAGCACTTCAAGAAACAGCTACACAGTGTTGTATATTAAGAACTGTTAACATTCTACCAAATTAAGTACAACATTTTGGTTTTCTACTATGCTTCTTGAGGTGGTAATCACAAAACAATCCCACATTTTTAAAAATTGTGCCTTGCTGTATTTCTTATACCATTTATTAAAAAGCTGCTTTCACAGTAAAATTATGTTGGTTTGAAGGAAGGAAATAGCAAGGTGTGAATAATTTCTGTATATATGTATAACCAAGTGCAAACATTGATGTATAATGACAGTATAAAATGCTTTAATGTTTGTGATGCCCAGTGGTGTGTAAAACATAAGCCTTAAAACCACTAGATTGCATGATAATTAGAATTGGCATAATAAATGTAGTTTACTGGGGGGAAAAAAACAGAACTGGCTCTCATTTACCTGCATCATGATTTAATAAACATCTCCATACTTATAACCTCTGGACAGGTTCTGTGTAGGATTGTACAGGTGTACAGGAGCAACTGTGTTTATATGCAATGCAGATGAAGATTTGCCCAGAACAACATACCGTTAAATTTCAAAAATATTGTTTTAAAATATACATATAATAGAAGCTAGAGATTGGTGAAATTGGTGAAAATACTGCCATGCTCAGGTTATGTCCTAGCTCAACTACTTCCAGCAGGACAATAAGAAAACTTATACTGGCCTCCAACTTTACCTTATTCTAATTCATCTCCTAACCGTTAAGAATCCCATTTGAA
Source organism: Varanus komodoensis (assembly GCF_004798865.1). Lineage (NCBI taxonomy): Eukaryota > Metazoa > Chordata > Lepidosauria > Squamata > Varanidae > Varanus > Varanus komodoensis. The sequence continues at coordinate 30,430,618 of NW_025335761.1, forward strand.
GATGCAGCGTTCCAGTCACCAGCAGAAGCCTCCTTCCTTCCTTCCTTCCTTCCTTCCTTCCTTCCTTCCTTCCTTCCTTCCTTCCTTCCTTTTCTTTCTTTCATTCATTTGCTCCATATCCTGCCTTTTTCTTTTTTAAAGAATTCAAGGTGGCTTACATTATTCTACTCCTGCTGCTCTCTTATCCCCACAGCAATAACCCTGTGAGGAAGGTTGGGTTTAGAGTCTGTGACTGGCTCCATGGCTGAGTGGGGACTAGAACCCAGACTGCCTGAATCTCAGCCCCATCCTCTTAAGCACTGCACCATACATGCTGTCCACAAATAGAACCTTGAGAACTACTTCTGGGTCTGGGAGGTTGAGAGAGGATCCATCAGGATTCCAGTTCTAGTCCATCCCATTTGTTGGTCAGTCAAACCACACATCTGTCCTACACCCCACCATATCTGCTGACAACTGCCAGCACTCCGTCATCATAAGGTTCAGACCTGAAATGTATTCCCCTTTTCCAGTCTCACAGTGTCATTGTTGTAAGGATAAAAATGGAACTATGGAAGGTACCTTGGGTTCCTCACAAGAGGAAAAAGGCAGGGTATAATGCAAAATTACAATAACCTGAATTAGCAAATGACTTTTTACGATTATAGCCCCCATGCCACTTATGTATCACCAAAGAGTGAGAGAACAGATCTGCAATAAATTTACATGTGCAAATGTATATTTATAAGTACAAATTTAGAAATAATTGGTATATTGTTAATAGAAATACAATACAATTCACCAGACTGGGGAAGACCAAGACCTATCTGCTGGCATTAGGTGCTAAATGTCAATGAGCAACTTTACGCAACTTTAAGGACCTTGCTCTCACTTCTTATGACTCTAGACTAGACAGCTCTCCAAATGAAGATACCTTAATTTGGACTAGACAGCTCTCCAAATGAAGATACCTTAATTTGGACTAGACAGCTCTCCAAATGAAGATAGCTTCAAATGGAGGACTGTCCTGTGTAAACTAGGACAGATGATTTCAACAAATACAAAGCACCTCTTTTCTCACAGAAGCTAAGTTCCATTCCCACTGAAGACATTTCTACTGTGGATGACAGAAATGTTGGCAGCTTCTTATACCCATTAAACCAATTGGTACAGGAAAAATTTGCAGAAGCCCATGACTCGTTGCATTCTTGGTGCACTGAATTAATAGGCACAAAGCAGAAATTCAGAGGTGTAAGCATAGTCACAAAGACTTGTAATTCTGTCTGCCTTTATTCTTTAAGTACTGTTTCAAAAATTGTCTACATGGACAGCATTTCTATATATGAAAATGTATGCAAAACACATAGATGCATCTCTCACATATGCCTCTATTGCATATACATGCTGAGACATATATGCATGCATGACTGGAAAGTCTGGACCAAATTTAAGCCAAATTATTTGTGAGAACAATACATTTTTTTCTGAAATGGCTTCAAGTGGCCATTCCAACTGTAATTTACATATGCAACTGGAAACAATGTTTCAACCCATCTTGAGTACATATATATTGGAAAGTCAGCACGAGCATAGTTTATTCCACATATATATTCTATCCACTTACTCATAATTCATACTAAAGACATCAGTCAGTATTTTGAAGAAACATTGAACCATAGAATACTTATGTGACAAAGTAGATGAAAACAATGGAAGCTGCTTTATGCCAGGTTAGACTATGTGTCCATCTACTCCAATATTTTCTGCTCTGACTGGCAGCAGCTTTCCATGATCATTTTCACCACTTGATAAAAAGATGCTGCGGATTGAGTCTGGTACTTTCTCCATGAAAAGCAGATGTTCTGCCAAGTCCCATGGAACATCATCAAGGCATTAACCAGGGTAAACTGGCCAGACTGAATCTCACTCACCTTCAATGCTGCAACTGAAGAGGCACCAGAGCAAAGGAGAAAGTCAAGAAAGCTCTTGTCCATAGGGAAAGTGCCACTTTCAGTCTACTTCATTAGAAGCTAACTTACACTGGAGGAAAGCACTGGCCCAACTGGTCCAATGGCTCCCCAAAGTTGAAGGCAAGATTCTTTTCTAGCTTGATTTGGAGATGCCAGAGCTGGAACATGGTACCATTTGCATGGAAATCATGCCTTCTAGCAGTGAGCTGCAACCCTATTGAGGAGTCCTGAGGAGAGATAAATTTCCATACCTGAGGAAACAGAATGCAGTGCCTCACTGAGATGGGGAATATACTTTCCATGTGCTTAGATCTCTTTTCTTTGCTATTAGGTGAAATGATGCCATACTGAATCCTGGCCTTTACAACAGTTCTAGGACAGAGCTCTGCCTCATGTTAAGCCCAATGGGACTTATCTGGACAATACAACAGTCCCTTTCCCAGACAATTTGCTATTTGGTATGGAATGCAACTTTGAGTTAGGAAGCATCTACATATGCTTTTAATATAAAATAAAACAGGTCTTATTTTTTCTTCACATATGGTAAATAACTGGCACCATCAGATAATCCATTACAAAAAATACCTTGCATTGTAATTGCCTTAGTAGCTTGATCAAATGTGTTCTAAACTTTGTACCATAAGATAGTTGCATCTAGGCCACAGTGCATCACATTTAACATGGCAAACAGAACAGAAGACATGAATTTTTCAGCAACTGACATTGTGGCAGGAATGAAAGATTGCTCCTTTAGTTCCCTTAAATTGCTACATTCATGCCAGTCCCAACTGATTGGTGGTGTTTTTGGCAAGGTCTCACTAGAGATAGCTTTTAGAAGTATTCCCTTCATACATGGGGGTTTGTTTTCATGTGCTAATCTGATTACAAAAGAATATTTTCTCTGTGCTCTTGTCTGCCCTGATTTTTCTTTTAGTTTGGTTTTTAAAGGCTTTTTGGAACCATGAATTGCTATGGCACAGTTTTACATCTTTGAATACAATGGTGGACACAATTCCTTACCTCAGAAATTGAGCTATAGTAAAATGAGAGAGCCCTTGTAAGTTTCAGCCATTGGCTGTTAAAACTGTTTTGCTTTTTGTAATTGAATTCAAAGGTACACCCTGGCCCTTACATCACAGATGACTTCTGATGCCTAGTTGTTTAGCTGTGGCACAAAGGGTCATAAGATTCCAAAGCTGAGTGAGCCCAAAATGAGGCCCAAACAAATGTGTATGTGTGTCATATTTGGGGTTTTTTTTATCCCAGACTAGCCAAAAATGCTCCCAGAGTGGCCTTCAGTCAAGTAGTGAGTCAGTCAGTCACGAGATTTTATTGCATATAATGATAAGCTGCTACAGTTTTCTAACAACACAAACAGATTCATCTATCAGCCCCAGTGTGCAAGCTTACAGTCTGAAAAAACAGTTGGGGAGGGAAGAAGAAAACTTAAGCATGGTTGTGCTTTCCCACTCCTCTCCATGGGCACCAGGGAAATCCAGCTGGGGAAGGCCCTGATATTCCTTTTGCCTGTTTATGTCTCACTTTTTCCTTCATCTTCAACCTTTCCCTCATAGACACTTTTTTCTTTAAAAGAGCTGCAGCTCCTTTAAGCTCCCTCCCTCAGTGTTGCTGCCCACTGTTTTAAATCTTTGAATACAATGGTGGACACAATTCCTTACCTCAAAAATTGAGCTATGCTAAAATGGAAGAGGCGTTGTAAGTTTCAGCTGTTGGATGTTAAATTTGTTTTGTTTTTGGTAAATATGACTAGGGCAGCAACACTGAGGGAGGGAACAACTGGCTTTCGCAGTCCATTCTCAGCAGAATTTATCCTAGCTAAATATATGTACATATGTATTTAACAACTCACCTTCCTGCTGAGGATGGCTAATAATAATAAAACACAGATAAAAATATCTTAGTTAAAACATAGTATAAAACAGACCTATTAAAGCACAATTAAATGACAACAAAAGAAATAAACATCCCACACCTGTCAGCATCAGAGTAGGGTTCTATGCCAATGTGTGTTAAAAATGTGTTTCCCTAAATCTCTCTCTCTCTCTCTCTCTCTCTCTCTCACACACACACACACACACACACACACACACACACACACACACACGGTACTATCAGTTCCTTGAGGGCAGGAGAGTTCAGATGCTACTGATGCCTTTATTTACCTCCAGAACATTTGAAGCCACTGTCATGACAAACAGCAAAATCATTAGTGCTGGGCTGAGGTATTTGGCCTGGCATTTTAAAAATCACATTCAGAGTGGGGCTGATCACCCTTGCAAAAGTTCAGAGTGGACCCTGGAGGTTTGCAGGTAGGAAGCACTTAGAAGGCATGGATCTTTTCCTTGTTCAAAATGTAGGACATACCTGGCTGGCCGGCATTAAGCCCTGGCCAGCTGGTCACATCCTCAAGTGTTATCAGTGCACATGGAGCCTCCATTTGGTCAGGGATTAAGAGGAATCCCTCTCCAGAGCTCCCAGTCCAGCCTCCCAGGTAAGCATGGGAGCCACCTGTATTCAAATGTGCCAATCAGCAATTGCAGTGGAATTTTCAACCCAGTAAGCAGCTGTCATCGCTACCTGGTCAGCAGGGGTATAAAAGGGTACTCTGTCATGTGCTCGGGGTTGATTACCATTTCTCTGTGATCCAACTTTATTCTCAAGAATAAAATGCAGTTTTGAACCTTCATTCTTGTCGTGCTTAATTGGGTGAAGTGCACCAGGTACTGATCCCTTTAGTCCTTCAAATGGGAAATGGCAGCATTTGGGGGCTTTGGTGAAGCAGCAGAATCTGTCCCTTGAGATTTCACAGACTTCTTCTTGTGCTTGGCCCTGCTGTAGAAAGTGAGCCAAGCTGAGAGGAAGGCCACACATGCTCAGAGAACAAAGACTGTGCAACTGACAACCTCCTTCCCTGTCATGTGCCACAACACACATAGCACTAACAAAGGCTGCCACACAGCACACAAGATGCATAAAAGGAACACTGTTGCATTCATGTGGCACTCAGACCCTGATGACCACCATAGGAATGCTGGATTCCCTTGTCCAGAACACAGACTCATGGCTGCCACAAAGTGGACTGGAGGCTGGGGAGCAGAACCAAGGAATCTGATGGATTCCAAACCCCAGAAGGGATTCCTTGTGCTTCCCCACACACTTCTTAATTGAGGATTAGAGCTATTCCACAGCTCCTCTTAGAAGGTACCTAGGAGGAAAGCAGAAAGGAAGAAGTCACCTTACAGAAACCAGATCACAATGCTGCAACAAAACTAAAATAGGTGGTTAACAAACTTGCGTAGAAAAGCCTGTGGTGATGGCCACCAATCTGGAAAGTGGACAAATTCCTGGAGGTTAAGGCCATTGATGGCTACTAGTCCAGATGATCTCTAGGTGACCTCTCATATCAGGGCAGTATGCTTACATAGACAAATTGCTGGCAACATGAATGGGAGGGTATTGTTGCGCTCACATTCTGCTTGTGGGTTTCACACAGGCAGCTGGTTGGCCATTATATGAACAAAATGCAAGATGGACACTTGGTCTGATCCCTTCTTATGTTTTCATGTCCTTCCCTCAAAGTGTCCTCTAGCGTGGCTGCCCTGTAGTGCCTTTCAGCAATTCTTACTGGTATACATCACACATAAGGTCATTAGAAAAATCCTAAGAAAATCAACATTTGAAGAAGCAGATTTGGCTCTGACCAGGCATTCAGCCTCTGAAGGGCAAGCAGCTACCAACACTGTGTTGTTTCAGGCACCTGCTGAAGATGTTTTTGTCCCAGGAAGCCTTTCATGTTGATCACCCACAGTTTTAATGTTACTGTGTTCTTAATCCATTTTAAAATATTCTTTTATCTTTGTTTAACTTATTTTAATATTCTCCACTCCAGAATCTGTCTAGAAATGGAGCAGTGTAGAAATGCTGTAAATAAATAATCTGTCTCCTATTTAGAACGCTGGTCACACAAAGGCACCACAAAGCATAACACAGGGATTTTGATTCTGACATAAGTTACTGGAAGGTGAAAAGGTGTCAGATTTTCTCACAATGATCAAGTATTTAAGAATACAAGCTGTGACATAGCATATAGAAGATCAAGTCTCACTGGTCCATTTTAAATATATTTATGCTTATTTCTGTGCTGCTAATTTTAGCATAGTGTCATTAGAAACCTGAAGTAAGTGGCATTTTTTTACTAGGGTCTGGTTCAGTATGTTGCAGAATTTTATCTATTTAGAGCACTATTTAGAAATGGGGTAGGAAATCCTCCAAAGAGACACTTGTGAGGAATAAGATGCTGGAGGAGCTTACCTTCACAGCATGAACCTCTTTGCTATCATAATATGACAGACATGAAATAGTATTCAAATTAATGAATGGTTACTTAAGACTGATCTGTCATTCACCTTTTTTTTCCCTAGCCTTACAGCACCAGAAGTCACTCACTGAAATTGACTAGTTGTGAATTTAGCAGTGATAAAAGAAGATACTGCTGTCCTTCCCATGACACATAATTAATCTGTGGAATTTCATTGCTACAAGAATTACTGAGTCCAAAAGCTTAGGGGAATTGTAGAGGTATCTCCAAACAGCACGCAAGCAGCTGAACTAAGCACACAACCAAAATTATGACAATGGAAACCATCCGTGCTCCTCAGTGATGGGACCTTTCCACAAACTGAATCACAAGGAAGCTGCCTAATTCCAGGTCAGCCTATTTGCTACTCGGGTCCAATACTGTCTCCTCTCATTGGAGCTGGCTCCCCAGGGTCTCCAGGCAGGCTGTTCACATCATTTGCTGCCTCAGAGGTCAACACCTGGGCACGAAGCCCTTTGCAAGCAAAGCATGGTCCCTGCCAAAGGTGCTCCCACTGAAAATATGTGTGGACAGTTTACTATGCAAGATTTCAAAATGCTCTGCAGACAACTGATAAATGATTGCATTTTCATCACATATGCAACAGCCCCCTCCTCTTCCCCCAGGACCTTGGGGTATGAAACAGGCAACAGAAAACAGCAGCAGGAGTGGGGGTGGGGGGAGGAGAGGCAAAGGGAGGGAGCATTGAAGGTGGTTCCATACACACAGTGCTTTGTTATAGCTGCGAATGAACATTATGGAGATAAGCCAAGAGCAATTTGGAAATGTCACTTCTGAAGACAGTCTTTCCGCGATTAATATTTATCATCATCATCTTCAAATATTTGTTCAATTCAGGAACAAGATGTGCCTCTGGTCCTAAGAGAAGGTACTTCAAAGGTTACAGTACTAAGGGTTTCTCCAGATACAGGATGAACATGTGCCTGTTGGACGGGTCAGAGTTATGTGATCCACACCTAGCAAGCAAAGTTGCCAGACAGTCTCTCTATCTAACATTACAGAGGCCAGTGCTACTATTTTATATGAGTATGTGTTCACATGTGAGGAGGGAAATATATGGGGGAATGGATTCTTCTGAAATCCATAGAGCACACTTGAGAGCAGTGCAAAGAAAACCAACAAACACACCACTACTAAATACTGAACTACTAGGTGTTTTTATATGCTATTGGCAGAACCGATATGATCTGCTAGAAACAAATGATTGCAATTACCTGGCACACTACTGGGGAGAATCATTAAAATTATCTCCCCTATGACTCTTTTGGCATCAGAACTAGGAGTCCCTTAAGGGATGGGTAGCATATGCAGTTACCATGGATGCTGCTGTGATAAATTATATTTCAATAAAGAAAAACACTCATGTTTCAGGCAAGTTGGGTAAGACTGTTTCTAAAGAATAATCCTTCCTTAATCATATATTTTGATGGAGAAACATTCACATGTGAATCAGCGCTGCTCATTTCCTTCCAGAAGGACTGACATCTTAAACTGCACTAGACAATGAATCACCTTGTCAAATAAAGCACAAAATGGAAAACCAGTTACCAAACTCATCTGATATAATGACATTTACAACAACATGTTTGAAGTGATAAACCAACAATAATAATTATATTTCCTTTAGACGTTCATTGAACTCTTGAAGTTTTAGGCAATCATATACTTTTTTCCTATGGAAATGTTACAGTATGGCATTTTAATTTCTAGCATTCTTAAACTCTCTATGGATATGTAAGCTATATTTAAAATTAAGCTTCCTAGCTTAGTGTGTATGTGCTCCTCCTTCTTTTAAAGCATGCAAATTAATAACAACACCCCACAAAATGTACCTGTATTAATACACAACTAATGTTGCTTCTATTATATGCTGGCTTAGCTTTCTTTTATTTTAAAAAGGTTCCTAACATTCTCCTGATAATAGGAAATTTCCAAAAAATATATATTTACATACTGGTCAGTTCATTTCTGGACCAATTGAAGTTTCTGGATGGTCTTCAAGGGAAGCTCCACATAAAGTGTAACACAATAATTCAGAAAAGAAATTACCAGTATGTGAATAACTGTTGCCAGGTTCTGCCTGTCCAGATAGGGCCATGGTTGGTATTTATTTATTTATTTATTTATTTATTAAAACATTTTTATGCCGCCCCATTCGCTGAAGCCTCGGGGCGGCTTACAACATATCAGCCTTAGCTAATAAAAGGCAGTCCAAGTCCACTTGAAATTCCACTGATAATTCAGGGTCCAAGAGCACTCCCAAGCTATGAATCTTGTCCTTTAAGAAGCATGCAACCTCATCCAAAACAGGCAATATGTCACCTATCTGAACAGATGATCCTCCCACCAACAGTGCATCCATCTTGTCTCGTTTGTGTTTCAGTTATTGGCTGTCATCTAATCCAATAACAAGCTGAAACCATGGTTCAGAACACCCACTGCCACACCTACATCAGATGAAAAAGAAAAGTAGAGCTGAGAGTCATCAGCATCCTGATGGCATCTCAGTCCCCATTTTCTGATGATCTCTCCCAGTGGTTTCATGTAGATGTTAAGACAGAGCCCTGAGAGACTCCATGGCATAAATGTCATGGCGCACAGCAATAATCACCCAGCACCACATTCTGAACTTGGCTGGTCAAGTTTACCATTGCAAAGCATTGCCTCCTACCCCCAGCTCAACCAGCCTGTCCAGAAGGATAGCATGGCTCATGGTATCAAAAGTCTGAAAGGTCCAAGGAAACCAACAGGGTTGCACTCCCCTTGGCTTTCCCCCTGCAAATCGCACATGAACTTCCTTTTTCAGTGGAATGTATCTTGATTGTGTCCCCACCCACCTGGGGTAAAGATTGCTAAGACATCTTGTTTGTGTATCTTCTGACCAAGGCTGTAGTGGAGGGAGCCCTTGGGGAGTTGGAGCACTCCCCCCCCCATTTATTTTGTTGGGGGCCCTCAGGGGAGTCACTGGAATCCCAAAGCCAGGGTCATTGTCCTTTCCTCACTGCCTCTCAAGAGACATTTTGCTGGTTCATGGCTGGCAGCTGCCACTGTGTCAGAGACCTGAATTTAACTGGTTAAGAACAAGGTTGGGAACAACAGTTCCCAACAGCTCCCAAGAACTCCTTATCTGGAAAGGCCTGCCATGCACATGTGCATTCTGGGACACTTCCCTCATGGCCAGCCTCTGCTCCTCAGCAACATGTGGTCAGCTGGCCTTTGCTGCTTCAAAAACTACCTCCCATCCCCACTGCACTTTCATCCCACTTTAAACAGTCATTACTTCCCCAAAGATTCTTGGGAATTGTAGTTTGCCAAGGGTACTGAGTGTCATTGGTGGACACCTATTCCTCACACAGAGAAGACAGTTTCTGGGGAAGATAGATTGATTGATTGATAAGCCAGTCTGGGGATTGTAGCTCTGTGAGGTGGATAGGTGTTTTCTAGCAACTCTTAGTCCCAGGATTATTTGGGAGAAATACCAGCTAAAGTAGAAGAAAAGACTCGTAACAGGAGTATAGTCAATGGAATCAAAGGGGAAAATTAGCCATGACTTCTGATAGTCTTAATTTCTTCTTACTTCACTTAAGCTACTTTACGCCTGATTCAGTGTGGATCCAATGAGGGCACAATCAAAGATTATTGGTTATTTTGAGAAACTGGAATCCCTAAACTATGAACTCTGAACTCATGGAGGATCACCCACACACATGCACACACAGTCACTGGTTGCAGAGGCCATGGAAAATTCAAAGAAACCAAACAGTGATTGGCAATACAGATTGCTGCTCCAGGGGCACTAGAACTATGTATGTTTCTATAAGTGTGGCTAATTAGTGCCTGAGTTTCCTCTTTTCCTCTCCCCTCCCTGTCCCTCCCCCCTTGTATGTCATGTTTTTAGACAGTAAGTCTATGGGCTATTGCCTTAGCACTTCCACAGAAGGACCCCACATATGGGCTTCTGAGAGCTTTTTGGCTGGACAGTGGGGTGCGAATGTAATTAATCTATTTACTATGATTCATTCATATTAGATAAGATAATAAGAAAGAACTTGTAGAAGCTGTCATTGTTTAACCTCAAAAAGAAATACACTCATCTTGCATTCATTACTCAACAGAAATTCAAACAAAGCAACAAAACTCATTTTTATTGTATAATGATGCAATTCTAGTGTGTAGGTTGCATAATCTTGGTGTGGCTCTAACTACCATGAAGGGAACCCCCATGCCCACTCCTAAATTTTCCAGTATACCACTGCTGCTGACTGCCCAGTAATGGCTCATAAGCAGATACTTGAGCAGTTTACTACTAAATAGATTGGCTATGTGGTGGCACTTGCCTGGAGGTGACCTCAGCCAGGTCTTCTGCATTGGAAAGAGGAGGTGTCTATCTCCTGGACCTAGATAAGATGGCATCACTATGGCCTGCCTTGAGTGGGCTACTCCAGGTGGATCATAACAAGGATCAAGAGAGAATAGAAAGAGAAATACAGAAAGGGATTATGGAGAACTGGTAGGAATGGAAGAAAGAAGGGCTGCTCCCCCCCCACCCCCGCGCCCCAGGATTTCTCATGAGCCTTCTCCTGTATATCTGAAATGAACATTTCTGTAGAAGTTCCTTAAGAAAAAAAAACTTTGTTCTGGTCATGCACTAATCAAGTAACCTCACAAACAAATACAGAGTCAGTTTCATGGGTTGTACTTCAATATCTGAGCTGAGAGCTAATTACTCACTTTTAAATTACTATCTGAATAAATCAAAAGCAACAACATGGAAAAATAGCTGGAGAAGAAAACAGAAAAAATATGTCAGAAGTACTGTGATACTAAAAATTCAGAAGCATACTACAGCCTAACCAGTGTAAATCAACATAAATTCTTAAAAGTCATACACTAATGAAGAACCAGTGTGTGGATGAAGAGAATGAGACTGAAAATTGCAGTGTGCAAAGCTTAAGGTTATGGATTTCTTGGTATAAATCATTTCTTTTGCACTGCAAATGTGAAACATCAAGCTGAGAAATCGACGGAAAAGCTGGTGTTTAAAATTTTTATCTAGTCATCACAGTTATCTTCTATTAGCATGTCATCTCAGTCCAAACATTGTGATATGTACTGTACCTTACAAGGTGAGTAGAGATCGTTTTGTTACCTTAGTGGCACAATTAGTGATATAGTTCATCATCTGTCAACATTCCTTGATTAGTTAATATCTCTGCAGCATTTTGAGTAAAGGTCTGTTCAAGTGCTGAATATTTTATATATATTTTTCAGTGGCAAACCTTTTAAACACTTCAGCTTTGAGGTGATATATACAAATAGAACTGAAGAATTCATATGCTAACACAATTCTTTCCAGGTTTGTTCTCCCTGGAAGCATTCCAAAATAATGTAGGAACTTAAAAAGAATGTACAAAATTCAGATGACTATTTATTTATTTATTTATTTATTTAGGCCTCCTATAATTGCTGAGACCTTCCTAGGCGGCTTACAACACATTTATATTTAGTATTGGAAAAGTATCCTACATTTACTAGGAATACAATGGGGCTTACTTCTGAGTAAACATGCATAGGATTACATTGCCCATGTCTATTTATTTCTCACATCACTGGGTAAACCACAAGATGGAGCAGAATTTGCAGTCAATTCTGGGTGGTTCATCTTCCTTTTTGACATTATCAGAAACAGATTACGGGAAACCATTGTTGCCCAAACTGAGCTAGACTGGGGATTCTTCTAGTGCCGTATTGTCTATTTTGAGTGGGGTCTCAACAAGACAGTGATCTTTGTGAGCCCCACAATATGCATTTGCTGCGTTCGCTAAGGGAATGAAGTAATGATCACAGAAGGCTACTTCATGCGTGACTTTTTGCACTCAGAAATCCATTCTGATGAGAAATGTAAGAATGCAGCACAGTTTCCAAATTATATTTGTAGCTTTGGCCAATGGTTGCCAGGTATCTATTTCAGTTCATATTTATTTTTATAGCAGTAGTTCACCATAATGTATATCTATTTTGCTTGCTAACTTATTTTTTTCCTTTGATAATAGGTTCAAAAGACATTCTTCCTTGTCAGTATGCTTATAACTGAAGCCATAGTTGTCTTTTTCTGTAATTTTTCCAATGCCAGAAAAGGTTTTAGTGTTATACATGCTTAGTTGGGAGTAAGCCCAACTGAGTAAAGTGGTATTCACTGCCAATAAGATATGCCACTTTAAGGTTCAGTGTGGCAGATATTACCGTATTTTTCCGTGTATAAGATGATACTTTTTCTTAAAAACATTTAGCTAAAAATGGAGGTGTGTCTTATACATGGGGGGCCAAGAGGAGAACCGCGGGCATGCTCAAGGGTGGGGGAAGGGACTGGCACGATTGTGTGCGGGTGGGGGGTGGCGAGGTGGCACACGCACGGGGTGGTGGTGAGACGGCGTGTGTGCGGGCAGCAACAGCTTGTTCGCTTGGAGATTGGTAGGAAAAGTGATGGGGGTGTCTTATAGATGGAAAAATACGGTATATAAAAGAGACAAGCAAGACTGCACACAGGATCCCTCTCTGTGGCTACACTTAGATGTTGGAACTGCCTGCTGAAGCGAAACTCACCTTTTTCTGGTGGCCTTCTGTAATGCCTCTTCTCTTCTCTTCTCTTCTCTTCTCTTCTCTTCTCTTCTCTTCTCTTCTCTTCTCTTCTCGAGTCCAATTTGGCTTTCTGGACTCTTAATTTCGAACTCTTTGATATGTTAACTGAGGCATTTTACTGGCTCCCTCCTCTCTCTCATGTTTCTTTATTTTGTTGATTTTTACTATGTTGATAAAATATTAATCTGCCTTCACCATTTCTAGTGGAAAAGCAGAGAAAACATGTTTAATAATGATCAATAATGTATTATAACACTGGTGTGCCATAGATACATACACATTGTGGCATGTGCTTGTGTTATTTTCATTTCTTTGCAAGGGTGCAACTTTATGGTCCCTGTGTTTCAATAGTGCAACTCTATGGTAAAATTTAAAGAAGGGGGGAGTAAGAAAAAGGTGGGAAGACAAAAAGTTGCCCCCCCACCTTCTTCCACTTTGGCTCAGGTAAGCTTGAAATGGCTTAAGAATAGTGATTTCTCCACCATGGATTCTCCCTCTCTGCTGTATTGCTCTGAAAATTGTGCTTAACATAGAATTTTACATTTTCCATAATTGTAGCCTTTCAGATCAAACTCAACACCACAAAATAGGATATAGACTGAGGGCATGAGCCATGAGCCAAATCATCTGTTGCTGAAATTGTGTGGCTTGGAAGTGCCTGTGATTCCAATTCTCCTGGGACTCACTGTGCTCTGGGAGGGGTGGGTTACACCTTCTTCCCACACCATTTTCAACAAACTTCTCTGCCCCAGTGTGGGCAGGCTGGGTTTAAAAAAAATACCAAACAAACATCCATTGACATCAGCTGAGACTTTTCTTTTTGTAAACCACCCATCTCAGAGAAACGGGGACAGGTTTAATCTTTTCCCAGAGGGTGGTGGTCCCAATCTAAATTGTAAGTGCTTACATGAGAGAAGAGAGAGTGAGTGAACAAGAGAGCTTCAGAGACAGCCTTCCCATTTAGCAGACCCAAGGTGCAGTTTGGTTTTCAGTCACTTGATTCTTTTAAAAAGCACATGTATGGAATATAATTATCATTCTCACATAGCTGGAGCAATAAGCAGAAGGCTGACTCTGACTGATGCTCAGAAGCTGAGGTTCTGCTTGCTACTCATTTCTTCTCGAGGCTCTGCTGGCTTTGTGGTGCTTTATATCCATCCATCCATCCACACATATTTCATCCCCTTGTTAGTATCACCTGTTGGCAGCATGTCTGGACTGCACAACCATCCCTGGGTGTTAATGGGCTTCTTCCTTATACAAATGAATTGGCAAACTCAGCTGTACAAAGTCCAATAGACAATGGACAGTTTTGGTTGTAGCCTTTTCTGTTTTCCAGCCTCTTTTCTTCTGGGAACTTTTCTCTATTCAGACTTCAGGAACAAGGGATGTGCTTCAATTCAGACACCAGTTCAGCACTTCAGAAAGGCCTGCTGCTTCTCAGACTGATTCAGAGTTTTTCTGCTTTGACTCAGTAAGAAATCCTGGCCAAGCTGTGGAAATCAGATGCTTCATGTTTCTTGTTGACTATCATGAGGAGTCCAAAAGTAGCTATTACTGTTTTTCTCTTAGTTCGAATTGGATGATATTTGCAGGCATGCTAGCCCCTCAGGAGGTGGCTCTGCCTGCCAAATTGTCAGAGAAATGGGTGAAGGGTTTTTTTTGTGCATTTATATTTTGATCATTTTAAGGGAACTGCATGAGCTACCCTTTCAGAGGGAATCAATGCTGCCAAATTTCAGAATGATTGCTGCATAGAACTGAGTGGGCACACACTTAATCCCTCCAAGTTCCTTGCTGACCATTGTTCTGAAAATGGCAGATAGCCGGCAGTTGTCCTAAAGAGCTAGTCTGCATGAGGCATTTATGGTGCATTTGTGATTCCTTGCTCAGATTATTTTGCAGGTGCCTTACAAGATGTCATCCTCCTCCAGGGCCTCCCTTGCATGTTGGAGGGTTTTTTAGTTCAAGGTAGTTGTGGTATTGTTTAGAAACTACAGTATGAGATGCTCATATACTTTCCCAACTACACTGTCACCTTGGGCTGGCATGATGAGACAGATGGAAAGGCAGAGGAAGAAAACTCCAGGAAAAATATGCAAAGAAGCTGATTTTAATTTGGCAAAGTATCCAGAAGCAGGAGCTTCAGTAAAGCGGCAGGTTAAAGCCTTATTCAGAGAAGCCCTAAGTAAGAAAACTGCAAAGAATAATAGATTTGCTTGTCTGTGTGGAAGAGGAATTCTCAATTGGTGGGGGTGGAAATGATTGATCCCCTTCCCTTCCTTTCCCTTCCCCCTTTTCTACATTTGTCTGAAAATGGCACATCCTACAGGTGACCCTACAGTTTCAGAATGCTAGGTGCCACAGCTAAGAAGCTATGCTTATTGAAAAACAGTTCAAGGTTTTTCTTACAGTGAATAATGACAAAACCCATTGCTCTATCCTTCCCCTTCCCCAAAGCACACTGATTGGTGCCCTGGTAAAGCATTCCCTAGGATTAGGGAATGTTTTGTTCCTCCTTCCCCCAATCCCTTCAGGACTTAGAGAAACAAAAGGAAAAGACACAATTTGATGACATAAATTCTGTGGTTCCTTCAAAACATAAGGTTCTGATGAAGGTTCATTGTGGGGTTCCTTCAGTTCTGTTGACTTTGGGGGAAACTTGCTTCTGCTTGAGACCAACAGAAACAGACTGAAGCAGTGCCACTCCATTTGGGTTTCAGGCTTTATCCAAATCCAATGTACATCCATATAGAAGTCTATTCATCCTACATGGTCTTTATAAAACAGGAGCACAGTGCAGATTTCCTTTCACCAACCCAAGTCAGGCAGATCCAGGAAGACGGGCCTGTAATAGATTACCCCCCCTTTTTTTTTACATCTGCTTTCCATTCTTACTCCTAAAAACCTTATGAATTAAATTACTTTGTCTTCCCTTTATGCATACTCTGTTCTAAGGACCTTCACTAACATCAGAATGCCCTGTTTACATGGTTAGCATGTTCATAATAGCATGAATTCAAATGCACAGCCTTGATTGATTTTTTTTTAAAAATCTGGCTATCTAATATTCCATTCGGGATAGATGTAGATGTGGTGTGTATGTGTGTGTGTACATGACCCACTAGAGCTTTTGCTATTCAACTTCAATGTAAAGCCACAATTTTTAAGAATGTGAGAATTATTTTAATTATTTTATTCTAATTTTATATATTATCCTATTCCAGCATCAGCAAGAACTACATGGATATTATGTCACCCATCTAAAAATAGGCACAAATGTATTATACCAATTGCAATTACGTCAGTTAAATTATAAATCTGCCAAGGTGAGTAATAAAAGAAAAACTCATTCTATCTTTTTTGCAGGGTAAAGTCCAGCAGGGGTTGTTTTCAACAGGGATGCTGAATGTTTAGCTTTCACACTAAAATACACAACTTGCAAAAAGCAGCAGTCCATAAAGCAGTACTACATGGGTCTATATACACCACACATCATAGCCAAATGTTGAAACTGTTCCTTGATTAGAACACACAGAGATCTCTATTCTCATGTGTAGTTTTTTAAAACTGGAAAACTATATGTGAATTTATTCTTTGGTTAATCTATGGATTAAGAAGTCTGTTTGAACCATTCCATTACACTCTAATATGGCCAGAAGGAAAACAAACAACAAAAGACACACAAACACCTCTTGATGGGAATACAGGTATAATTAGATTTTCTTGGTGGCTGATGTCACAAGAGGAGAT
This sequence comes from Varanus komodoensis, assembly GCF_004798865.1. Classification (NCBI taxonomy): domain Eukaryota; kingdom Metazoa; phylum Chordata; class Lepidosauria; order Squamata; family Varanidae; genus Varanus; species Varanus komodoensis. The sequence continues at coordinate 30,447,358 of NW_025335761.1, forward strand.
AGAAGATTTAGTCCTCCATCTCTCTCCAAGGCTACGCAAAGGATTCCACTCGTTCTCAATAGGAACATTGTAATAGAAGCAAAACTCACATCACATTGATGCCACTGGATGCTCAGTCACCATAAACAGGTCTTTCTCTGGTCTCTGGAGGTGGCTCCATGAGGAGAAAAGAAGACAAAATATGTTTCTCATGTTGTATGAATACATCCTATATAGGAGCCAGAAAAGGAGAAGATGGAACATAAAACATCGTCTCTTCCCTTAATCACCCTGAATCCAAGTTTGGGCTTCTCTCCTTCTCAGAGCCCAGAGGCTGTGGTCCAGTTCAAGATGGGAGAGAGAGAGAGAGAGAGAGAGAGAGAGAGAGAGAGAGAGAGAGAGAGAGAGAGAGAGAGAGAGAGAAGCAGCCCTGCCCCCAAGCCTCCCTCCACTTGTGGCAATGACCACCATGTTCAATGGTGGAGATGGTGGGAGAACTCCTCACTATCCTGTTAATTACTGAGGTAATTTCTGTTGTAGAAGTTAGAGTAAGTCCATCTTCTTTTCTGGAAAATGGGTTTAGTGAATAGCCTGATTGATGAAAGGACCAAAAGAGTCTATTCCTCATTCCCCCATAAAATTTAACATGTCTTTTACTCATTCTTACAGCAGCATATGCCACGAGAATGAGTATCATGTGTGAGATGGGCAAAGTAGGTTTAGTAACATGTTAAAAAATGTATCTGGCACATTTCTTTTATTTTCATTGAGATTTCAGGGTATTTATTAGCTTATTCTAGAATTTTCATTATTTTTTAACCATGATATCATGCACAGGGGTTCAACAAAATTGCCTCTACACTCTCTCTGGTGCCACCTTGGATTAATCTATAAAAGTCAACTCCTATGTAACCAAACTCCAGATTCAAGGGTTGGCCAAAGGGAAAGGTTGTCAGCTTCTTATCTTTGTGGAAAAGTTGTTCCTTGACCTTTTTCTGGCACTGTATCTCTACTGCACCATAGGGAGGTCAAAAGTGCACTTGTTGTTAGCACCAAAGATTAAGCTTAACCAGATTCTGGGACCAATGATTGTCAAATGGCTCCATTTGCAAGACAAGTGTGTCCTTTGCAGAGCAAGACACATGAAAGAGATTATTTCCAGAGGTCACATTTGTTCTTCTTCTCTGACCTCTCTGAAGATTTGCTAGAAAAGCAGTACAACTGTTTCATGACAAAGAGATCTTGGAAAAGAAAGGAACTGCTACTACTGTCAGAATTCCTTCCAGTAGGATCTGTCTTCTCATACCTCCTTCCTGCCCTATTGTTATTATTTTTCCAAGAGATCCAAGTGACAGCAAGGTACCTGTACTTATACAATTGCTTATAACATTTAAATCTGTTTTAAGAACTTAGAATGGCCAGTTGATTTATTTTGGCAGTGGTTTATTCATTTAAAAAGTGGGTATCAGGTCTTAAGTCTTTTCGGAAGCTATCATGCTAATGTTACTTATATCGTGTCAGTCAGGGGTGAGCAGCATAACCTCTGTACAATATCAAAGGTCTGGGTTGTCATAACTAAGTTATGTCTCAGGGCTGTGGACAGGAATCTACCCATGAAGGGGGTTAAAGAATATTTTATATAATATGCAGATAGAATCTATCATCCTCATAAACAGAATCCATAAATTCAATGGATAGCTGAATGAACATTTTGATGCAAAGTAACATTCACATCTCAATGAACATCTGCACTAGCTCCACATATAGTTCTCGTATGGTGGATTAAACATGTCCCTTTTATCTTATTATTCCTTCATATGTTTCATTATTGACAACCCAGCCCATTATGGTCCTTGTCCTTCTTTATGAAATTCAAAGACTTACACATTTGCTCGAGTTGCTTTCTTCCTATGACCAACACCACATCAAAATCAGTACTGATCATTGTTGAGCTAACTGACACTGGTCTGACAAACTAGTTATCAGTATAAACCCTTACTCATTTTGTATCAAAATAGGTCCATGACCCAGTTTTTTCAGTTAAGACCAGATGGTAAAGTTCTATTAGATAGTGATGGGACTATGCGCCTCCACACAATAAATTGCTCAAAGTATCATAGAAAAATATATTTCAAAAAATTATTAATTTATAAGAAACATGTGAAAAATAGGCTTGGGGTGACTTTGATCTAGAGAAAAGGAAAAATGTAACTGACTAGTACAACACCAATGAAATTACAAGAAGCCAACCGGAGGAAAGAGAATCCAATGACCACAGCAGAGATTATTTAGCTTGAAATCAGTTTCTACAAAATCGCCATAATTGCAATGATTTGGAAAATAGTCTCTGGTTATTTTGGTTATGACTTTAATTTATGTTTTACTCACAGCTGTATCTGTTTGTGTAATATGTGGAACATTTCTGTTTAAACATTACCTCAAGCTAGGTGGTCACTTTCACCATCCATTGGGTGCCTCAGAGGATAAATTATTGGAATCTAAGCAGATTAATACCTCATGCTTATTCCCATGGCTAATGTAAAATTCTGCAGCTGGAATAAGAGTTTTATTCCAAAACTCTTAAGTGAGATGAAAAATGCTGCAAGCATTGGAAATTAAATAGGTTCAGGTGACCTTCTTCCTGAAAATGTAATTTAAACTCATGTTCTTAAACCAAGCGCAGGTTGTATGGAATGGGCACACAGACTTGTATGCTTGTCTACCCAAAAGATTTCAGCCATTTTGCATGTTTCTGACTGTACTTCTGAGGTAAGGTGTCACACACAAATAGTTAATCCATATGAAAATGTCCAATATATTTTATGCCAGATTTTTCACAAGGGCATCCAACATGGCCACTGAGTGTTTTGCTTCACATAACTATAATTCTCCATGCTTTCAAGTAGGCATGAAAAACTACAGGAGTGAAGGCCTATTAGCCTACAGAAAATATCTTTGGGATGTGTATGAGTAACTCATGTGTGAGAAAATTATTTTCCTGAAACACAACATTAGAGTGTGAAATAATTAAAGTAACACAAAACTAAGAGAATATTTATGAATAAAATGTGAGCTCTTTTCAGTTGTATTCAAAACTGTGAAGAACCATGTAAAACCTATGTTGACTATTGTGGACAAAACGACCATTGCTTAATACTGAATCAGGGTAGGCCATGTACTAGGTGAGCTGGGAGAAAAGAATAAGATAATCTAGCATTGATGGTTGAGAATACATTTTTGACAGATAAGACAGAGACCAGAGGTTGAGAAGAAAGTAAGCAAAAGGTGTAGATATCAGTGGGGGCACAGTGGGGGCACTTAATGAACATTTCCACTTTGGATGGAAAAGGAAATTCTGTATGTAGTTTTTTGTACTTTAAGAACTGACTAAATCTAATACACAAGAAAAATACATAATTATATAACCTACTCACATGCTTATGTTCATATTTTACCACCTAAACAGAAAAAGACTGAAAGAATTAAATATAGAGGAAGTATTTCCAGCTTTACAGGCATAAATAAAACTGTCTTATTTTAGTCTCTTACTTTCCTGAAGAAAAAAAATGAAAGTCCCATTGTTTCTTTTAAGAACATAAGAAGAACTTGGCTGGATCTGACCTGAGGTCTATCTACTCTGGTCCAGCATCCTTCTTCCCCCAGTGGCTCACCAGATGCCTATAGAAAGCCTACAAGCAGAAGATGAGAGAAACAGTCCACTCTTTGTGTTGCTTCCCAGTAACTGAGACCCAGAAGAATATTCCCTCTGATCCCAAGATTCTCTGGAACATCAGAACAAATAGCCATTGATAGTCTCATCCTCTCTGATTGTATCCAATTCCTTTTTAAAGCCATCCGTGCTGATGCCCATCATTATATTTGGTGGAAGAGAATTCCATAGTTGAAATTCACTGTATGGAGAGGAACCTCCTTTTCCCCCCCACCACTGAGTTTCCTAGCATTCAGCTTAATTTGATGATCCTGGGGTACAGTATCTATGCCATGCATAACTTTCTACATCACTATCACATCCTTCCTTGCTTTTTTCCTGTACCAAACTAAAAAGCCCCAAAGGTTGTCACCTTTGTCACAAACTCCTACATGTAGTTCAACAGACTCCCTAGACTGCCCAATAAGTTAGCAGCCTGCTGGGAAAACTGAATTAGCTATGCTCATCTCTTTCATTCCCAATACTAACCCAAACCCCATAAGCTCCCATCTCAGAATATGTTAACTGGTTCAGCTGGATGCCTCCTTAGAGATGCCCATTTAGAGTCCTTACATAGGTGGAGCAGCCACTAAATGATTTTTCAATTAGTTAGCTGGACAACTTACATTAAAAATGGAGGCAATTGTAGGACTGGGCAAAACAATAGTTCCACTAAGGTGCCTACTTTTACTGAACTCAGATTCCCATAAAAGTAAGCATTTGCCCACAGGTTCAATAAACCATCTAAGTAAAGGTCAAGGCACTCTTTCTCAAACCATCCTTTTGGCAATGTACTCTGCATATGCCATAACCAAAAAAGCTTTAGGCAAGTAGATATGAAGGAAGGTCATCCTACCTGAAGGATCAACCATCTGGTGGCAAAGTATCAATAATGATTCTGCTGAGGTCAGGAACAGTGACCCTTGTAAAGAAGGAACTCACTTGGTTGAAAGTAATTTTCCCCTCCCCTCTCACATATTCCATTTGAGATAAAATGCTTCCAGAAAGATAATGCACACCACCTTCCTGACTCACTCATCCACAGGCTTAATCTTTAATCCTATAATTCTATTTACCTAGAAGTCATTTCTATTGTTTACTACTGAGTAGGCACATATAGAATCATGTCAGTATCTGTCACTGGAGAACATAGTTCAGAGGGTACTATTGCACCCTGTCTTGTCTGCGGACTTCCCATAGGCATCTGGTATGGAACAAAATGTTGGGCTAGATAAGTCACTGGTCTAGATAAGCCTTTGGTCTGATCTAGCACAGCTCTTCTTATGTTCTTCCTCTTAATGTAACACCCAATTAGGCAGGTGGGAAGAGTGAATTTAATAACCAAGAAGTCAGGAAGAGTCTGAGATGCCAGCAAAAGCCCATCTGAAACAGTGTTGTTTACATATTTGATTTTCAGGGAGCTATTACTAGGTTGCAGCATGGCTCAAGTTGAGTCACAACAGCAGACAACTAAAACCATTCAAATACACTGTAAAGCAGGACTCAATATTGTAACCTGCTTGTTCATTTGGACCAGGGAGCTGTGGTTCTGAGAAGATGGAGCAGTAGATCCCATTGCATACTTACTCTATAGCTCTCTTCCTGTCACGTAAGCAAATGACAGCTAGTTTCAATGGCAGTTGGAAGGTGAAATCACAAGTGGAGGGTACATGTTAAAGGGGTCTTGCCAAGGGCCTGCAAAAATCTAGGGGCTGGCACTAATTAAGCAAGTACCTCAACTCCACTTACATCTTGGACAAGGAGGTCCTCAACCACTTGCTTTATCAGGCAATTGCTAGGCTAAACCTTGCAAAGACTGAATAATAGTGATTTTCTTGTGCTTCTATCAGTTTATTCATATACATTTTATATAGTATATCAATTCTATCTGATTCTAGGCCACTGTTTTATCTTTCTCAGTTGGGGCTATCCTTTCTATAAATTTAGTCCATTGTTTTTAGGGTTTAAAAAAGCTATTTTTGAAATGTAAGTTTAATGGCATCGCCCTGGGTCATCACTTTTAGTAAATGAGAAACTGGTGCTGGAAGACTGCAAAAAAATTGCTTCCTGGAGTTTCTTTTTTCTCTTTTTTATTGATGAAAGCAAAGACAGAATTCAAGTCAGAGTCCTCACAATAAGGCATCCTTTATATTCAACCACCTGCATGGGAGAAAGAAACCAGGTTCCATACGATAGAGCTACAGACAAACTCAATATAGACAGAACATTTTAGGGATGGGTTTATTCAATATACTTTTTCTGTTCACATATTTAAACTAGTGTGTCAGCTAGCCTGATATCGTGACATTCTTAGATTTCTGTTTCTATGGATAGTTTGTTTAATGAATGTAAAACCATGGATCTTTCCAATCACTTCTGGGAAGTTTTTTTTTTCTTAAGGATTTATTCTACATAAATCTATTCTACAGTTGCACCCAAGATTATCCATAGATGGAAATCATGTTACCTAACAGGGCAATCCTACGGTTCCTAGGCAGTGTCTGAGGTGCCATCCAGCTGATCTCTTCCTCTGCCATCAGATGGGAAGGAGAATCCAAGCTTGGATCGCACCTCTCCCAGCTGTCCATCTCCCCAAACTCCTCCCAATCACTGTGCTAAGATTCATGTGGCTACCTTACCTGTGTCATGATGCTGACCTTGGGAAGGACATGAAAAGGGAAGTCTTAGGTCACAGTGGTAGGAAGGGAGAAGAGGGGCCATGGGACCTGTGGCCTTCCAGCCTCTGGCCAAGCTACAGCACAACTAGATGGGTTCAGTGGGACACACAGTGGAAAACACAATAAAGGGGGATGCCTACTCCATTGTTCCTTCTGCCCTGCTAGCTCAGAATCAGATAGACTCAATACACAATATAAAATGCATACACAAAAACTGAGATAAACTTAAAGAAAACTGCTATTCAGTCTTTGCAGAGTTTAGCCCAGCATAACATGGGATTCTTGGAAGCCTCCAAGATCAGAGGAATCCGGCTGGTAATATTTGCTGAAGGGGGTAAGCCAAGTAAATGGTACAGAATTCTTTGTGCATCCCAAGAACACAACTAATACTGTCACATAGAACCAATTCCACTGAACTCCACATAGCGTTAGTAAAGTTAGCAGTGTTTTAATTGGCATTTAAGTCAATCCATGTGACTTGGCTTTAAATTGTGGTACTACGTTTAGCAGCTGTGCCAAAATTCTACAAGAAATAATCATATAATTTTTCTTGGCTCTGAATTTTTGAATCAAATCAGGAAAACTACATTTTGGTAAACTATGGTTCCTGATAATGTGTGGTACATGATGCTACATGAAAGCTGCATGTAGGGATCTGGGAAGTCTGTAGCAAATTAACTTAGGACTTGATGAAACATTTGGTTTTATCTGATACCATAACTGATTGTCAATAGGGAAGAATGCAGTATATACAGAATGTATACAATATTACAGTGTACTCTCTCTGTTAAAACATTACAGCCAAACAGTCCCAGTTAGCCAGGGTTCCAGGGGGGCATTCTTCCCAAACAAGGCAATTTTACTCTCCCCAGCCTGATACCATGTCCCCTTTTTTGCCTGATGTTCTGTGCCTAATGAACCCATACAGTCCTCACTGGGTTGTTGGAAGAGAATGTTTCTTGCTGCTCCAGAGCCTAAGTACCAAACTGATGGATTCAGTGAGTTTTGGAGACAATGTAATCAATACTCACCAGCTGAATGTTCTATTACAGTGGCTGGAAAAACCATGTTGAAGTTAATGGATACAAATTCAGTTTAAATTCAAATAAACTGGCAAGTTATTGGATTTATGTTGAAATCCTACACATGTCTACTCAGAAGTAGCAACACTTATTTCCATTGGATTTATGCATGCATGTATTGGATTATTGCTCTAGCACTTTTTAAGGCTTAAGGTTAGAATTTTGTTTATTCTGAAAGAGTCTTTCAGTCTCAATGAGACAAGCAGCCCAGTCCTGAAAGTATTTTCAGACATGAGGGTTAAAGGCTTCAACTGCTTCCTAATGTAAGTATAAACCTACATTGGTCTGAATGTCCACTTGCATTGCAAAAGCCTATTCTTGGCTTTATTTATTTATTTAAAAAATGTCTATGCCATCCATTACTAAAAAAGGTCTCTGGACGGCTTACAAAGAAGGAAACGAAAACAAAACCATAACAACACACACTGGCTTTCCTGGCAACATGAATGATCAAACCTGTACATAAAGTGTGAGAGAGAATCATATGGTAAATCAGCTTCAGATATGGAATAATATCCTTCTGAGCATTCTTGAAACCTCATAAAATGGATACACAGATTAATCATCATCATCACCACCATTACATTTATATCCTGGCTTTTCTCCTCTTCTGAAGAATCGAAGCCTACAAAACTCTCTCCTCTCCCATCTTTATCCTCCCAGTGACAACCTGTGAGTTAGATCAGGCTGATAGTGAGTGACTGGCCCAAAGTCTCTCAGTGAGCTTTATGGCAGTGGGGACTAGAACCCAGGTCTCCCATATGTCTAGTCCATCATGCTTCATGGGCTCATAGATATAGAAGGCTCAGCGATGGCTCAAATGTCTGTAGACCTTAATACTCCGTCCTACACACACTGCAATGCGTGTCCTTCCATTTCAGCACTGTGTAGCGCTTTGCATGTTTTCATATAGCTGACCTATGGCTGCCAGCGCTCTAACGCCGCACTGACCATTCTCTTGGAGTGCTGAGATGGACAATCTCACTAACTTTCTGCTGCTCAGAGAAGGCTGCAGACAACTGTGCTCCAAGTAAATGACTAATTAGCATATTAAATAGTTGTACAATGACAGTAAATTTCTCAGTAGGTGATTGCACTACTGGGGTTGTCATGCATAACCAGTCTGCAATACACCAGGACATATGGCTAATGTAATTCCCACATATTGCATTTTCCCAAGGGGTGAGTTTGACACCTCTGTAAGCAACCAGAATTATTTATCTAAACTTTCTCATGCCCAATTTAAGCCTTTAAGAAAGGACCAATCCTGTCCCTTTAAAGTTCACATTAGCCAAAGGCTAAATGTTATAAAGATCTCATGCACTGTGAACGTTGCTCAAGATAAAGCAGAGAATTATAGTATATTAATTATGAATAGCATCAAGAGAAGCACTAACATGTATAGATGTTGGAGTGGACTTTTTATATCATATTTCTGCAACTAGGAAGCACGAGGAGCCAAAGTATGCCCAGCTTCTTCATATAAAGAGGTGCTGCACCCCTGGAAAGACAAGATCTACTGCTACAGAGTTGCTCATGAACACATCTCTCCCCTCCTCTTCCCTCTCTCAATCTCATATCTGTTTTTTCCTGTATCTGTGACCATTGCAGAAACATGACAGAGCAGCAGCTGGCAGCAGCTGGTGCAGCAATGGTAGCCATGTCTAAGGACAGGAGAGTAGGCATTTTACATTCTCCTCCTTCCCAGGAGTTTCTTTCATCACCATGTTTTTCTTTTCCCAAAGGAAATTAACACATGTTATATGTATTATGTGCTACCCTCCTTTTATTGTGAATCACCTTAGGAACCTGTTATCTTTTCAGAAGATAAAATATAAATATTTCAAATAAATGCATACATTTACAGACTTGGGATAACAAAGTTGGTTTTGCTAATACTGACTGTATTAATTGAAACATTAGTAGGTTTATTTTTTGTATAGTAATGCAGAAACTCCAAATGGTAGCTCCAAAGATTTAGCTCCATCTTTCCTTAGAGAATGACCCAGTGAGACAAACCCTAGCCACATGGGTAATGCCCAAAATCACTCTACATGTAGATCCCAGACTGCATTCCATATAAAATCTTCAAACAAAAACTGATCATGATGATATTCTGTTATGTGCAGCAAGAAGCAGATGAGGACGAGAAAAAGATTTGTATGCATACAGAGAGAAGCTCCATTCCAAGGGTAAAGAGGTAGATTGATGAGGTTCTTCATTTATCACTTCTGCTACAAAGAAGAAAATGCATTCTTCCAAGAGAAGCCAATTGCAATATTTAGGAGAAGGTAATTAATTTTGAGAACCCAATTCTATTCAAGCCTTTCTTTTCCTTTTTTTAAAGTCTGTTTTCAATCAGACCACAATTTATATTTATTGAAGTATGGGGAAATTATATACCCATTAAAAGTAACTTATAAAGCAGATGTATAATGTATACAGTGATGTACATTTCTGGGGATTTGTAGGCAAGGAAGGGAGCTGTTTTAGGATAAACAGCCTGGTTTCTAATAACCATTTGCAGTCTGATATCTGCTAAGTTAGATTCTCAGCCCATGTTGGCTCTAATCATGTGGGGTCCTGATCATACCTGGCCTGCAACTACACAGAGAGGTGAGCTTTACCATAAACTTGCAGTAAACTCACCAATAGCAAGCTTATCTTGGAACCGTAGCAAATGACTACCAAGCACCCAAGCGACCAAGTACACAGATGTTCTAGCTTTTCCCTTGTGCTAACTTGCTACCTGCTGGAACACAATCTGTACCTAATCCAAGGTACCTGGAGGGCACTGAGCTGGGGAAAGTTGGTGTAAACATTCACAGGAAGGTTTACACTGTAGCATGGCAGTGCAGCAGTCCTTTCTCCTATGATTTCTAAATTGTAGGAAGCTGTTGAACTTGGTTGGGTAAACCCTGCCCAGTCTTCAGGATACCATAAAAAAACAAAATGTTGACCACCTCCAAAACATGGCTGCTCCACTGGCATCTACTATTTCCTCTCTTTTAATGCACCAGAAGGATGAAACATGTAGGCACTGTGGCAAACAAACAAACAAACATGATGGCCACCTGCTGAACTGAGCCTCCTTCTTCCGGCCTACTTCTGAGGGCAGACATGTGTCAATGCAGTGGTCCCTACCAGGGTGCTAGATCTCCAGCAATTGTCTGAGGATGCCACAGGTTGACACCAAGACTGTTGCTGAAGTTTTTTACTATGGCTGCTTAAGAGGGCATAAACGCATATAAACACAATTCCAGACAGGCTGTCTGATACAGTGGCATGGAACAGCTGCACTGATGAGTTCCCACCAAAGCGATGCTTCTAGGTAAATGGACGTGGCTGTGGTCCACCGAGGAAGATCCACAGAGCTGTGCTGTGGCCTGAATCCACTCACACCCTAATGCTGGACAGCACTCCAGACAGCTGCCTTCTTTCAGCAAAATCTATTTCCTTTTTCTGCACTGGCAACATGGAAACTGTATTCTGCCTCCTACTGACTATGGAAGGGTAGGATACGATGACTGGACTATTGCCAACTAATAAGGAAAGAAATCATGAAAATATGAAACTCTGGTAAATCAGCTTCTCTAAGACCTCCAAAAATTCTGGTTTCATCTATCTATATGATGAATAGGGTTTTTGTGCTCAAATTAGAATATTATGTCCTTTCTCCTATGGCTTCTCTAGAATTGCAATGAGTCATAAGTACCCTGGAACAGCTACATGAATAGAAACTGATGCTATCAGGTAAAGTTCAGAACTATCTCATCTGCCATATTTTATGTAGCTCAATGTATGGCCAAGTCTGGCTGCCTGTCTCATAAAACAAATAGAGAGCAAATGAAAGTGGGTGAAGGTTAAGGGACAGCGTATGGCAGGGTACTTCCATACTCTGAAATGGCTCTGCTTCTGCTTTCCACCTGCCCCGGAGAAGCAACATGGAGTTGTGGCAGGATAGCCGGGCAAAGGCTACTTCTATGCTACCCTGGTCCTTTTCTGTTAGATATACCAAACACTTTGCAGCCTCTTCTCTCAAGAAAAAGCACTGGGAGAACAACACAATTTGAGAGGGAGCCTTCAGCAACCCACCACACTAAGTGGGCAGAATGGGTTGCTTTTATGCGCCAGGCACACACAATGAGCCCATTGGGCCCACTGGGATTGCTTTGCTTCCTTCCCCCACATCCTTCCCTCTCGTTCCTCCTGCCAGTATCCCAGAGGACACTGTGGAGAAAGTGTGATTTCAGCTCACTGTGACTGTGGAAGAGTTTCTGCTGTGCAAACAGGACTCATTTGTGGCAACCCTGCCCTCCGGAGCAGGAGGCAAGAGAGGCAGGATTCCTCTGATGCCCATGGCAAACTGGGGCAACTCTCAGCTGTGTTCTCTGGCTAGCCACTTGGCACCAACAGAAAAGGCCGATCCTGCCAAGTGGCTCACTTGTTCTGAGGTTTGCCCCACCATTTGCTGAGCTGTCCGAGTTTGATGAGAAACCCTAGACTGCTGTGTCTTATCATGGTTGACAGCCACAGTAAGTCACAATGGTCAGTTGCCATGACTGGGTACGCACCACAAGACACTCGAGTGCTCTTTTAATCACTGTTTGCTTGCTGTGTCATGTGAACCCTGTCAGTAGTCTAGACTGGTGAGAGAAGACATGGACAACTTTAGGCAACTTTAGAAACCCCACTATTGTACCTTGCTGCTGGCAGAGTGGCAGCACTAAGGAGATCTGGCAGGCCACCACAGGAGAGGAGGAAAGATAGGTGCTTGTCATGTCAGGACTGATGGAACTAAAGCTCCACCATAATTGCTGCGAAACTGACAAGACTGGCATCTGGATCTGTTCAGGAAACAATGTTACCAGTGCTGTTTCTATATTCTCCCCACATTTTCATATGCTGATGTCTGTCTGCCCTGAACATCTTTCTCCTTTTACTCTTTTGTCTTTTCCATTCAACAGAAGTTTCAACTGTTATGTGATTCCCATAGCTAGCTACACGACTGAAATGTTATAGAAGCATCCATGTAAAGTTACATTCTCTGTAGGCACTTACCAGCTACCTAAATGTAGGTATCCTGTATGTCTGAATAAAATGTAACTTCTTTTGATCACATGCCCTCACTATGCCTGCTTTTTCTGGGACTTGACAACCCTGAGGACAGGTATGGGGTCTTGGGTGAAGGGGTTACTCTCCCCTTCCATGACAGCAGTGAGGAACTGAGGCTGGGAAGGGATGACTGACTGGCACTTCCCTGCGAGGAGTGTGATGATGCAGTAGTGCCTGTGTGGACTGCCCCCTTCTGACCCATACAGCTGCTCAGAAATGGTGCCACCATGTGCCACTTGCTGCCCTGTGACCTGGCTTGGCCTCTTGCTGCCAGTCCTTGATTGGCTGAGGTCACTAATTCAGTGGTGGGCCACAATCATTGTCACCCTCTTAAATGCACCCTGTGTGGACCAAAAGTTTCAGGACCTCTGCACTGTGACTTGAAATTACAAACTGGCACTACATACATTAGAATAAAACATAAAAATACATGGAAAAATAACACATGCTGTAGCCAAAGCTGACTTAGAAAACTGCACAAGTACACGGAATCCCAGCTGAAGGCTGAGTCCGAGATTAGAAGATCTCCAGATGATATCCTATTTCATTACTTCATCAGAACTAGGGAAGAATATCTCTCATGGATGAAGGTTTCCTCCTTAACTTTTTTGGATTCACATTCCTTCATAAGTTTTTGGAAAAGATATTCAAGAGGATTATTTTCAGCTGCCTTCCATGAGAACATTTTCTTAATATAAGTGATTTTTGGTTATAGAACAAGCTATTTTACATGTGTTTTTAATGTATCATTGCAATACACTATACTGCCATTTTCAAATAGCATAAACACTGTTACCTATTCTAGCCATTCGGTCTGTAGGGTTTTGCTTTGTTTTTCTATTTAAGGTGACCTTCTCTTTTGTATTTGAACTTGATCATTCTTGGAGTATTCTGAAGTTCATGGTTATCAGAAGGAAATGATTAGCAAAGAGTGACAGGAGAACTTCTCCTATTGTCCTTTTCTCCACTGCCCATAAATTTTATGTGAGTGGAACTCCACTCATGCTTTGCCAGATCTCTGGATCCTTATGCTTATATTTTAACTTATATAAAAATAAGCATGCTGGATCAAAACAAAGGATCCTGTTCACACAATAGCCAAGTACAGTGGTACTTCGGCTCACGAACGCCTTGGTTCATGACCAAATCGGGTCACGAACAAAAATTTCAAGAAAATTTTGACTTGGGTCACAAACTCCACATTGGGGGGCGATCAAGATCGCAGCCATCTCCCCACCCTCCCGAGTGGGGAGAAGGCCATGATTGCAGTCACATTCGTGCAGGAAAGACATGCGTGATCGTGGCTGTGCTGTGCTGCGCCCATCATTCCTGCAGGACTGCGCCCGTGATCACGCACGTCTTCCCTGCACGAACACAACTGTGATAGTGGCCATCTCCCCATTCATGGGGGCGGGGGGCAGACGGCCGTGATCATGCTGGTTGGGGGGAGATGGCCGGGATTGCGCTCGTCTTTCCTGCAGAAGTGCTCCCATGCCAGGATTTCTTTGAGAAGCACCACCCCAACATACCTGTAATGAACAGTGTTGAATCTGATGAACAATAACGTGGTCTCTCATTCCCGGAGGGTCATGCAGCGCAGGAAAAAACAAGTGACTATAGACAGATTTTTCACCAAAATTGACCCTGCAGCTAAGAGACAGAGGAGACCCCTGAAAGAGATCTCCCCCATGTCCTTATGGAGGGGGACTTTACCTCAAAATAATAACCTCCCCCCCACCTAGGTTAGTGTTCTTCACTGTACTGTACAATACTTTGTTACTTTGTTGTTCTTTGTCACTTTGTTTCAAAATTTCTGATTAGAAAAAGTAGTTACAGAATGGATTAACCTTATTTACATTGAACCTTATGGGAAACTTTGACTTGGCTCACAACCAATCTGGGTCACAACCAGGGTCGTGAAACAGATTAAATTCATGAGCCAAGGTAACACTGTAGCTTACCTGTGGGAATCTAGAAGGACATGCGTGTACTAGCACCTTTCTGCTTGTATTTCCCAGCAACTGGAATACAGAAGCATAGTGCTCCTAGTACTGGAGGCAAACCATCATGACTAGCAACCACTTTTAGCTTATGGACCATGAATTTATCTAATTCCCTTTAAAAGACATAACAAAACTCCTTCTGGCAATGAATAGTTTAACTATGTGCTGTGTGAAGAAGTATTTCCTTTCATATACTTTGAATATCCTACCAGTCTGCTTCATGAGATGATTCCAGGTTCTCGTGTTATGAGAGAGAGAGAGAAAATGCCTCCCATTCCATGCATAATTTTAAATGCATCTGTCGTGTCTCCCCTCACTTGCCTTTTCTCTAAGCTCAGAAGTCCCAGATGTTGCAGCCTTTGCTTATTAGGAAGTTGCTCCAGCCCACTGATCATTTTCATTGCCCGTTTCTGTGCTTTCTGCAGTTCTACAATCTTTTTTGAGATGCCATGACTAGAACTGTACACAGTATCCAATTGTGGTTGAATTTGTATAGGGCCATTATGATATTGGCAGTTTGATTCCTTTCTTACATATGCTCAACATGCCTTTTTCACAGCAGCCGCACACTGGGTCAACATTTTTATGTTCATTGCAGAGTTTACAACCTACACATTGGAAAAAAAAAAAATTATTCCTACTCTCCAATCTCTGTTCTTTCACCAGTTACAGATCTCTAAGAGGAACTTACCTCCTATTTCATGACATTCAAATTTGTTCAGAATGTCTGGTGAAACATTTTGAACATCCAAATAAATACCATCTAGTAGTTCACCTGTTTACATGTTATTGACTGTTGCAAAGAACTGTAAAAGGTTTTGAGAGAAAAAACGTATCTTTGCAGAAGCCCTGTTGATCATTTTATGCTTCTTAGGAGCCTAAAAAGCTCTTATATGCTCACAAGATTGCCCTGCAATTCTATACATGTCCAATCAGAAGGAAGACCTATTGAGTTCAATGAAACTTTGTCCCAAGTAGTTGTGTACAGGATTGCAATCCTAACTTTAATAAAGCTTTCCATCAATTCACCCAGAATAGACATTAAACTTATCAACCTTTAATTTTCTGCCTCCCCACAATCCACTTTGTAAAAGTTGGCATTACACTGGCTCTTCTCCGGCCTTCAGGTACCAGGGTTGATCTTAGGAAGGTGCTGCATATGTTTAAGAGCATTTGCTATGGTATAACAAAAAGATGGTCCTGGATGAATAATTTCATGGAGTGGAAGGAATGGTGCCTCTGAATGGTAGGTATACTTTTCCTCCTTATGCTATTAGCTGTACAAACACTTGAGTTTCTTTAGCAGTGGAAACAAGTGGAAAACGTTGTTTTTCTCTGACAAGGGCAGTGAATCATATTTGCCACGAGTTAATACTGAAAGCTCAAAAATGTATTGTCTGTTTAAGTAATGTGAAGACAGTCTAGCCTACAGGCTAAAAGGCAGTGGATTCTATCCCCTTACCTGAGCTTAGCCGATTTCCACTGTCTTTATACTTCAGCCTAGGGGTAAATATGTTTTCATAGGTACTATCCTTTGGAAAGGACATTAAACTGAGATCCATTCAGCCAGCCTTTGATGGCTATCTAAGCAGAAGTTAGACTAGAGGCACTTTTCAAAAAGAACAGGGTAAGTGATATCTTCGCTGACATTATCTTTCTCTGGCTTACTCAGAAATTAATAATACGGCTGTACTGAAATGTTCTCTAGTAAACGTTTTCTCTGGAAAAGAGAGGTTTTCATGAGGCATGAAAACCTCATAACCCCTCTTCCCTTTGATCACCTTATTTGCCACTTGTTCATTGCCAAATTGCAGTTATTTGTTTCTCCATTCTTCCGCCTTGTTGAAGAATTTGGGGGTTTTGTTCCACAAAAACCCTTTCCAGGGCAACATACACAAAACAATCAAACCACAGAACTATTTGAGACAGCACTACTTTTATTCAGCAAATGCTAAAATCTACTAGAGCAAATTATATTAGTCTAATGTGAACATTCCTTACAAAATTCCCTAAATATTTGGAACCAAGTCCTACTATAATTTATATGGAACTGGGCTTAAGCAAGTCATTTAAGGTTTTGGCACCCATACAAGTGAGAGGAAATATCCTTTATACAACTGTTGTGGCCCCAATTCACTGGTTCTCATACATGATGAATGGAATTCTGTCTTGCTGATTCTTTAAGCAGCATTATCTTAAGCTGCCAACAGCTTGTCAATGTACCCATGAGCCTTGAGTGGATGCTAGTTCTTAATCTGACAACGTAAAAATTCCAATACAAATAGCTGGAGAAATATAAAGTGTGTTCTAGTTCATTACTAAATAGAAGTCTCTGAATTTCCAAGTATGTTCAAATTCATGTCTTTGCCTACTGTGCTGTTAGCAATATATAAATCTTAAATAGTAACAGTAACAAATGCTAGTTTCTCAAATTCAGCAGTTTTATCTCACCATTAGGTCTTATCTGTGCTACAGTCTCCCTGCATGTCACTATCTGTTGTTTCTTCATTTATTTTCTAAAATGACCATAGATGAAGCATTCTATTGAACTGAGGCAATCCTAGGATGTTTACTTAAAGGTAAGATCTGCCTGGACCCAGAGCAGTAGGAATGGGTGCGCAAGGAGGACACTCCATGTGCACCCGTTTTCCCAGCAGAAGTTGTGTGCCCGAGAAAATGGGGTATACCATAATCATCTCTGGATACCTCCTTTCCCAGCAGGATCATGAAGAAGGCACAGGTAGTGGTTTTTCTAGTGAACATGATCCAGTTTTTGTAGTATGTTTTTATTTAAATAAAAAATTTCAACCTGGGACTGGGACAGAGAAGTTAAAGCCTGCCCCCACTGTCCCGGCACCTGGGATCAAGATTGCTTGGAGGAGGAAGAAGCGTGCGTTCCTCCACCCCACCAGTTCTTGTACTGATGTTTTTAGTCATCTTTTATGACTTCAGTAGTGATGCTGCTGTCCCTAAGCATTTTCCTTCTAACTTAATGACTTGCTTTCTTCTCCTTTGAATATGTGTGGACTTGCTTAACTTCTTCCTCCAGTCCTAGTATATCTATTTGGACAATAAATGACCTTGAGGGTCAGTAGCTTTCCAAGGCCATCATCAAGGACTTGAAAGGACTGAAGACATTTTACCCATTCTATTACATGTTTTAAAAACGTTTTCCCAATCCGTATATTTTATATGGGCTATTACTGGGGAGGAGCAAAAGTAGTTATTTTTTCCAATTGTAACACAGATCTGCAAAACCTTTTTTAAACCAGCTCATTAGCTTTACAAAGGGCCACAAGCAAAGTGCAGAATAGATCATCATTTGAAGTGGGGAAATTATTATTTTTCACAGTTGTGAAATAAATATATTTTAAAACAAATGTCCCCCACCATTTTTGCTACTGTGGGTTAGTGGCAAAAAGCAATTCCCATAGCTGTCTCATTCCTTCTGTTTATACCTGTAGATAAATTATATGGGAATAATTTTTGCTAGTAGAAAGAACAAGGTTTTTGGTTCATAAGCAATTAATGTGAAAATATTCCTTTGTGTGATATGAAGTTTTTGAAGTTCTGTAGGCAATGAAACCCCAGTTCAATTCAGGACACTCCCACTCTTTGCTTATGTCCTTTCTTTAAACGCTTTTTGTGTTTTCCTCCCCTTTGTTATTTCCAGCTCCCATCATTCATTTCGATCCACTGTGAAGATGATGAATTTCCTGTTTCATATAAGAAGAGTAGTTGGTGCGAATGTCAACACACATGAGAAAACAGAGCTTTGTAGAATCAGTGATGGGGGGAAGAAAATATTTAAGAGCTACACAGACTATCTGGACTTTATATATACTTAATGGGATGAGATGAGGGGAGAAATGATTGTTCCTCCATAGCCATATTACTTGTGAATGATATGGTCACCAATATAAACACTAATATAAACATTATGTCTTGCTAAGTGATATTCTGCTTATATGAAATTAATCCAATTATCTCAGCAGCAAAGAATCAATATATCATAAAAATGCTTTCTTAAATCTAACAGTATAAAGATATTTTTTCCCTATAGTAATTCATTATGCAGCCAACGTTCACTGTACTTATTTCTGGTCTATTTTGTTCTATCTTACCCCATTCTATGAATACTGTTTTAGTCTCCACCTAAATGATATCTGACTAAAGTGAAGCAAAAATTAGATGATACAATGAAGGTTTGTGGCATTCTTTCTAGTACCTGTCACAAGCTCCTTCGAACAGCAGATAATGAAAATTCAAAGTCAAACCATTTAACTTTAAGTAAATGGAAATGAATTTCTAGAGAAGAGATTTTCCTTCACTTGTGAAGGAAAGGAATAGCAGTCCAGTGACAGTTAATATAAAGATACAATATATAATTGTGATAATGTAAGGTTTAAATATGAAGTGTTATTACATTATACACCATGTGTGTTTTAATTTTTTTTATCACTAGGATTTCCCCCCATAAACGTATGGCTGATATGCTGCAGTCTATTGTTAGAAAAGGCATTATATTATTAGGAATGCTTTGAGTTCAAACAAAACAATTTGCAGAACATCTTGTAATGGTATGCTACAGCTGTGTAAAAAATAAATTAAGCCCAAAGCTAGAATCTAGCATTTACATTCCATTCCTGATCCACATGTATGTTCCAATGCACATAATGTATATACAGAGTGGAAATGAAGATAGGCCCATTTATTTCTGTGGTAGCACAGCTCCATTCATACAAACAAATATATGAATTTGTCCTCTGTTTCAGTAAAATTACATTGTAGATTCCATGTGGTTACCAAAGCCTCTATACATCCAGCAAATCAATGGACTGAGGCATTAGTGCTTTTATCTTAATCCTTCCAACCATTTCAAGAAAAAACCTGAGCTGAACCACATGGGCATTTTTATAATGGGAGACTTTTCAAAGAAGCAAAATTGTATTTTGATTTGTTTATCAACCTGGAGTTTTATATAGAAAAACAGGACACAAATACTTGTAAGAAAGGGTTAATGGGGCCAGCATTATTGTAAATGTTTCTTTAAAATCAATAGGCCAAACTGCAGGCACATTTGTTGTTTCGGATAGTACTGGTAAGCAGCATGCAAATTGCTAGAGACTTCTCTTGAAGGCAAAAGACCTTCTGGCCAAAAAGCATGCCTTCCTCTCTACCCTTCTCCTCCTGGCTGCTGAAGTTGTGATCAATGGGTGCCTGTGCACCCTCATGGCAGGAAGATGAGCTACTGCAGGGCTTGCTGGTCATGAGCTGTCTCATTAGCATAATTATACTTACTGGGCACAGATTGTCATGATGTCTGAACCCAGTGAGGGTCAGGGGCTGGGGTGGTTTACAAACCATCCTAAAACCCTAGAAGAAGGGATAGGTTTCAGAGCTTGTAAACCCCCCTAGGAATCCACCTCCTCAAGAGTTTTGGATGCCCTGACATCCCACACCCAGTGAATATCCCTTTCTATTTAGTGGCTCACAACTGGCACATGCATGGATGGAAAATAAGCCATCATCCATGATTTTGTGAATCCAGACTGTGTGTCTCTGTGTGAAAAGAACAGAAGAACTCACAGTGACCTGGTTCACACAATTAAACTTCTCAGTATGGATGAAACAACGCGCAGTGTGCTGTTTGTCCATGCAAATGAGCCCAGAGACTGAGAGAGGCAAACAACTGAGCACCGTGTTCTGTAAGCTGGTAACATTTTGGGAATGCTGGCTGACTCTCGCTAGGACTCCGATGTGGGAAGAGTAGACTTAAAGTGTGTTTGAGCTCTTCCTCCAGCTATACCCAGTTAGTATATTTCTAAATAAACACACAGAGTACAAACTCCACTGTTTTATGGGGCTTTTATTGGTCTAATGTGATATGTTGTTTGTTTTATGTTTTTTGACTTCCGAGAGAGCCTTGAGGCTATTGGGCAGTATAAAAATGAAACAAACCAACCAACAAACATGGATAAGTTCAACACCTACCACTTGGAGAATAGAGTAAGTGTAATGAACTAACTATACCCCAGGAGCAGTTTGAACTGGTAGATCCCAGGGAAAGCCATATGACTCATGAAGCTGCCTTATACAGTTGTTCCCTTTTTCTAAGTACTGCCTGACAGGCATCAACTGTTTAGAATTTCAGTGGCATTTCCCAGCTCTATCTGGAGATTCCAGGGATTGAACCTGGGACCTTTTGCACTGAGCTATAGTTTGAAGAACAATCTCAGTCGAAGTCTGTCTGTAGTCCAGGCCAGTAATTAGTGCTTCAATACTCAATCCTAAGAATTCTATGCAATATTCAATCCCATAAATTTTATTGCAATTTTGATAACAATGCATCATGAGATGTAATGCAGAGTCATGCATTTAAAGAACAAATATAGAGATGTAGTGAGGACCACCAATCTTTAAAAGCTGGATTGTTGCAAACTGCCAAGGTAGCTTTGGCTATGGGGCAGTACAGAAATGAATCAACAACAATTCTGATGACTCTTCAGTTTCAGAGGCCTGTGAACATCAGGGGCTTGGGAACATGGGAGGGATGCACTCCTGTCCTACTTGTGGGTTCACTGTGGGGAGCTGGTTGGCCACTGAATGAAGAGAAAGCTCGACTTGATGGACCATGATCTGCTCTGTGACTGTTGTTTTGCTCTTCTTAAGTTCTTATGGAGATCCAGAAAATTGTAAGCGGTTGCTAATCATTTTCTTGATTGTGGAGTTGTGCAGGTCTGTTTGATATCCTTTTCTGTTCAGCACACATATGAGGCCATTGGGCACACAACATAACAGCACATGAGTGAAGTTTGGATCTCATGTGAACACTTGTTAATGTGAATCGGTTGTGTGGATATCACACAGGGACAGAACAGAAACTAAAGTTCTCAGGGAGAAGAGGGATATACACATCAGCCTTGTCCCTCCTCTCCGAAGGCAGAGAGTGACTGTTCCAAGTAGGCAGCCCTGTATATATCTCTGGAGACTTACCACACAATTTAAAGATCTGGTTTTCCAGTTTGTATGTTTGACCTTGCTCCCTGTCCTCATGTGTTAGGGCTTTACACATTTAAAAAATGTGAATACAATTTCAGTTTTCTTTTAATTCAAGTTATTTGTGCTTTTTCATACACTCTATTATGTCTACTGATTCATTACATTGCTATATTGCCTTTCCGGCAGGTTGCCTTTCTGTCACTGAAGCTCATCTCCATACCTATGTTCCTGTCTTCCCAATGCACATTCTGTATTCCACCTGAAGGATAGGAATGACTTGTGGATCCAATAGGCCTATGATCTGTAAAGAGTGGATTTACATTGGCTTCTCCTTTGTAGCTGTGAAAGGAGAACGAGAATTACCAAAACTCCCTGCAAGGTAGGCTGGTGCCACAAAGAGGCTGAACCCAAGTCAGAAGAATGTCAGATCTCTCAGATATGCCTGGAGACAACCAAAATAAAGGTTCAAGCTGACACCCAAATCGAAGACATTAGACAATAACTGTTTGCCCAGCCAAAAGGCAATACAATAGGCACTGAGAGTTATTTGGAAAGAGGATTATACAGCTCTAGTTACAGGTAAGTATCTTATTAAGATAGGAAAAGTGGCAGGAGAAGGGAAGGAAGGATTCTACAACAAACCACTGAAAACTTTGGCATAATCTCCCAAGCAAAGCAGGAAAGTATCAACCAAACCTATCCTATTAATTTCTAAAGTGAGGGTCAGGGAGCAAATGCTCAGGAACACACCAGCCCACACAAGATGTGAAAGTGGAGACAAAACAACTACCTGCCTTTATCTTCCAGCAACACAGAGATCCCCCGCATCCAGTCCCAGGCCTTTTCTACCACAGTTCCTCAACTTAGTCATGGTTGCCATTGAGTCCCAGTGATTTCAGGGAATGCCCTCATCACTTAGCATGCCTAAGACTATCTCTGATTACCTGGGAGGAAGTCCCAGGTAACTCAATGGAACTTACTTCTGAATACATGTGTACAGAATTTTATTGTACATCTGGATCCAACCCATAAATTATTGTAATTTGTTATATGCATGATGAACGGCAAAACTGAGAAGACAGTTCCAGCTAGAATAACACTCTGTTGTATAACTTTTGGAGGACATGGAATATAAAAACAAAGCACATCAGTTCTCACCCACCTGAATGCAAGTATTCATCCTCTCACGTCCACCTGTTAGCTGTATTCTTCCAGACATAAACTATGGCCTATGAGTGGCCTTGTTCTAGACAACCTAAAAGTACCTCTCTTTTCTTCAGTTCAGCTGAATCAGTTCAGATTCCATTCAGCTGAATCCTGATGTGCCTTCTAGTCAATGTTCTTTCATTGAATAGGGCTGTTGTAAAACATGTTTGAGCATTTTAATGATTATTTTGTTTAATGACAGTGTTTTAAATGACTGGGTCTTACCTTGCGATCCTTCTTGAAAGTCATTTGAAAAGAAAGATTAAGGAAGGAAGGAAGGAAGGAAGGAAGGAAGGAAGGAAGGAAGACCAATGCCATGAAGCTGGGTAGTTAATGGCACACATGACTACCCACACATCTGTAATTCCTTCCAGCATTATTCCCTGTGTTCAGCCCGATATTCATGCCAGTCTTGTTCAGCTTTGTAAGAAAAAGGAAGGGCGCTGTTAAGAAGTCTTTAATCATTCCTCCAGCCACTTATTGACCTGCTCTCTAAAGGCCATCTACACGTCTTGATCTGCATACAAAATCCCTACTGGTGTCTGTGGGAAAGCCATGGGTGGATGCAGAATAGTATGAGAACTTTTGACACTTAAAATATGTCAATCAGGGAGAAAATAAACCTGCTTTAACTATCGGTGAATGTCTCCATCCAGTAGTATTCATTAAACACCAGCTCTAAGTAATGTTTTGGTTAGAGAAGAAGGGAAGTACTAAACAAGCAATACCATATTTTTCTGTGAAGACTTTATATTTAACACTCAAACAACCGATGTCCCTGTGGTATAAACAGGATAGATAATGAATATAAGCAGGATAGAAAATTAATCCTACTTGTGAGGAAAGAGACAGTCGTAATTCACTTAGGCTTCTCAGCTCTTATGTTATGAGGTCTTCAGCTAACTCATGGGATCCATTCCACATCCCACAGATGCTCATTATGAATTCTTTTTATGTGCAACATGTGGGGACTAACTATTTTCATATCTCTTGGTATTAGCTTCAGTCCAAAGCATTTTGTATTAAAGTAGAATGCAAACACAGATGCTATTTAATACAAAGGATTTGAATGCAGACTCAGCTTTAACATTGAATTTATGTATCTTAATTTGATTTAGAACAAAAATGTTGAAATAAAAGTAAAAAAGAAGATATTGATTCTTTGTTTTAGAACTGTGTGACAGAGAATGTGTACAGCTGTTTGGCCTATGGCAGCCATCAACACAATTCCTTTTAGTGTTCTACAATGAGGTAAAAGCTATTTATCTATTAGAAATCCCTGCGTAGCCTTCTGGAGATATTTTTAAATAGGCTTCTATCAGAATGCCTGTTTCATGGTAACCTCCACTAAGAATGCCTGTTTCGTGGGGCCTCCACTAGGGGTGGGGGAGGTGACCTATCAGCAAGCCCCAGAGTCAGGGAACTCAAACATCCTTGGCTTTAAAAAAGTATGTTGCATTAATTGTTGGGAGACGTACAAGCTTCTCCATTCCCTTCCCAGTTAGATGTTTAAGATCAGGTTAAATGGGCCAAGTTCAAAATGCTAAATGGGCTATGAACCTATTTCATAGAATTACAAGGGTCTAAAATGCCCTTCATCCAACCATGTAGGGAATTTATGCATTTATTTACATGCTGCATTGCTTAGCTACCTTTCAAGACCAGTCTTCCCAAGGTAACTTAAAATATAAAATATACAATTAACTCAGTATAACAAGTTTCTAAAACCATAAATTAATCTGAAAACCAACTTAAGAATTAACAACAAGAAAAATATCACTGGCTAGGTTCACACACTATTACAAGCAACTCTGCAGGGTTTTCCATGGTATGTGGGGTTTTTTTGCCTGGATGTACCTGACAGATAATGAAATGGTTTCTACACTAATGTGGTTTTCACCTTCCTTGCTCAGTCCTTCCACTGTTGGCATATATTTCATCAGCCATCATGCCTAAAATTCAATCCCACAAAATGGATGGCTTCAGCTGCCATTTTTTCTAGGTGACTCTGTGGTAGCTGCATACCAGTACTTTGGAAACCATAATGCCTGGTTTGGGTGACCACAGAAACCAGACTGAAGTATGGAGACCATAGAACAGAGCATAGAACAGTTTCTAAAATCCAATGTGCCATGGTGAAATACCACAACAAGGTTTGGGCAGCGTCCTGTACAAGAAACCACTTTGGCTTGTCATGCCATCCAAATCCAGTTCCTTTCATTTTTGTTTCATGAAGGATATGAGCCAGTTGAAAAAGGGCATCTCTTGTGGACCAGGCAAGGAGGAGACAAAGCAAAATTAAACTAAACCCATTGGCTAGATTCACACATAACTCTTAACTGTAGTATGTGATGTTAAATTCTGGGCTGTCATGTTGCATGAACCCTCTACACTAACAAGAAACAATCCAGAAGGAGAGCCATTGATTTGCTGTTCAGTTGTAAACAAGTTGTTTACAACTCCAAGTTGTTCACACATAATGACAAGTTGTTGTCATTATGTGTGAACCCCAGAACCATGGATTGTTTCATGCAGCTACAGAGGCAGTGAGCAAGAATGTTAAAAGCATGTTAGAAACAACCCCTCCCTCAGTTTTTATATTTTGCAAAGTTATTTGAAATACAAGGTGAGAACCCTATGGAAGGGGAACAAACAACCCTACTAATGGAAGGGGAACAAACAACCCAAGGTGACAACCCATGGCTTAAATGAACCATGGCCTAGTCATAGTGAACATCACTTGTCATTCAAAAGGTGATAATCATAGAATCATAAAATAGTAGATTTCTATTCTTCCTAGGAAGAGGAAGAGGAGACAAGTGGTGGGACCACTAAATAAGGGGGAAGGAGATCTAGTGATTGATATGAGGGAACAGGCACAAATGCTAAATGCCTATTTTGCTTCTGTGTTCTCCCCAAAGCTGGACAGGGGAGATCCGCATAGGAGATTAGATGAGGCCGGGGACTTAGGGGCACAGATTAGAGTCACCTCCCTAGAAGTCGAGGGGCTCCTCAGGGCATTGGACATTACAAAGGCACCAGGCCCTGACAGGTTACACCCGAGAGTACTTAGAGAGCTGGCAGGGGTTTTCTCACGCCCACTGGCCTCCATTTTTGAGGCCTTGTGGAGAATGGGTGAAGTTCCAGAGGACTGGAGGGTGGCATCAGTGGTCCCAATTTTCAAAAAGGGTAGTAGAAGGGACATGGGGAATTACAGACCTGTTAGCCTTACATCCATTGTAGGAAAAACAGTGGAAAGGCTCATAATAGAGAGAGATCTAGTGATGCTAGATAGGGAAGGGAGGCTGGCAGCCACACAACACAGCTTCCACAAAAACAGGTCCTGCCAGACAAACCTTGTGGAATTCTATGACAAGGTTTTGAGATGGCTAGATGGAGGGGATGCAGTGGATGTGGTTTACCTGGATTTCAGCAAGGCCTTTGACAAAGTGCCCCATGATATCCTGGTGGAGAAACTGAGGAGTTTTGGGATACACCAAAGCACTGTCCAGTGGATTAGGGCATGGTTGACTGACAGAAAGCAGAGGGTAACCATTAGTGGGGAATCATCGCAATGGCGGCCAGTGACAAATGGGGTCCCCCAGGGCTCTGTCCTGGGGCTGATCCTGTTTAATCTTTTCATAAATGACATGGAAGAAGGGCTGAACAGTCTGCTGACCAAATTAGCAGACAATACTAAAACTGGAGCAGTGCCACAACTGAGGAGCAGGTACTCCAGATCCAAAAGAATCTGGACAGACTATGGAAGTGGGCAGGAGACAATGGGATGGCGTTCAAGGTCTTGCATTTGGGGCATAGGAATAGGTGTCATAAGTACAGGTTAGGTGACAAGTGGCTGGAGAGCAGCTCTTGTGAAAGGGACCTCGGGGTACTGGTTGACTGCAGGCTAAACATGAGTCAGCAGTGTGATGCAGTGGTCAAGAGGACGAACACCACCCTTGGTTGCATAGCCAGAAGTGTGGCTTCTAGATTGAGAGAGGTATTACTACCACTCTATACAACTCTGGTATGCCCACAACTGGAGTATTGTGCTCAGTTTTGGGCCCCTCATTACAGAAAGGATATAGCCAGGTTGGAGTCAGTGCAGCATAGGGCCACAAGGTTGGTGGCCGGTTTGCAGGCGATGGGATATGAGGCGAGACTGAGGGAACTGGGTCTCTTCAGCCTGGAGGAGACTCAGAGGGGATCTGTTGGCGACATACAGGTATGTGAGGGGATGTCACATAGAAATGGGTAGAGACCTGTTCTCCCCTGCAGAGGAAGGCAGGACACGCTCCAATGGAGCAAAGCTCAGGGAACCAAGGTTCTATTTAGATGCCAAGATGCACTCCCTGACAGTTAGGACCCAGAGGGTGTGAAATGGGCTTCCACGAGAGGTCGTTGAGGCCCCATCGGTGAGGGTGTTCAAAGATAGGCTGGACATGCACATGGTGGGCATGTCGTGAGCAGAGCTGGCTGGAGCCGGGGGTCAGACTAGATGGCCCAGGAGACCCCTTCTGACTCACTCTGTTTCTATGTTTCTATTCTACTGGGGGGGGGGGGTCAAGAAGGTGATTGGGTCCAGTGCCTTGCTGGTGCAGGCCACCAATCTACATCATCCCACTCAGATGACTGTCTAGATTCTTTTTGAATGTCTCTAAGTGTGGGAGAGCCCACCACCTCTCTAGGTAACTGGTTCCATTGTCATATTGCTCTGACAGTGAGGAAACTTTTCCTGAAATCTAGCTGGAATCTGGGTTGTCACAACTAGAGTTGATTATTTCATGTACTACACTCTGGTGTCAGTGAGAAAAGGCCTTGACCTTCCTCTTTGTGACAGCCTTTGGGATTGAGGTGGGTTGATGTTCCCCATCAACCTTTTCTTCTTAATGTTGAATTTATCCAGATCTTTCAGTGTTTCAGTTCTAGATGTGGTCTGACTAGTGAAGAGTACAGGGGAACTATTACTTCTTGTGATTTGGAAGAGATGCATCCCAAAATAGCATTTGCCCCTTTTACAGCTGCATTGTATGGTTGGCATATTGTCCACAATAACTCCAAGGTCTTTTTCCTTTTCAGTTCTGAAATCTAGACTTTAAACCTTAGCAAAACATTTTGACCAAGGAATCACTTCAAACTTTCTAAGGACCATGAAAGTAGGTTATACTTTTATTCATTTCTCTGTTATAAAGACTCTGATCAGGGATGGAGTACCTTTTTCAGTCTGAGGGCTAAACTGCAAAAGTGAAAGTTCTTGGGGTCCATATTCCAATCTGTGCAGAGACAAAGGCAGAGTAGATGGGGCCACATGCAATTATTACCATTTTACTCTTCCTCAAAAGTAAGCAGAATGAGGCTTCCACCTATCTCCCTAGATTTAAATAGTACATGTTCACTCAACTGCTTGATTAATCAGTCCTATGTAAACACTTTAATGCCTGCAAATTGTACTATTCAACTTATTTTATTTATTAAATTTATATGCTGCAAAATAGTCCAACAGGACTCGCTTGATTATTTTTGCCAGGTATTTAACGGTCAATTGCCCTTAAATGCTCTCTTACTTTTGATCAGTGATCGAAGATAGCAACAAAGGAAGTTTTTGGCACTCTGGGTCACAATTGGCCTGGAGCTAGATGTAGAAATAGTATGTGCATTTCTTACATACAAGTTTTCCTTCCCTGTAGTATTACATTAGAAACATGGTAAGTACAATTTTGGTGCTTCTCTCTTGCCAATCATTCAGGATGGGTAAAATCATTCTAAATTATCTAAGGGAACCACTAGATACAATGTGCCTGTAAGCTAGCATGACAAAAGCATAGGAAGCCACTTTATATGGACTGAAGCCCACTGGTTCATGTTATTTCAGCAATTAGGCTACAAGCAAAATTCCAAAACAACCAATATTTATTCTTTATTTTTTTTACAAACATAGTTAGATGACAGTTGCTGCCTCCTTGGTAACTTGAATAGGTCCAGACCTGAACTCCTCCCTCCTACTTCCTGTTTCTGTTCATCTCCCAACAAGTGTCACTTCCATTATGTTCTCTTAAAAATGCAACATTTCATCCTTTTCTAAAAGGAGTTAGATAGATTAACTTAAAGACCTACTAAGGGAAACAACAACTTTCCATGTGCCTGTATTGACGCAAAATTAAATAGAGTCCTTTGCCATTACATAAAATAGTCCCTAGTCCACGAAGGAAGTCACCAGACCCTGGAAATCTGTCTTTCAGTTCCAGCCTCTGGTTGTGCATCCTGTTGTGATAATAATATGATTCAATAATGACTGAGAACTGGCATCCTTTCCATCTTGTGTACCCTGTACAGGTGTCAGAAAAGAAGCATTCCAGACATGGATGTCAGAAAATGCTGGGCCAAGTCTTTTGGGATTGTTGGCCTATCTCTTCCGAAATTCCCAGTTTCTGTTGAAATGGGCATACCGAGCATGCAGTCTGAAAATGCTATTGCATAACTACAGTGAGAGTAGTTGTGAAGAACACGACAACTTAAACATCATTTTCTGGAGGGATATCTGATGAAGACACTATCTGATGAACAGCTCTATGTTGTTCTCATGGAACTGAACAAGTACAGCTCCTAGCCCATATACAGAAGCAATAGTTATTACAACTGTAGGAAATGCAGGATTAAACAATACGAGGGCTGAGCTATTGACAATCATATGTTTTACTGATTCAAAACTAGTTTGTGCAGCAGGTGTCCAGATCAAGCTTGAGATCTCCCATAGTAATTGTCAGAGCAGCTCAATGACAGATGTATAGTTTGGAATAAATTTGGCATACCATGATGTAAGGCCCAAGGAGTGCAAGGCTCGCAAATTAGCAGGAGAAGGTCCTTGTGAGGCAGATAAAATGTGGTCTGGATCAGGCTTCAGGCCAGCTTGTGAAATGGTATGCCTCCATAAAGCAAGATCGTTGTGCCTGAATTTGCACTTGGACAAGTTGAGTTTCAGTCCTGCTTCACTGATAGAGGTAAGTACAGATTGTAAATTATGCTCATGCTCTTCAAGGGTCTTTGCAGTCAAGGGTCTCTCCAGTTACCCAGGTAACATTGGCCTCCTTGTTGATTCTTGGTGATCAAAGACATAATCTTTTGAAAAGCACTGGCTGCTGATGAAAGGCCGCATGAAACATGTTTAAATCACATTTACCTGTGTGAAGAATGCTGTGAAGTCTTTACTGTCTTCATGCAACAGAACCTGGTTATATACACTCTGCAAATTAAGAGTAGAAAACATATTTCCTCCACAAAGTTCTGCAAATACTACCCCTGCGTGTGCAAGCGGATGACTGCCAATTATAGCAACCTTTTCTGGTTCCTGTAGATCCATGCAAAGGCAAATGCATATGTGAGAGTACAACTATTGCAGGTGAAACCCATTCAGATGAGTCAATCTGCTCTTTCTATACCAATTTCTTAAGTTCCTTTCATACAGCATTATTGGATGAAAATTGTAAGTGCTGTAACTTCTGGCAGACTAGGGGCACATTATATCTTATTTTATCTTAGTGAACAATACTATTTGCGTAGGTCAACATCTCAGTAGAATGATTCTGTCAGAGCTGATACCAGCACATGCTGTAGCGCCGCAGTCTGACCATGGTCAACATAATCTGGTTGTGAAGAAGCAATGGGGCTACAGTAAGGTTAAGGCAGCAAATAATTTTTGCCAAGGATAGGAATGCCTCTGTGATGTATTATTTCAAACAATGCAGTAGCAGCACCTGCACCCAAAGTCACCTGGACAAACAGCTGCACGAAGATTTTTTCCAATTCATATACCAAGTGTAATGTTGGTGCAATAAGTGTCACATTTCTATAGTAGTGTAAATAAACTGAGCTGGATAGTAAAGAGGCTACTAAACCAGTGCCTAGTGTAAGCTAAATTTGTTGCCTCTTGCCTAAGACTGCAGTAGTTCTGTACATGATGTTCTTTTCTGTAAGTTTGGGACTAACTTTTCATCCAGACTGAAAACTACAGCTTCTGGCACTTGCACAGCATGCCCTCACAAGTTGGATTGGTTACTACAGCAAACTCTGGCAAAGAGTCCAGTCTTTTTACAATCTAAGCACTTCACTTCCTTTGCAGACCCGCTGTACAACTTGTAAGGTGCTCTGCAGAAGCACAATGAAAATAGGCTCTGCTAGGTTTCCCTTTGCTGAGTGTGTGAGTTGCTCCTCACTCCCACTTTCTGAAAAGATGCCTGCTTCTGCAGTGCAACTCTGTGTAAAGGATCTATATTTTGCATCACACTCGTTTGCACTGTGCTTGCTTTTGCATCCAAAGCCATTATTTTGGCTTCAGCAAGAACTGCCTCAGTTTCGGTTGCAATAGTCAGAGCTTTCTTCAGTGTAAGATTTGATTCCTTAAGCAAGTGTTCCCTTAGGCTAGGCATATTTGTTTTTGCAATAAACTGGTCCCTAATCATCTCATTTGCCATAGTTCCTGATTCACATGGAACAATCAGCCACTCAAAGCAGCAATATACTGCAGGATTAGTTCCCTTGGTCTTTGAAGTTTGGATACAAAAACAGAAACTTTAATGCATGGTACAAGTATAGATCTATAATCTGTAAAAGGAAATGTGTATAAACATTGTTGTTGTTCGGCTCCTAGACAATGAACAGACAGTGCATATTTTCTGGCTTCAGAAGTCTCTTCATCAGAAACAGCAAGCAGGTAAATCCCAAATGTCTCAATGCAAGCACTGCAGGGTCACCTGCACTTTGAAGAAAACATGCAGGTATGTTCAGGGGTGGGGGAGCCATCCCCATTACCAGGTATTAGATTATCAATTAGGTCACAAGCAGAATCCCAAAGCAATCAAATTTTATTCTTAATTTTTTAAAGCAGAGTTGTAGGGTAGTCACTACCTCACTCAGCAACTTAATTAAGCCCAAGCCTGAACTCCTCCTCTCTCCTACTTCCTGTTGCTATACAACAATACTTCATCTCCCAACAAGCATTGCTTCAGCTATGTTGCTTAAAGAAACAGCTTCTCTTAAAAACACAACAGTTCACCTAATTTGGTTTTATCTACCTTTACTGACAGTCGCTTTCTGAGGTTTTGGGTCGGACACAGCTTAGCAACTAAACACATTCCCTCAGCATATATGGAAATACCAGATATTTAAAGTGGTATCTTCTACGTGCAAAACATGTGTTCTGCGTTTGAACTATGGCCTTTCTCCTAGTATGACCCCGAGGGCCTTCTGAGGATCAAACTAGAGCTCCCCCACTAATGGATAATGGTGCATTTACCAGTCAGTAGAACCCCATTCTTTATCACAAATTGGCCTATGTATATGGATTCTGATGCATGTTAGCAAGGAGGGCATAAAGTATTCACACAAATGAAAATGCACCTATCCTGAAAGGCAAATTCTTCACTTGAGGGTAACAACTCATATATTCCTTAAGAAAGCAAGGGAAGTTTGCCTACTAGTAATTCTGGTTCTTTGAGAAGCTATCTGCACTCACATGTACGTACTATGTGGCTGCACACAGGAAACCTGTCCTTATTGATGGCCCCTGTTGCTCACACATATACCTAAATAAAGAGCAATGAGGCTTACCAGAGGCTGGAGCTGTTGCATCAGGTTATAAAAAAGGACTGCTCTGCCAAAAGTTGTGTCAACATGAGTGCTGATATCTAGGTGGTAGTGCCTAACAAATGTGCGTGACAGAGTTGTGGAAGCAAGATATCTCTAAGGAAGGCAATAGTGGGAGCTCTGGCTCTGGCTGAGTGATCCCTTACTTGTAGGGGAACCTGGAGGCAAACAAATTGATAGGTTATGCATGTGGCCGAGGCCATATGTTGTAAGGAGGTGTCATGTCCTCCTATCTTTCCTGGTGCCTTTCCAATTGAACTTTCTTGGGACCAGAAAGGCAGACAAAGAGATAGGCAGATTTCTAAATGATGATGTTCCAGAAATGTAGGAGAGTGCCCTTCAAAAGGCTAGAGAATGAAACTTCCATCAAGAAGGTAAGTTGAGGAAAGAACACTGGAATGAGAGACAACCTTGGAAAGCAAGGATTATTGGGGTGTAGCACTATCTTGTTTGTGTGAAAAATGACAAATGGATGATTGTGATGTAGAGATCGTAATGCACTTGTCATATGGGCTGATTTTTGTGCTGGAGTCTATGGCCAAAATGTCAAAAGACTGTTATCTGAGCCAATACTACTTATAGCCTCCAAGAAATCTGAAGAAGTTGATAGATACAAGTTAGCAAGTTCTTTAAGGAATAGCTTCATGGTATGAGAGGACAAAAATCCCTCAATTTAATGATTAGCTGAGATCACTGCTAAGTAAACTCTTATGGATAAGAGAGCTAAATGTTTGGCTTTCCAAGAAAGTAGAAAAATTAAGAAGCTTAGTCATAACTAAGTTGAGTTGGTGCTAGTAAGGACTGGAAATTTTTCCACATGGCAACATGTAAGGTTTAAGTAGAAGGCAATGGGAAGCAGTGTGTAAATCCCTTGCTAGGCACTGGAGAGTGCTTGCTCTGTCCCTTGGTAAGTAAGCTTGGGTTTAAGTTAATGGGGTGAGACAGGATTTTTCTTTGTTGACCTATAGGCCAAGAGACTTCAGAAGAGATGCAGCACTGCTGACATTAGTGGTGAACTAGCAGTAGGAAGTGGTTAAGGAGAGCTAGATATATGGGAAAACAATAATGCTTTGCAATCTTAAGTGTGCTCCAACCACTGCCATACACTTGGTAAAAACTTTTGACACTTGTGGTTAAGCCAAAAGGGAGAACCTTGAATTGCAAGATGTTGTTGCCCAGAGTGAACCTGAAAAAGGAAGGAGAAGCAGGAAGTATAGGAAGTAGGCACTGTGGAGATTTATCATCATAAACCAAGAGGCAAGAGGAAGAGAATAGTTGTGAATGCAATCATCCTGATTTTTTTTTTTTTTTGGATGAGTGTGAGAGTTCACATCACACGTCAGAAAAGGGCCTCCTGAGCCATCTAGTCTGACTCCCGGCACAAGCCAGTTCTGCTAATATAATATCCAACATGTGGATGCCCAATCTTTCCTTGAACACTCTCACTGATGGGGCCTCCACCATCTCCTGTGGAAGCCCATTTGATATCCTAGGGGTCCTAACAATGAGAAATTACTTCCTAACATCCAACCTAAAGCCCGGTTCCTTTAGCTTTGCCCCATTGGATCACGTCCTTCCCTCCACCACAGGGGAGAACAGGTCACAACCCTCTAACCTCTGTCTTCTTGACGAAGGACTAAGGTCTAGAGCCATGGATAGTATCTAGAGAGGAACTGAGACTGCTGTCATCCATGTGGTGGACCATGTTGAGCTCTTGGTCTCTTGGTCTGCAGGTTTCTGTGTGAAATATTGCTGCTAGATTCATAAAACCCTCTGGAACACAGCCAAAGAAAATTGCTGCTGTGTTCCACAAAGAGAGTTGACAGGAGTCCAAGGAACAATGGGAACATGGAGATAAGTTTTAGATTACAGCAATCATTTCTAATTATGAATATACATTTGCATATTTAAATTAGCACATGTACATTGCAAATTTCTGCAATTATTTTTGTCCCGTGGACCCAAGCCTTGTAACTTATATATACTTGGCACATAGCTGTGAGTCACAGAGACCAAGAAGAAAAAGGATTGGTTTCTGTAAGCCACCTGTGATGGTAGGTTATGAAATCTATTAAATAAAACAAGGAAAATGGAATGTGAGGAATATTCCCAAATACAATTCTTCATGTATTTATACAAGGTTGTACAGTCTTAGGGGAACTGTGCCCTATGTGGTTTGGAGTATGAGCATAAAATTTTTATAAAAGGGAAAAGAATGAAAACCCAAAGGAATGCTCCCCCACAATTAGGAAGTGCAATGGTATTGTCCCTTTGGATAAGTAGGTGTCTATGAAGTAAACCATTTCTATTAGGTATTGAAAAGATGCATGGGGGAAATGCCAGTGAAAGCCTATAACCCATCACCACTGAAGGCCAAAGTTACCCAAGCTGAATGTGACACAGGTAGAGTATCAGCAGCAAGTCACTGTGTATGGAAAAACAAAACAGCTCAGCTACCAATAAGCCCACTCTTGCCGTTTGTGGTTTTATGATAGCTTGTTCACAGGGGCGGTGGTTTAGATACACACATTCAAATTGTGCAAATAAAAGAAAAAAATGGGTGGATGGAAAGTAAGTCCTTTCTTTCAAAGAATAGTGTGCAAATCATCCTTTGCGAAAGTCCACTTTTAATCTCCCTGAAATATCCTGACAACTGCATGGATTGTCCCACGGAATAGCCTATTAAGCAGGTTCAATTGCGATGATTAGCGGAAGGGCGGGGGGACAAGGAGAGGAAGGAAGAAAGGAAAAAGGAGGGAGAATATAATGTTCCGAGGCTGCAGTGCCTCCGCTTGACGCCAGGGGAGTCTATCCCTCCCCTCGGCTGAGCAGGTCGCTTTTTCCTTTCTGCTCTTAGTGAAAGGAAGCGCTTGCGAGTGGAAAAGGCACGAAGCGCGGGGTTGCTACCGCTGCACATTCCAGTGCCTCGCGCGGCGCTGGCAGCTCGAGCGCCCCGGCAAAAGCTTTAAGGCTCGCGACGCACACATTCGAGTTCTGCTGCACCGCAGGCACAGCAATCCGCCTGCCAGTGCCCTGCTCTTTATGTTTAGCTTGCAGAGCGGTAACCAGAAAGGTTTAAGAGAGCGGGAAGACAAACTTGAATTTATATTCAGCCCTATCACGCACTCTTGATCAAAGAAACGGTATGCCCTAATCCCAAAACTACTAGATTAAAAAAAAAAAACCCATGCATTTGAAAGTCAGTTTTTGTTGATGTACTGATGAACTTCTATCGCGGTATCATGGCAACTCGAGAGTCCCACTTGAAGTTAAAGAGGCAGCTGACGGGAAAGTGCCGGAGTGGCTTTATGGTCCCCGGTTTCGGCCCCGTGTATAAGGGGACGGCGAACAGCTCCCAAGATGCAGCTCATGTGGCGAGCATAATTGCACTTGCAGACCAAACGAACAGCCTCCGTCATTATTGTGTTTATTCCTGCTCCGTAGGATGCTTTTGCAAAGCCTTTCTTGCTCTGCACTGAACGGTATAATTGATATGTTGGAGCAGCAACAGTGATCGGTGTGTACAGACAGCCGCGCGAGCGCTTATCCCCCCCCCCCCCCGTTTTCCAAGTTTGAGTAGCAATAACCGCGCTGCACACTAGGAGGGCAGGAGAGTCACTTCCCTATAATAGGGAACGAACTCTTACCGTTGCACAAAAGCGGCACGTTTTCTCCTGGGTGCAAACCGGCCCTTCATAGAGAGGAAAAGGGGGAAATGGGGGAGGGAAAGGAGACACGGAGGGAGAAAGAAAGCTAGTTCCCAAGAACTTGTGCTGCAAGGAGTCGCCGCCTCCGCCACTCGTCTTTCTTTTTGGAGCTGGGGCTCTTCTCTCCCTCCTCCCCCACTCTTCCCACACCATCCTAGCTACCCCGTTGGCCCTGACCCGCCAAGCCGTGGTCAGCAGCGTTTCTGAGGAACAGAGAGATCCTCTAAGACTGTGCGTGTTTGGGGCGGACAAGGAGGAAGGTGGAGGAAGAAGGCAACATTCGCTGCCCGTCATTTTCACAGCCACGCTAAAGTAATTGCGCCCCCCTCTCTCGCCGTCCCTTCTCCGCTCGGATTCCTCGTCTAGCCACAGTTCCTGCGCTGTAGCGAGATTTCTCTCCTCGATTGCCCCTGCTTCTTTTCTGCAGCACTCTCTTCCCACGTCTCCCCAAATCCTGACACGTTGCATGTTTGCAAATTGGTAAAATATCTTCTCTCTACCCCCCTTCACTTTCACTCCCCCCCTTCAACTCAATCTCAGCCCAGCCGCTCAGATCAAAGCGCTGTGCCTCCCTCCCAGTGGCCGCCGCTCACTAATGGGATTGCAGTGTGCCTGGCTCTGCTGCTGCAGCCGCCGGAGGGAGAGGAGCCGCTGTACCTCTTCACCGAGACTCGCTGGGTGCTGAGCCGCGGGGATGATCCGGATCTTCCCGGATTTCAGCGTGCAGGTGACTGCAGCTGCGGCCGGCGGAGCGGCCGGGGGAGTGCCGGCCGGTCCGGGCATGGGGAGAGCCAGTACCGCAGCCAACGGGAACCCACAAAACGTCCAGGGCATCACTTCCTACCAACAACGGTGAGTACACAATCTGAAACGTGTTGTGTGTGCGTGTGCATTGGGCCACCTCACTTGTCTTTTGTGTGTGCGCTTTGTGCTGTTTCTAAATTATGTATCTCTCGCTGTTAATGCTTTTAGGAATGCAAACCGTCAACAAAAAAGGTCTTTTAAAAACTGTGAACATAAATGTCTTATGTGCTTTGAAAGCAACAATAGCAAAGAGGAAAGTAAAACCTTCGGTAGCTCGAAGGCTGAGGATCTTTTTTTCTGCTGCAAAGTTTGAGACCCCGTCTACTTATCTGTCCTCAAGTAGGGATTTCTCAATGTCATTTCCTTGTGCAAAGCCCACAGCGTGGCAGCCAAGAGGTATAATTGATCACACTACGGTGATTGATAATTTGTTTTCAATTGAACAAGACAGAGTTTTCACTTGGCATTTCACCCTTGCAATTGCACATTTTTATTACAACAGTATTAGCATGTCACCTGTTACTAGGGGGAAATCTAGCAGGAAATCCTAAGTGGGCTCAGGACTGTGGAGTATTCATCTGAAATGTATTGTAATGCAAATTTCCGAGGTTCACAGACAGCTCCTTTAGGAAGGAACCCTAACCAAGTTGGCATAGGCAATAAGTCATCGTGAAGTTTAAAGACCTTCCTCACCTTTTCACTTTCCCTTTCTTCTCCAACCGCTAATTCACAGTCAGGTGCTAGTGCTAACATGATATATAATTAGATGACATTCCTTTCTTTATCTACGATTTAAAAATTAAAGTTTTCCTTTGTTACTAGAAGTCCACGGTAAAGAAGCAATGATCAAAGGTAGAAAGCAAAAGAGAGTACAGGCTGAACTTGAACATTTTATTTATTGCTCTTTTTCTGTTTTGCATGCTGTTCAACATTAACACATTAAATAAAATATTGAAGGAAGGAAACCCAAGGATACGTACAAACAAATCAGTATTTGAAACTTAAATTTTGGACATCACTGATTTGGGCACTTAGTTGGGAACCTCTATTATTTATATTTAAAATGATTCAGATTGAAATTATGCTTTTGTCCATGCTGTCAGCTTTGAATCAAACAGCTGTTAGGGTCAAGTTTTAGATTATACAGTGTGCTTTACTGAACTTTTCTGGTGATGCTGTCTAGCTGTTTATCATTCTGCAAATTAAGAATAAACTTTGAGATTCCTGAAGCTACCTCAAGAGACCATGTTGCACCTAATTTCCAAAGCTTATTTGAAATGGAAAAACAGAACTATTTTGTTTCACGAAAACTAGAATTTTATTCCTATAAAATAAATGCAGTATGACTGATATAAAGGATAGACAAAAGTTGTTGCAGCAGTTGCTATTCTTGATTTTTGAATTATTGTCACTTGCAGAATTCTTAAATTACAGCTGAAACTGATACATACTTGAATTACGAAGCACAGTGTAACAGTCAAAATAGCTTTCAGGGAGGGCGAAAGTTAAGGATGAGAAATAGATTAGCTTTTGCACAAATGAAATATGTCTTACCCAGGAATTCATGCTGCATAAGGAGTATATGGTCCAGTCGATTTTAGTACTGCATTTTATTGTCTTGGCTGTCAGAAATTAAATAGGTAATTCATATTTGGTACATTAGCAATATATTGTTAATGTGTCCAGTAAACAGAATCCTCTCTCATCTATCATGACTAATCTTAACAAAGGCTACAGTTGTATGTATGCTTTTGTGGGAATGAGTATCATTTTGCTGAGTGGGACAGACTTCCAAGTACAGAGCACTGGGCTTATACTTTTTGTTATATTCTTACTCCTTTGCAGTCAAAACCTATACTAAGATCCTTTTCTGACTTTCAAAATGTATACTAAAAGAAAATTTGTAAAAACATTCCTCTCTCCATATCTATATTAAAATGTATTTTTCCTTAAACCATTAAACACCCTTCCACATGATTCTGCAGCACAGTGTAAGATGGGTGATAAGGGATTGCTTGCCAGCTTTATCACAACCACTGCAAATACCAGATGACACCTGTTAACTTTATTGTTTTCAGTGGGGTGGGAGAAGTAGGGGGGTTGATCAAACACTGCTCTTATGGAATTGTGTAGGAATAGAAAGCCCAATTTTGCATAAGGAAACTGTGCCTGTGTTCTGTTAGGATATAATTACTGAGTTCTTTTTGTGTGTATGTAGCTCCTTACCAGCGTCTCTACCGGGTTCTGTGCACTGTAATGCAAAACAGGATTCGTTCAATTGATGGGTCCGAAGCAGGAGGAAGTGAATAGTGATGGGGAGAGGTGGAGAATCTGTTCTAAACCTTCCAGCTGCAAGCTACTGAGGTCAGCTGTATCTGTTCCTCGGAGCCCTGAGGGATTTGAGACAGGTCAAACTGGCTGCCTCTGGTGGCAGACATCATGTTTTTTGGGTCACTGACTCCACCCTGCAGCCAAACTTTTCAGCACTTTTCAAAGTCTTTATGCAACTATCTGCTTACCTAGGCACGTGAGCAGCTGTTGCATTCCTTTGAACTTTCTCAGAATTTGTCTTGAGACTCCTTAATATTTAAGAGTCTATTGCTGTTTAGTTGAAAACTTTTTTTCTACTTCGGGGACAAAATACGGCCCTTAATAAAATTACTAATAATGCAACATCTTCAGCGTTAATCAACTGACATGTATAAGTGGTTTCCTTTGATTTTTTTTAAATCCCCCCCCAATGTACCGGCAAATCACTCCTCTATCCTTATTTCACATATTTTCTGCTTAGTTAATAAATTGTCGCTGTAAGAATCTATAAGAACAACGTGAACTTCTCCATTTGGGCTAGACTATCCTTATGCCTGGAGAAATACGGTAATTGTACACGCCAATGGCCGCATTTACACCATTTCTGCGCAGTCACACGTCCACTCAGTAGTATACGGTAGTTGGATGGAGAACAAGAGACGCATGTGCAGCCAGTCCGTGTAAGCTGAAGGTTGTCACTACTTCCTCTCCCCACACACGCACGCACACAAAACACACAAAAGACATGCACGTATGCTAATACACGCACCCACGCTCAGTTCTGCACACTTTACCCCCCGGTGTGTGTATACACACAATGTATGCATTGTGTATATACCCTGCAGAGTACACGCATCGTGATTCCCTCTTTTACCACACACGTGTTGTGTCAGTCCATAAACACACGCAGGCTTTTGTCAGAAATTAGCCCCAGCGGCAAGAGCGCGTGTTCATGTGTGTCTGCAGCTCTCTGTCTGTCTCCCTCTCCTGCTTCTGGCTCTGCTACTCCAGAGAAGTATGCGAAACTGCAACTGAGTGGCGTTGTTGCGCCGGCAGCGGAGGCTTTCTTGTCCCTTGCACGCAAGAGTCAGAGCGGTAGGAGCTGGGGAAGCAGCTGGAAAATGCCCAGAAATACTTTCACAGCGGCCAAACCCGGAGAGCCTTGACTTTTCACTTCCCTGCCTATGGCTTAGCCTCACGCTTAAGCCAGTCCCGCGGGCGCGCTCTTTTCCTCGCGGCGGGCTTCGCTGCTGTCACACCTGCCGGGCGATGCCAATGGCCGGGCTGCCCGCCGGGGCTGCGCGCCTGCCTCCCTCAGCCGCGGCCGGCCACTCGTCACTGCGCTTGGTATGTCTCCGGAGGCGGCGGCGCCTGGGCTCTCTCCACTCCTCGGCTTATGGACGGCGGCGGCCAGAGCAGCAGCAGCAGCAGCAGCGCTAGCGAGCGAGCAGAGCGAAGCAACCTGCGCCAGGACTGCTGCGCCGGGGAGAGGGAGCCCGCAATGCATTGGCCTCAGTACTTTTCCTCAGCCTGCCCGCCCAAGCAGGGCCATTGCTGCCGCTGCCGCCGCCGCCGCCGCCGCTGCTAGACACAACACCACACACCAACACCAGGAGGGGGAAAAGTAAGGGAGAGAGGAAAGGGGGAAAAAAAGCCCAGGAAGATGGCGCCCACCAAGCCAAGCTTTCAGCAGGATCCTTCCAGGCGAGAACGGTAACACTTTCTCTGTATTGAACCTGCGGCATCAGCGCCTGCCTGTGTCTGGGACTCCGCCGCCACTGCCGCCGCTTGCCGCCTTGGGTCTGGTTTGGTCGGCTTCCATGCCCGGGAAAAGGAGAAGCGGAGGGAGGGGGCGGTGGAGGAGGAGGAGAGGCAGACGGCGACGACTCTCCGCTGCCTGCAAAGACCCGCTCGCTCTGCTAGGTCGAGGGAGTTTCTCTTGGTGCATGCATATTTGTCTGCTGCCGCCGCCGCCGCCGCCGCCGCACAGACAGACAGCACTTGCTAGGCTAGGCGAGCCTCTCAGCAGCAGCAGCAGCGACTCCGCACCTCCCCACATTGCAGGAGTCGGTGTTTGGCTGGGCGCATTGGCGGGAGGGAAGGGGCGGGAGGGGAGGGGAGGGAAGGGGGTGTGAGGCGGAATTCCCGGGAGGCAACTTTTCGGCTGGATGGTCTCGACGAGCGGGGTGGGGGCGGGGGAAACGGCGACGAGGACGGGGCGGAATAGAGAGAAAGGGATGGGGTGCGTGGAGAGGCGAGGAGATTTCGCAGGCCCTGAATTGCCTGGTGGAAGGGCCGGCAGCTGGGCTGGTGCAGCTAGGCCAAAACTACGGAGAGGCGCTTTCCAAGCTCTTCTTGGCAAGCGCCCGGGCAAGTTTAGTTGAAGTGCCTTGAGTTGAACCCTTCCCGCTTCTCCCTCCTTTTGGAATCGCTCGAGATTTGGGTTCGGTCGTTAACTCATGTATTACTTCGTGGAGATGCTTCAGCCGCAAGAAGAGTTTGCTATGGCAGAAATTGCCAGAAGTGGGTTCGCCTTTAACTCTCGGCACATTCGGTTACTCTCTCCGTTCCCATATACTTTTACTGTTCTTCCCAGTCGACTCTGTCAGAGCTTGATGACAGGCCTGCCGCTGCCCTCCTAGCCAAAGTGTTTCTTTGGAGAAGGGTGTATTCTCTCCTCGCGGAGAGAATGCCTGACCAATTGAAAGTAACGGGCATAGCTGGAAGAGGCACTGGAAACAATGGGGCCGTGGATGAATGGCCGATTGAGGTGTGAAAGCCTTTTCAAGCTATGTGAGCTTTCACGGCAAGTCAATCAGCTGCAGGCTTTTTGCAACAGAAAGTTGAGAGGTTAATTTGAGGCAGGGCACACGGATGTTTAGTCCTGGAATCTGCTCTGAACATGTGCAGAGTACTTTTCTGGGTGATTGCAGTAATGCTTCCTACCAAGGGAGTTAGGAGCATAGACTGTTGAGTTCCAGCACTTTGTGCAGAGAGAGCCCTACAAAAGCAAAAGGCAGGGTAGCTCATGCGTGGAATAGTGTACAAGAAAAAGCTGTGGAGAACATTTTGGAATGGGATAGAAGTTGCCATGGGCACTGAGGCTTGATTGCCTGGAGTTGTAGAATGAAAGTATCCACAAGTGTGAGGAAAGACAACTTCTACAAGTACTGTCACTTCCTCCAAGCAACATGTTGTGATGTTTAAAAGTTCATTTGATGTTATTGATGATGCTTGCTTTAAGTCTTAAAATGTTTTTTTTTAATCCTTTATGGGTCAAAGGAAGATGGAAGTGCAGATTGGTTCCCCTTTTTGCTCTTTTTAGTATTACTGGGTCTGGTGAATATAATATGAAAATTAGATTCTGAACGGTTTTTAAAAATGTCTAGATTATATGGTGCCATACATTGTAGAAAGATTGATTAGGGAAATATGAAGAATTGTAGTTAATGTTCTATACTGATTTAATGTAACATTTGGCATTTTCAAAGAAAAACTCCCATAATAGTCAGGATGTCAAAGGAGAGGCTAAATGTTAATCTGTACTTTCATTGTGACAAAATGGATATCTGAGGGTATAATCTGTATTTCAGCTGAACTGGAGTGTTTGGATTTGAGATGATTTAGTCTCATTTTCTAAATAGGTTTAAAGCCAAAAACCCTGCTTTTGTTCATGCTGTACTTAGTGCTTTGTTCATACTATAAGCTGTTGCATTTTCCACCTCCAGAATATTTGCATATATTCATGATAGAAATACATCATCTTGGTGAAATTTCTAGAAATCAGAGGTTTAACGTTCCTTTACTTCTCTTTAGCTATGAACATTCAGCATTTTCCCTCCAGTGACTGTAAACACATTTGTGTATTACTAATAATGTCTTTAGCAGCATGCTGGTTTCCTGCACATTTGAGAGGAAAACCCCCAACATATAAATACCAATATGTGCCGTCTTCTCTACACTCCCCCGAACCAGAGTTCTGTTTTC
This sequence comes from Varanus komodoensis, assembly GCF_004798865.1. Classification (NCBI taxonomy): domain Eukaryota; kingdom Metazoa; phylum Chordata; class Lepidosauria; order Squamata; family Varanidae; genus Varanus; species Varanus komodoensis. Next base: position 30,490,579 of record NW_025335761.1, read on the forward strand.
CTCTTTTATGAGCCTGATACTATATTAGTACTAAGTGTATTTGCTGGGACAGCTTTAGTAATCTCTCCAGCAGAGGCATATTTGTGTGCCATTTTGGGAATTTTTCTGAGATAGGAATCTTGAAGATAGAATTAATTTCTAGGGGAAACTTCATAGCCTGTGCATGAGTGCTTTCTTTATCACCTGTCTCCATTTGGCATTCGAAGAAGGTAAATCAAAGTGTGCGATTTGTTATTCTGCTTCACTTGAGAGCTGTACTAAATAACACTGGGTCTGAAATTCTGATTGAAGTTGTAGGAGGATATACTGTATTTAATTTAATGCCCTTTAATAGTATATTCTTGTTCAGTTCTGATGCTGTCATCTTAAAGGTTGGATCAGAGTAGTTTCATCCTGTAGGGAGTAGGATGAGTAATAATTTACGGGTGTGTGTGTTAAAGTAACCTACATTCATGAAATAGCAGTAACCTCAAGCTTGGCCTACTGTCCAGATTATTGTTTTAAGCCCTGAGGCCTACTTGTTTACAGTTCTCCAATCATTTTAAAATTAAATGATACATGAATTATCCTTGGGAGCTCTAGTTAAGGTATAATATGTCAACTGTTGCTCCTTAGATTTCTAGAAGAATCCTATGTATTTCAATAAATACATGCATGGAGCAGTTTACTTTCTCTGACAGTGCAGATCTTCTTTATTTCCTTAATGGTAAATATTTTTATCTTCTGATACATACTACACATATAGATTACAGCTGGAATTCTGCACATGCATGCTTGGGAGTAAGTTCCTTTGAACACAGTAGGATTTATGCCTGTGTAAACATGCATAAGATTGGTCTGCATATCCCATGTTGAAAATTTTAGATTAAGCTTGAATTCAGTGCTTGCCTGGAGGTAAGAGCTATGAAAATCAGTAGGACTAACTCCTAATCATAGTTCAGATTTTTGCTATATATTAAAAATAAGACAAAACCATGCAGAAGTCAAATGCTTTAACCTCTACAGATACTAGATAGTATCCCTGCTGAGCTAGGGATTTTTAAATAAGTTTTCAATATTTGGCAGCTATAGCTTTTTTCAAACTTTGATTTTAGTTAATTACTTGATAAAATGCTATTTGAGTTGAGTCTGTTGCATTTTCTTTTACAAGGTTACAGGAAGAAAATTGTTTGGAGAACATGCTACAATTACTAAATTTTATGGATATACCCAAGGAAAATAAGGCTGCAATTCTGTATACACTTTCACAAAAGTATTTGTAGTGCTGATGCACCACAGCATTTCCCATTGAACTTAGTTTTGACTAAGCGTGCCCAAGATTGTGCTGTAAATAGACAAAAGCATTGCCTATGATATGCTGGTAGTCATTTATAAAGCATATCACTCTCTTACAGTTGTAAAGTGTAAAAAACCTGCCTTCATTTTGGGGGTTATTTCTTCTTCCAGTGTATGCTTATACACAGCAGTGATAAATGATGATATGCATTGTCTAACACTTGCTTTTATATAAATAGCTTCAGAAGATTGCTTAAATGATAATCGAAAATATGAAATAGGGTGGCCTTCATATCACAAGGCCAAGGGTCTACAAATGGAAAAACTGAAATAATGAAATATTTCCAAGGCAACAGACTGTCAACAAGAACAGTAATGCATGGGCATATCATAGAGGTACCAGAGAGGATATTAGATCTTATAGCTCTAGAGCTAGGAGTTATAATGACCTTTATTAAATAGGGCCGCTCACATTACTACAATATTTCTGATTCCTGATTTATGGATTAGTAGTTGCATTGATTTTAACTGTCTGATAAATTCTTCCAATATACTTAGTTTTCTATATTCTTACTGGAATCATATGTTACTATGTTTATATGAAGGAAGTGATCAACTAAGAGCCCGTATTTTTGATAGTGAATAAGCATCTAGACTGAAGATTTTTTTACTGTAATTTTTGCAAACTAAGTTAGTCATAACATTGTATGTTAGTATGTTTTTCGTAAGCAGCTTTTAAAGGTAAATAAATCTTGAAATAAAGTGTTCTAAATTTGCTGCAAGCTATCTTGCAGTTAACTTCTCACCTGTGCGATTAACCTTTCCTCATTAGATAGTTGCTTACCAGATTCTGCAATCAAGCTCTTATGTAGCATACTGGCATGAGATGGTGAATAAGCAAGTTAACCAAGTTAATAATACCCTTTCTACTTTGTTGCAGTACTTTCCTGAGATAATGCTTTACTGTTCAAGAATTGGTTGATCTACTTCATTGTTGCATTCTGATACTGAACCACTCTAAGAACAGGCATTATTGGAACAAGGCTTTGTTAGTTTTGTCATTCACCTGTATTGTGTATGCAAAATATTGTCAGTGTTTCACTAGGAAAGTATACTTAGTAATTGAAGAATGCTTATAATATGTATAATTTTATCTGTATATAGGAAAGCCAGTATCCCCAAATACTTGAATTATTCTAAAATTTCATGTGAAAGCTTGTCAGTCCTTTTAGTAGTAACATTCTGTATGTGATGGAGCTTAGCAGGGATATTGTTGTATAAATAGCAATGGATATGTTAAACATCCTAAATAGCAATGTTTAACATTGATTTTATCAGTAATTATTTTGTTCATTGCCTCATAGTGTAATAGGAAGGCTTAATTTTGTTAGGAACCTTAATTGTTAGGTCTGTCAGGTGGCTTTTTAAGGCTGATACAATATTTGTGAGACCAATATTAATAATTTGAACATATGGCACAAGTTGCTTTCTTACACTATTCCTCATATTTACTTGTAAGTAAATCATATCAAATTAATTATAGCTCATCAATTCAATTAATCCATACAGGTATATCTAGAATTTCAGTTTTTAATTAAAAACATGTTTTTTCATGTGCATTAAGAATAACTCTTTTCTATATTTATGGAAGGAGATTAGGTACTTCACAGTTGGTGAGGACTTGAATGATACTTTAAATGAAAACTATTTTTAAAAATCTTACATAGTGTAGGAGAAATTTGTAATGCGTGAACTATTAATACCCATAGAACTTGGTATGGTAATTATCATTTGAAGTAATATTATATTAGTTTTTGGGAGGGCAAGACAGAACGGATATGATAGTTGCTCCTGAAGCAGATGTGACTGCAACATTGTTCTGTGGCCAGCACAGTCAGTAATTTCACCATATACAAAGTGTTGGTAAAATGAATTGTTCTCTTGTGCCCTTTATTTTAATGGGACTTTGAGAAGAAGCATTCATTAATAATTTATGATATGGGGGGTATATTATGCTGAATGATACTACATTGAAAGAACTATTATACCGGGTACAGTACCATCTTTAAACTTGACACATGTGCTTTTGCTGGGGATAGAAATTCAAGTTCTATCATTGAAATCTGAACACTTTCAATACACATTTAGTAAAAGTAAACTATTTATTATGTTTTACATTTTTATTTTACATGTTCTTGTATCGTTTTCCACAAGCATGAGTGCAGAATTCTTGTTTACTGTAGTTATGTTATAATACACTTAAACTCTTTAATTCTCAAGGAAACTTTGAAAAAATATGTATGTTCCTTTATTTAAAAGATATCAAAACATATTTTATACTCTTATGTTATGAAGTTCATGTTCATCTCATTTTTGCATAGAACCAAACTTGTGTGATATTAAATGACTGAGCTATTTTATTTTGGTGATTCTAATGGATAATCAGAAATGCCTAGAGTTCTTCCAAAGATTATTCAGTGTTCTCTTGATTTAAAGAAAAAGATAAGGTATTTGCAAACTGCAGAATGATTTAACCTGCTTGTCATCTCAACTAACTAGATGTTTTCAATGAGTTCTGAATTAATTAAGTTATACACATTAGCTCTGCTATTTTATTACAAATGCTAACATGAAAGAGAGATTGGGCAAGAACTTTGTTTTTCCCTTAGACTTTCTATCTTACTTTCTTCTAAATTGAGCCTCATAATGTGTGTTTGTCTGCAGAGGGGTTAATTTAATTTAAGTGATAAGGTACATTTGGACTTGCACTAAACCATATTTTAACGCTATGGGGATGAGCCTGGTTGAGTCTTAGGCTTGTGTATTGTGCCGTTCCAGTCTTTACTGGTATGGCGAAGGGTGAAATTACACGGATTGTTAATTATGTAGTAAGTGAACTGGAACCACCTCACATTTTGAGGTGAGGTTTAAACCTTTCCATCTAAATTTATTGGTTTCCAAAATCCCCCCCATGGTTTAAAAAAGAAAGAAAAAGGTCTCCATTGTGTCTGAAGTTTTTTTGTCTCCTGGAGCTAAAGCAGGGTGGGCTCAGGTGTTCACTATGTGATTAATGTGTAGTTTGACTTTTAGAGAAGAAATTAGTTCTGTTCAGATCTGTTTTTGCCTAACTGCAGCTGTTTGTATCTAGACAAATTATTGTCAGTGTTAACTGTGGGTCAGCGTAGCAAACCATGATTGCAAACTGTTGTTTGAAGTTGGTTGTTCCCCAGATTATATTTTCTAGTGGTTTGGTACATTCAGACTAAGAAATAATAAGTGACTTTGGCTAGCTGAAAGCAGAAGCATATATTCAGAGCTCCTTGAGGCCATGCCAGAGGGCAGAGCACATGAGTGTTCAGGCTATTTCCTGTGATATTGAATTATAGTTTAATATTGTTTGTGAATCAAGCCATTGTCCAATTTATCTCAAAACTAATGTTTGTGTATCATCTTTTTAAAAAGAAATATACTGGTTCTGCATGATTATTTACATATGCAAATACACAATAATTTTGTTGCTCCTTTAGTAAGAAATCAAGACAGGAGAATCTTGAAATGCCTGTCTGTGAAGAAGATACTACTACACAAGATCATAAAGAAGTATGCTCTTTAACCTCTGTCCTCTTTGTAATTAATGTTGGGCTATTTGTTAGATGCCTATGACACACAGACATAAAATGCATAGGGTCAATTCCAGATTTGTCCATACTAAGATGGTGCCATGGAAGTTGGCTAATAACTCAAAACTGATTGACTTTGCTGGGCCTTGAATCCAACCCTGTGAAATTCATCTTTAAAATTTGTTTAAGAAAGAAATTACCTGCCACTGAAGAATAGAGATAATTGGAAAGATGGTGGCTCATTTTGAAACAGGTGACAACATTTAAGATCTAGAAAAGTTAAAATCTGTTGATAGTACTAACTTCCAGGTGAAGAAACAAGGAAGAGAAATGTTGATTAGTGACAGTCAATCATGAGACACAGGATGAAGTTAAGATGATGGTGGTATCTCATCCTTTCTTCTCTTTTTCCCAAAACAGAAAACTGAGACCTGTTCCTGTATTGCTTTAAGTAGAAATCATATGTTTAAGTTGATGCAACCCACCAAGATGGGAGAGAAGCTCATAGACTCTGTATGCAAGTTAAAATTTTCAGAAAGCAGGGGGAGAATCTCTCAGGGAACCACTAGTGTTCTGAAAGTAGCCATTCTTGAACAGAGGAACTTCAAAGAGAGATTCCAGTGTGAAACTGTTGAATTACAAATTAGCAAGTGGTTCAATTCTATCACCTGTGGATTGAATCAATGTAAGTTTTATCCTAGTAGTAGTGTTCATTCACTTAGCTAGGAAGGTTATGTTAGTATGAATTATAATTGCTATGTATGGTCATTGCACTTTTTTGCATTTGCTTGTCTGTTTGCATATATTTAAACTTGAACACAGTGATCATAGGATGCAGTTCTTTGCGTTTCTTTTCTAAGTGACCCCCATTTACATCAAGATAGCAGAATGTCATTCCCAAAGGAGCAGTACGAATTTCTTCTAGCAACACCCAATTTTGCCCCACATCAGTGCTTTGCTCTCCTTAGTGCAGCTTTTTCTTCATTCCGAAAGATTGAAATGCCTCTTTCCAGACTTACCACTTGGAAGAGTTTTAACCTGAATTATCTTTGCATATTTGTATACTTAATCTTGATTGGTTTGGCTTTAGCCTCATTTATCACTGGGATGCAGACCCCAAGAACTTGGTTAAAACTGAATTTGCTCCTTGCTCTGAAAGTTGTTCTTATCCCTGATTTTCATTTTTTCTGTATAGCTATTTGCATAATATATGTATGTGTACACATAATGTATACACATTTAGCATATGCATACAATATTGTATATAGTGTACCTGGTAGTTGAGGATAACATTTTATGTATCTGATGAAGTAGACTCTAGTCTGTAGAAACTTAGGTCATAATGTATTTGTTAATCTTTAAGGTACCAAAAGGCTTTCTTGATTTTGCTGCTTCATTGGTACTGAAAGATTGTCAGTGTGGACCCAGACCACAGAATGGTTCTTTATTTTTCATATTTTAAAGAAAACAGGGTTATTCCAGAACAACTGCCTTGTATATAAGTGCCTTGTATACCTGTTGTGCAAATTTATCAATATTGATGTTTGCTGTCTTCTCATGACCCTTTTATGTAAAATAAGCCAATTGCAGTTAGTCATTATGTTTGAACTTGGTCAAACTCTGGTTGTATACACAGTTTGTAAACATTGTAATTCCCAGTTCACATGCAGCAAGAAACTAAGTCATGAGTGCATATAGGTTGCAACCATGCATATAGTTATACACTAAAGTAAATCTCACTGAAATCAAGGTTGAAACTGCTGATGTTTGAGCTACAAGCACAAATAAGAAAATGGAGTGACAATTCACGCCGCTGCTGCTTCTTACTACTTCTTTTGTCTGAAAAAAAGATGTGTGGTGACATCAAGGAATTTAGCATGCGATATGTGGAGCTTCCCTAATACCATGTACATTGTTTCCATTCTCACCCCTTAAGAAAATTGTAGGCATGATATATTTCATTAGCCTTTTGCCTAGAGCCACTGGAAATAGAAATTGTTCCCAACTGACCAGGCACAGACTTGGACCCCCTTTTTTGAAGCATAGTTTCCAGAATGAGTCTGTCCTCTTTAGGGGACAAATGACTCAGACTTTATTAGTCTGTTATTACTCAGGCTAATTTTAGTGTTAAGAGTCTTGTCAATTACTGAGCTCTAGACATTTTGTTCCAGAAGGCTCCATAAATGTTTTGCAATGAATGTTACTAGTTGTGTCCCATTATTGCTAACTTAAGTTGATATCTTGGATTCAGGATAATGAATTTACCTCTGAATGTGAGGTTTTTATTTATGTTTTCCATCACCTGAGACTGAGATATAGGGAAAGGTATGAAATAGAGTGAAATTAAGTGTTTGTATTTGTAGAGCAGTGTGCAGCTGCTTTAAGTGTAAATTGGTTTTATATAAAGTTTGAGTGCTGTACAAGACAGTGTCCATTTACTTGGTGACAAATAATTCATGATACATGATCTATAACTTAGCTTGGACTGCACTCTGGCAATAAAAAAATGCTCATATTAAAGGGCAGGAAAGAAGACCATTACATGAAAAGCTCTGAGTAGGGTTTTTTGTGGAGGGGGTAAAAAGTGACAACTTGGGAGGAAAAAGTACTTACCTTCTCTTTCGTTGGTTAGATACTGTGAAGGGGAACCAACAGTAACCTTGATTTTTCTATATATTCCTTTGCACTTTAAAGTTATTACAGTACATTCCCTTATTTGGTTTTTCTGTTTCTTTAATGGATTGTGGAACAGCTTAGTTTTTTAAACTTGTATTTTAAAGGACTTTTTTCAGTGTATGCGTACACTGGTAGGGAAGTGAATGTTTCTGAATTGATTTGTAAGGCTTGTAGAAGTTTCTGTAAAAAATGCATGGACCTATATCAGTAGAAGGGTAGATTGAACTTTATATTTTGAAAACCATTAAAAACAATAACTGTTGCCTACTTGATTTACTACTGCAGTCTTGGACTTCAGTGTGAATTTGTTGTCTCCTGAACAAAGTTTGCCCTCAGTTTATATGACAAAGCATGGTTAGTTTACACAAGTTCCACTGAAATAACCATTTAATCACATATCTGTCCTTGATGTGTGTTAAAAATTTCTTTACATTTGGCTGGATGATGCAGAGCAATTAGTTTACAAAGTGCTTACATGCATGCTATGGTAAATTACCACTTGGTACTAACTAAGGCAAGAAGCCATACTGATGCTTCCAGCTTTTTGCCGCCCAGTGATGCATTAGAAAAGGGTAACTCAGGTTCTAGAATAACCTCTCTCCGCAACTAGGTGCAGGAATTAGTACATAGGCAGATTATATTAGTCTTCCATCTAAGAGCAGAGGCTTATTAGATGCACTAGCTGTAGAAAAATGGCTGTATTCATTGAAAAACATAAAGGTTTTTTTATTATAGTGCAATTTAAACTTGTAAAATCTTAATATTTTGCATTCTCAAAACAATGATGGAAAAGCTTTTTAATCAGAGTACTATACAACTGTGGCCTTTGTGAAGTTGCTTTTTTGTATAAATTGAAAAGTGTAGATATGGTGTTATTTAAATTGCTCGTAATGGTTAATATGTCTCTGAGAACAACAATGCAACATTGACATTACATTTTATATAAAGTAAGGTTTTCATTGCTTCATTTCCCACCCGTGATTATTCAGGCGTCCTGGGCTTTTGAATCTCACTTGGATTAAAGTTCACTTTACTTATGCACTGCTTTAAATGATATAGTTTGTTGCAGAATTACCCTTTTTAAATTGCATGCCATTTAGGCATAACTGTATAATTTGCTAAGTTTTGAAATAAAAGTCTTCTTTCCTCAAGTAAAGAATAGTCTCGCAGCATTGTAGAGAAATACAAAATACTCAACCACTTGTAGGTAATAGTCTTTATAGGTCAAGGTGGAGGTCAGCGGAGAGGGCTGAATGACTGAATCTTTACAATGTTGGCTGTGGGATAAAAAAGGACTTTTGTAGAGAGTGTTGTTTATCCCTTAACCTTCATAATGGCACAAAGTGGCTGATCCTTCTTGTGAAAAGTATCACTGGATACAGAATTGGCTGTTATGCTTCAATTTTTTGTAAAGCAATAGTTCACAAAGAAATTCAGAAAAAGTTAATGATGAATTATTCCTTTCTATAAAATAGAGGTGATCAAAAACCTGAAAGAAATGGTTAATGCTATATTTTTAATCGACTGTCTTCAGTTTTATTAAACTATCAATTTCTGTTTTCTGACCCAGCATTTTGGCTGCATAAATGAAGAATCATATTCAAATGATAGAATTTGAAGATTAAAATGTTCTACTTAAGTATATAAATTAACTGGATGTTAACTTTAATGCTGACTTTTCCTGTTTTATGAGAACTGCTTTGTAAAAACATGTTTGCTGTGTAAATTATATATGCATTGCAGAATTAATAATGATTAAAATACTAAAAAGACTAAAGTAAACAAGAACTTGCTATCTCAACAATAAAGAGATTTCAAAGAAAACAAGTAGTCATTTATTTGTTTTGGACCTGTGCTTTACTCTTTTAGGCATATTTTCTCACTTGTAAGATTCTGTAATTTAAATTTGGTTGTTGTAATCCAAAACTCAGTGGAATTTCACATTAACATATGTGCAGTGGCTTCCCCATTTGCTGCAAGAATGCCCTGCACTTTCTTTGGGATTACACACACTGTGCCAGTGGATTATGGTGAGATGTCAAGTATGCTGAAACGTGGTGCTTTAACAGCTTGAGCATATGCAAGGTCTACCCAGAAGAAAGTCCCTTTACATTTAATGGATATAGCACCCAGGTAAATAAATACAGGGTTGCAGAGCAATGCTATATCAAAGCTGCAATGCATTTGGCAGCATTGAACAATATGTCATGTTTCCAAGCATTTAGAAATGCATTCTTTCAGTTAACATCAAGATTTTTTGGGCACTTAATTTTAGCCACCTGTAATCATGATGAGAGATAGTAAACTTTAAGCCAGATGCTGGGGGTATGCTATGAGGCAGAACTGTTTTCTTCCTCTTTTACCTGTATTCTGCTTCTGTTTACTTCCTGCTTCTTGTTCTCACCCTCTTTCCAAGCAGCCCAGGAAAAGGGATTTCTAACCAAAAGGCTTTCGTATGTTAAAACTGACCAGCTATGCTGGCTTAGTACAAAAGAACAGTACTAGAGAAGTCATTAACAAAAGAAAGTTAGAATACTGGCTGTGGGGAAATGGGGTTTAATAATAAGTTGATTTCAAATTGAATAACTGCCCTCCCAAACTGAAAAAAGCAAACTACACCTTCAAGTTGGATGCTTCTGGTTAAGGGCTTGGGAGTGTCAGATGCTGCTTAATTGGTTTGCCCTCCTGCCTTGATGCTGTATTCTCTAAGGTGTTCCTCCCACTCCCTCCACATCAGCATGTTCACTAAACCTGACAATTTGAAACTTGAGTGCCTGGCTTATCTCTGGGTCTATTGTCCTTGGCATTTCAGGGGGAATTCTGGATTCTGGCCCCTCCTGTCTTGTCTTGAATCAATCAGTATCTACCTCCTTTGAAGGCTGGAGTGGGCCCAATCTCTTCTAGCTGGAAGTAGCCAGTGTTTGCAATCAAATGTTAGGCCAGAAGGATACATCTGTGTTCAGTAAGATCATTTTTTAAGCCTCAACCTGAGTAATATCCCTTGCTGGATCAGGAACCATGCTAAGCTGGATATACATTTTGATGTACAAGCAAATGAAGGTGTTGTCTATCTGCACTGCATATTTGTAATTGACTCCCAAATCCCATATTGAGGAATTTGTAAATTTATGTAGCATCTTAATTGCTGAAACCCAATGTAGATAATGCACAGCAATTAAAAACAATAAATACTATAATATCAAAAACATTGAAGACTGAATGGATTTAATTTAAATCAATTTAAGCGATGATTTAAAATCACTAGTGAGACTAGATTTAAATCATGGGTTTCTACATAATTTGGACACATGCTTGCCCTACCTGTTGATAGAGAAACCTCAGACTGGATCTCTTTTATGGCCTGCTGCCACTCTAGGTTTTCTCCTTTAGGGAAAGAATAATACAATAAACCACAAAAAGATCCAAAGACTTGCAGCGTATTCTGCTCAAAAGGTTTCACTTTGATTTTTGCTGCTTGTCCCTCCCTCCTCACACTTAGCTTCTTGTGCAGATCTATTCCACTCCCAACAATCATCTTCTATTCATTGAATGTTTTGAAACTTAGCGAAGGTAGGTTTGGGGTTTAAAAGGTAAGGGGTTGATTCAAGGGGGTGATACATAGTTTTGCAAAGGAACAATGGGATTAAGGTCTTTTTCTGAACTCTATAATATTTTTTACTGTGATGAAGAAGCAGGTGAGTCTCTGCAGACACAAATACATAGTTTTGAGAACTGTAATAGTTTTAATAACTGTAAGATATAGTTTTAATAACTGTCAGATATTATCACCATTTGTGATAATATCTTCTAGGTAGAAAAACTGCCCAATACTCTTACAGAAACCTCTGGAAAACAGTAACATTGTGAATGGATTAATGGAATTCATTTACCAACCAATTTAAACATTGCATGAATATACAACCTCGTGCTACATAATTAAACATAACCCTTATATCATAAATAGCCAAAAGATACAATGTTTCTAGTTAAGATACAATGTATCTTAACTAGAAAACTATATTTAATTTTTTCTCAAAAAGCATTAAAAATCAATTTAAATAAAACATTTAAATTTTAAAATTGTTTTTTTTTAATTAATTTTGAACCCCCCCAATGATTTTTATCCACCCTAATTGAAGGTATACAAAGGTATACAAAGTTAAAAGAGTGGGCCCAGTCATAGTTCTTAAAGCATATTATACAGCAGTTTGAGGGTAACATTGGGGTGGGAGGTGCTTTTTATTTGTAAATTGGTCTCTGTGGGTAATGGTGCCTTCAAAAGGGCTTCACCCAGTGTTCCCTTAGGTAGCTAGGTCCTAAGCTATTTAGGGCTTTATAGGTTAAAACCAACATCTTGAATTGCAGCTGGAAAACATTTGACAACTTTTCCAGGTCTTTCAGGACAGGTACAGTGTGGACCTGATGCTGTGGACAGGTTGGTAATGTAGCTGTTCTATTTTGTGCTAGCTGAAGGTTCAAAAGTCTTGGAAGCCCCATGTAGGGATGTGACCAAGGCAAGGATAACTGTTATGAAGGTGGGCACATCCACGTACAGAACCACATCTGCTGCCATTAGTCATACCTAAACTTGTAGCCATGTGTGCCTAGAAGTGAATTGGGAAAGATCTCTTTTCAAGTACACTTGTGAATTAGTAATTACCTTACCTTGCAGACTGTATTATGTTTCCAGCAAGACATACTGCTTCTTAAGATCAAGGTTACAGTTGATACTTAATGGCGTTAGTCAAAAGCAAATTGTTAAAAGTTCATTTTATTTAGCCTTTGTATCCTATGTTTAGTAAGACTTAAATAGATTTAAAAAGATTCCTTCCTTTTTTAACAGAACTAGAATTTTTCTTATGGCTTAATTTTTGTTTGATTCTGCTTGTGGTAACAGAATAAAGAAAGTAAGGAAGAAAAGGAAAATAACAATTTTGTTCTTTTTGCTAATACTGTACTATTAGCAACCAGTACTTTTAACTTACCTAGTACTCACTCTGAGGAAAACAATAATTTCTGAGTGCTGCAAAGTACAAAACACAATGTGCTAATAAAGCATTCCAGATTAATATCCTTCCCCAGTTGATTAAAGATGCAGTCCTAGGCATACTTGCTAGGTTCTGTTGAACTCAATCGGATTTGCCTCCAAGTAAACAGGCATAGAATTTGACTATACATATCTTATTTCCAAAGAAAGTGAAATTTAAACATCAATGTTATGGTGAATGTTTTTTTTTTTTGGTGAGGGGGTGATGGTGGTAATAAAAAGTAGGCTCAGTTTTTGCAAATTTTTATTGTTCTGTGTAAATGTAATTTGTTAATCCTGTGGAATTTGTCATAGATAAATTTGCTTGGATTATCTTGTCACTACCGTATCTGCATTCTTTTGTTCATTGCTTATTCATAATTTAACAGTCTGGCAGTGAGCCTTTTTGGGATGCTCACAAAAGATATATGACCTCTACCAGCTGCTACTCTAACCTGCAGAATGCACAGCAAGACATTAGAAACGTGAGGATTCCTCTACTGATTAAAGTACTCTTCATTTAAACAGTCTGTTCATAAGAATCTCAGGAATTTCTCTGAATAGCTGTTTCTTTCTGCTTTTCTTTCTTCCTTGCTCAATTAGTTTTAACTTCACCCCCACTTGCTGAAAGAGAAATCTTAAATTCTATTTTAAATTCAGTGCTGATTTGTTTTTCCAACGGGATTTAAGAGAAAATATAAATAAAAGGCATAGGGTTGTTTTGTTGTTGTTTTTAATTTAAACATATGAACAAAAATCTCTTCATTATCATTTTTAAGTATAAATTTCGTGCAATGACTTTCTTTGATGTCTAATGTTGTAATATGACAGTTTACAGAGAAACTGTCCGACTTAACCCTCTTATCACCAGGCAATTACATATTGTACTGCATGAATTTCTAGCACAGAGTATAAGACATTAAATATAACATTACTTGAAATGAAACAGTAATTTTGATTTGTCATTAGTGTTTACATTTTTAATTATTTCATCTCCCCCACGCCATCTATCTCCAGATTACTTTTTGACAAACAGATTTTTTTTACATTCCCTTTGTGCTTGCACATGATGGAGTTTAAAAGAACTGTTAATCCATGCAGTATTGGTTCATCACCATTCCTTTCCTGTGTCCTATATAGTTTTCGTTTCTGATTTCTTTAACAATCTTTACTTTAAACAAAGTCCTGTGTGTTCTTTGACAGAGCTTGTGACACTTTACAGAATGCATCAATTTGTAGAGGCTAACATTTGTGAGGCTGTTTCTGAGGATCTCTTTAAACACTGCCATCCGTTTTCCCTGTGTTTTTGGTTTATGAATATGTAGACAACATATCTTGGTTTAGTATTTGTATAGAATTTCAGTGTTTGCACTGCAGCCCTAAGCATGTTTATATAGAAGTACGTTGAACTGAACTATGTGATTATTTACTCCAGAATAACTGTGTTCTGGATTGCATTTTTAGGAAGTATGCATATGCTAGATCAGAGTTTTTGTCTGTCTCTGGTCCTGTATAACCTATTCAGGCTTGTAGTGCTTGTCGGAGTTATATGAAATAAGTCTTCGGCACTGTGTTTTATGGTCCCTCTTAGATGAAGATGCCAGGTGTCAAACCTGGAAACTTGTGCAACCCAGAGTACAACCCATGTACTCTGTCCTATGCCCTTTACTGTACATTTAAACATTAATTTGACCTATTGGTGCAGACAAGGCTAAGCATTGTGATGGAAACATATAATTGAAGTATAATGTTTTCAATAGATATAGTGTATTTTCCTATGAACCATATACTTTTATCTATCAGTTTCATCTTTATTCTGCTATAGAACATGGTGGACTTTGGTTCACCAAAGGTATTAAGCAAAGCTCAGATGGTCTCCTAAGGGTGCTGTAGGAGTGGATTTCGTGAGCAGGGGCTGGATTAGATGACCTTTGAGGTCCAAATATTCCTGGTAACTTACACTAACTAATATGTTAGTGATTGCCCCATTTAACCATAGTGAGTGGATTCTACTCTACTGCATCAAATGTATTGGTCCCAAACCAAATGCAGAGAGTTCAGCCTAACACTGAAAATTAATATTTCTATATTAGAATGAAAATCCAGCTTTTGATTTCATTTTGGATGCTGCCTGATTTTAGGAGGTTGTCAATTTTTAAAAAAAATAATTGAAGTCCTTGTTTTAGCATTGACTAGTCCTACGCTCCTTTTAATAATTGCAATGTGTTTGAAGGTACAGGTCAATAAGGATGATCGCATTCAGAATTTCATGATCTGTGTAGTGGAACAAATTGAAAGCAAAGCCTGTATCAATCACTGTGAAGGGAGGGTTAATTGTTACTGCTTCTCAAGCCTCTGGACAGATAAACCAGTAATGAAATACTTACTGCTCTGATATGAGGATGCTAAAGGATGAAACAATTGGAAACAAGCATTCTTCAAAGATAACAAAAAGGCAAAAATGTTTTTAAAATTGAGTTAAAGTGGAATGCTGCATAAAATCAGTAGATAGTTTTCCAAAAGTAATACTTGTATTAGTGTGGATGTTTCTAATAATTTAAGGCAGTGGTTTTATGAGTGAGGCATGGAAGTTGGTAGCTAAGCCGACTGGTGGGACGGAGGTCAGGTAATCAGAGGCAGAACCAAGGGATGGAATTGGTGGAGGCAGAACAGTCAGTAGCCCTTACACAGAAAGGAAAAATGAAGATCTTTAATATTGTATATGTAAACAGTGGGATGTGAAAATCATGCAACCACACAAAAACAATTTTACGTATTTTAGGGGATCCTCCATGTATCTCTGGAAGTAAAAGGCTTATAACTGTTCCATGGCAAATGACTCCAGTAATCACAAGCTTGTTCTTTTACAATATACAGCCAACAGGCCCAGAAAACCTAAACACATATTAAAGTGTTTTTCTCATTAACACAGTTGAGAAAGAGAAACAAACATCCTTTTGGACACAGCGGCCAAACAGGAGACCAACAGTCACTGCTGGCCCAGGACATCTTGATGCCTGAACAAACAATGCTTCCCATTTCTCACTGGATAGTCTGACCCAGTCCTAAATCTTAGCTCATCTTATCTTACAGGCTTGATGTCAAACTAACATGGGGGAGATCTGTTATTCCTAGAGGAAAAGCAAAGCATGATATTAAAAGAGTCAAAAACATAATTGTCTTACAAATGGCCACCAGATTTGGAAGTTATATCCAGGGAAGGGAGCCTGGAAATTGACACTAACTCTTACTAAACAGTCAAAATTTGGAAAAAAATCCCCTTGATTTTCATGTTTCCTACTCATGTGCATCCATCTTCTTCATGAACCTAAACTCAAGCCTTATTAACATAAAAACCCCCAAACAGGAAAGAGCTTTATTGCACTTAAAAGACTAACACCTGTACTTTGGCATAAGTTTTTATGGACTGTACCTACTTCATCAGATGCATGGGATATTCTAGGCGAACAGGTCTCCAGGCAGCCAGTTGAGCCAACTTGGTTAACTGTCCACCTTGCTGCAGCCATCTAGCTCCAGTCCTCTTTCTGTAGCTGCAGTTGCTTGAAAGGGAAGGAGAGCGAGAAGGGGGTTCTGATGCTGCAAGTATGTAGACACTTAATTAGGATTAAGTTCCACTGAAAGCGTTACAGAATTGCACTGAGAATGAGATCTGACCATGCTGTTTTCTCTCTCCAGTTACGTTCTGGAAGGCAGCTGGGTCTTCTCCCCTCATTTTTCTTCCCCACCTTTCCTTCATACCTCTACAGGCATGCAAAACACGCAAGGTAGTAGCCCATCTCTTAGATTCTGTTTGCCAGAATCCCCCATCTAATGCCCTTTCTTATGTATAAAGCTGAGCTTGTATTGTGATTGGCTTAGCCTCAGTAATAAGTTCAATTAAAAAGGGTCAGTTTCAAAAGATGGTTTCTTGTATGTGCACATATGATTACTGAGATGCATCTACCTCCCTTCTCCCTTTGATATTCTTAGCTGCTACTGGATAAATGTTTTGAGCATGCCCAGGATTCTCCCCAGTCAGCACGGAGGAAGAAATCAGGGAAGGAAGCCCCAAACAACTACCACTGCCACAAACGGCTTCATTTTCACTGATAAGGTTTGGTGGGGATTGAGGTAGTACTGGAGGAGGTGGAAGAGGGAAATGGCAGATATAGGCAGTTCGGTGCTCTGCTGGTCCATGCCCACAAGCCACGCCTGTGTGCAAAGAAAAAGAGGAAGCATTTATAAGAAAAAACTTGTATTAGATCTTTTGCAAGCCATATAAAATATTTTACATAGTCTGAAGCTTATGTAATTTTTATATATTAAACATTTTCTATATTTGACTTTGATTTTCATTTGTGGTATGTTCCATATTTCTAGATTTTTAAAAAGTAAACATACTTTTAACGCAGCTGTATTTACTAAATCCAGTATGTTTTGTCATCTTCTAAAAGCTTTTTGTCTACAGTTGATGAGCACGAAGAAATGTTTAAAGGCAGAAAAAGTGAGGTGAAGACGAGTGCAGCAAAATAAATGATAGTACTATAGTAAATATTTAACCATTTCCAGAATGCGAACTTAAGATTTAAACATCTGTTAGTTACTTATATGTTAAAATATATGCAAAAATATTTAGCCAAATTGAAGTCTTAGGCCCATGACAATCATCTCAACACAGTGGGTAGTTCTGAAAATTAATGAGAATGATAATACTGTAAAGACTGTTCCAGAGTTTGCCCAAATTCATTATCTAAGACTCTTGTTAAGAACATCTCAAAGAATTTTAACCAGGAAAATATATTAATGGTTTAAAATCATTTCTCAAAACGCTGATTTATAAAAATATAATGGAATTATATATGCAAGAGCTATAGTTAGCAACACAAATAACACAGGAGAAGGGCATTATATGAAGGCACAGACTCCCAACAGATAGAACATTGGATTTGATTTTCAGCCATAGATGTCAATTGTCTTTTGTTGATTTATATTTTGGATGTTGTGAATAGTAAGGTAACAGATAATCTTTATTTTTATTTTTAATGATAGTACCTAATAGGAAAATCTCATTGATTTCCTGTTAGTAGCGTAATGGTGCCTAAAGTCATTTCCAAGTGACAATTACAGATGCCTGCAGGTGCTCTTACTCTCCTGGAAAGTTAAAACAGAGGGTGGGAGACACTTTGGAACATTGTGGAATATGGTGCTGGAAGCTACACTGGCCTAATAGAAGAGATGAAAATCACCTCCCTGTCCCCTTCTTTCAGTGGGAAATCTATGCTGGATATGAATTTCCTTTACAACAAAAAGGAACCCTTTCTATTCATGTAATAGAATCTGGATTAAATTCTTTATTTTAAAGGTAGAATATCTCAGCCTTGATTCCCAATTCAGCTCACTGACAGAAGGGTAGACTCCTTGGTTCCACTTCCTTCCCCAATCACCTATTATTTGATGATTTCCCTGTTTTTCTTTTTCCTCCCATTTTAAAAGTGCTATGGTTTTGTTAATGGTAGTAGGAGTTTTTGGCTTCACGTTTCCCTGCCCTACTGTATTTTCTCTCTGTATATGTTCTTGTATGTATGCATGTGAGTGAGACAGTCTTGCTACCTGCTGAGACCTGAAAGAGTCTGTGAAGGAGATTGAGTGAGAAGTTGAATCAGTCCCATGGAGTGAATTTCCCCCTTGTCAGATCTTTCTCATTTAAAAAAATCTACAAAAAGTTACACATTTCTCTTGCTTTAGTGAACAGAGGCAAAAGTGATCTTACCAAGTTAACACAAAAGTCCGTCCTGTGTAAAGGAAGGAAACTTTTACCACTATGATCCATTACAGGAAACGTCAGACTGTGTTTTGTGCCAAGGACAAATACCTGAGCTCAGGTTGACTGCTTTTGTAGAATTTTTTTAAATCCAGATTTTGATTTTTTAAACTTTTGTGGAACTATGATTCCAACTAAAAATACTAAACTATATTCAGTAGAAAGGTTTGTGAGGGGTGCATATAATGTATGACTTAATCCCATGGGCATAAGACCACTAGAATCATAGTTAAGTGCTAATTTAGTCCTTCTGTGTTGTATTTTATCTGGCAACTGAAAAATTGACACAGTAGCATTTGGATCTTCCCAAGACTAGGGCTAATCCGACTGGAGTGCACTGTTTAAAAGAGTCTTTACCAACCTGGTGCCCTCTAGATAGGTTGAACTGCAATAGCCATCATTACCATTGGAAGACTGCTGCAAAAACACTTGAACTCCTGTCCTGAGGGCAGTGCAGTGAAACATGTTAAGTGGCTGGTAAACCTGTTTTGCAATGCATTCACTGTATCACTCTGATGATTTATAGCACCAACCTTGATCTTAAGTAGGGAAAAGTATCTCATGGTCCTTTTTCTTTTTCTGAATTTTTAAAATGGACAAAACAAGGCTATTTAACCCACTATAGTATTTCTGCATCTTACTAGATGAAAGTGAATGTGATTTGTTCATGAAGTAGCCATGCTTGTTGCTTTCAGCAAATGCTATCAACATTTTCCAGTAACTGTACCATTTTGTGCAAGACGATTGAGTCTTATAATATTGCTTGCTATACTATAGCTGAGGTCATTCCAATGTGGCCTCAGTTGTAATTTTTATTAAACTTGGCCATTCCTATGCAATTGCCCAAAATCCTTTTAACCACCAAACTGCTTCTCAATTCCTGCCATGCTTGATTAGCATAAACTTCATCAAAGAGTGAACATTCACCATGTGGGCAACAGACAGATATTCTAAAAAACAAAAAATGCAGACCCTGTATATAAAAATGTGTTGTTTCCTCGAATTGTTGTAAAATATGCTTGACTTACCTATTGTTAGAAATTCATTATTTTTAATGTTTACTAGCAACATTTATTTTAAAAAGGCCAAGAAATTGGCATTTATTGATTTTGAAGAGTTATGTACCTGAAAACTAGATAATTAGTCCTATTTTATTGAACTTTTCATCCTGGAAGATTCCTCCACTGTAAATGTAAGGAGAACATTACAGTTTAAAATATTAGTGCCTGAAGCTCTTCTCTATCAATCACATTTTATGCACTTATCATACTTCTTGAAAATGTTCCTTTTAGTTACAAGCCCAGAATTCTTCAAATGAGTCACATTCTTCAAAGATGTGTGTTGTTTTTATTTACTGTTAACAGGAATATTTTACATGGATGTTTAATATTTAATAATGTGCCTGTACCTTCTTTCATCACAGGATTCATTATATTTCTGAAGTTTCAGATCAGTGAAACTTCACCAGAAAAAGTAGCCAAGTTTGTAAAATTAAACTGTTTGATATTACAAAATTATACTATCAAAACATATATTTACAGTGCAATGAATGTTTTGGAAAACAGGTTTACCAGCCACTTAACATGTTTGACTACACAGCCCTCAGGACCAGAGTCGAGGTTTTCTTGCAGGAGTCTTCCAGTGCTAGTGATGCCAAAGGTACTGAAAATATAGTCTGATGGCTCTGGAGAGCTCCTTCAAGTTAACTCGTTTTGCTCATTCTTCTGTTGTCAGTGGTACTTACTGATAGATTCTTGTAAATATCTTTATTTATTAGATTTATATCTTGCCTTTTTTTCTTACACTGACCTAAAAGCAGCTTGCATAATTCTCTCTCCTGTTCTCAGTCTTATTCTCACAACAACAATCCTGTGAGGTAGGTTGTGCTGAGAGTCTGCGACTGGCCCAAAGCCTGGCTAGCAGGGACTAGAACCCTGATGGTCTGAGTCCTAGTCCTGCATGCTTAACCACTACACCACATTTTTAACTGGACAAAATTTTATGTAAATTTTAGGTTAATTTGCATTGCAACGTTTTCAGTTTTCACTGGAATATTTTCTTGTCTCCCAGAGAGTTCTCTAATTAAACATGTTTATTTTATTTGTATTTAATAAACAATAAAGCTAAACAAACAAATCTATGCTATATTTTTGTTCCAATATACCACAAGCATTTGAGAAAGTCAAGAAATAAACATTAACTGTTACCATGAATAAAAATTGCAACTGAAATATTAGCAAAAATGTATAGATAATAGCACATACATCCATTACTTTGTTTAAATTTCAGAAAACAAGTAGGTTATCACAAGTGCTGATGCACTGATGCATTTTAGCCACTCAGACATGTCCATGATATTTTGACTAGCAGCAATATATTTTAGGAGTTCAGCTGTCTTCCATTACAGTTATTTGAGCACCTTCGGTTTTGCTGTCACTACATACTAGTTCCATTTCACATTGGGACATTTATATATTTCAGTGACATGTATGTATTCATTTACATACTCATATGCTAGGATGAAAGTGATTGCTAGGGTTAATCACCTGAAAAACAACAACAACAACTTTGAACTTGGACTAATACTGTATTTGAATGAATGTCATTCATTCATGGTTACTAATGAACATGTGGAATAAAAATCTGAGGAAAAATAAAGCACTGGAAACATCTTGCAGAAAAATTCCACCCTACATTGCAATGTGTGCCAGAATTTTGCAGTGTGGTTTTAGCAATAGCCCACTGCCACTCTAAGAAGCAACTTAGATTAAGCAGGCTGCACAAATGGTTGTCCACTTACCTGAACTTGGTTCACAGTCAAGGACGATGGGCTGTTGTGTTGTGGGTTGTTACTGAAGTGGAGATTGTTGCATTGTGTGGATCCAACTATCATAACAAACAACTCACAGGACCATGATTTGTTGCTGAGTTGTGAAATGCGCACTGCTTATAGTTGAAAAACACTTCCTCTCATTCTAGTTCTGGATGTCATCAGTACGGTACTTCCATACTATTCAAAAAGTTTTTTTTTCTTTTACATTATCTGTAATCTTATATAGAGGATGCCTGCAGGAGAAATAACTGAACGATCAACCAGTGAATCAGTGCTTTGATGCTATTAAATAAAAGACAACAGTGATTGAGTCTGAGTGCAATGATGCAAGTCTGTGACTGACACTTTGCAGGATTCTGAATATATGACGCTGCCATATACTGAGGAATCAAATTGTTGGTCCATTTTGCTCAGTTTGGCAGCAGTTCTTCAAGGTGTCAGCCTTTCTAGAGAGGTATTTGGGAAAGGGGGATTGGAAGATGATGGAATGAATCAGCAAAGTTTATCATTTCTACCATTCTGCCATTGCAAAGTCTGGGAGAGAAGCCTTATGCAGGTGGAAGAAGTCTGTTTAATCCCAAAGGGCAAATGCTGCATGCAACCCAGTACCCTCAAACTGTTACTTGTACCTTGCTTTCTGAAATATTTCTTTCAGATTTCTTTCTTTGGGCTAGGAGCTCACCAACATAGAGATTTTTTCCCCTCATTGCTACTTCCTGTTCTTCCCAGGTAAAACGACCTAACATGGGAGGTGGGCTTTATGGACATCATATTTACTTTTCATTGTGAGGCATCTGGGCAAAATCATAAGAGTGTGATGGCATCAAGGAGAGCATGATTTAGAGGACACTTAGCTATGCATAAGATTGACTGTTCTGTTGAGAAGGGGAGGCAAAAAGTCATGTAAGTCTTCTGTGTGATGAGAAATTTTATTTCCTGAAAGAAGTCAGATATCTTGCAACTGATAATACTTAGTAATGGAGAGCCTCAGGTATTTTTATATAGTCCTCAGATGGATCATCAAGGATTCCAATGAAGAAAAGATCTGACAGATGGTATATAGTAGGCAATATTTACATTGGATCTTTATGTTCTCATTATTTGATGTGAACCAGGCAATGTTGGGAGATGGTGAGGCCCTACTATTTTTTCCACAGCTGAACCTTTAAACCATTAAGATCAATAAGGGGATATGCTACTTAATGAATAATGTGAAAATTCCCAGAGAGGTGCCCAGTCTGTATGGGTAGGTACTTCAGCTTGAGACAGAAATGTTTGCTTCTCACATTCCAGTACTTCCACTAACAGATATTTGCTGTGACTTTTAAGGCTGAGAAGGCTGCCTTATGGCCTGCTGACTAGGTTGCCTTTTTAAATGTGAAATTGTTATTTTAATTATTGTACTGTATGTAATATTTTAATGGCTGAAGTGGTTGTAATATTGTAAGTTGTGTCAAAACCCTGCAGATGGATCAGAAGACCATGTAGAATTACATATACATAGAGAAATAATTCATCTAGTGGTATAAGCATAGAATGTTAAGCCATCTGAGAACAATGTTCTATGACTTAACAGTTTTGCAAGGTTTAGATACTGTTGCATTTGGTTTACTCCTACTTCTTCCTAAAGAATTAAAAAACCCTTCAACTGCATGGTTTGGTATCTTTCACTGAAGAATCTGTGTGGAATTTGAAAGCCTATTCAGTTATTGGAGGCCAGCACATTTTACTGAAAACGGACCACTTTTCTCCACTACCTCAGCCTCTTGGGTTTAATTTCAGTCACTTGTGAATCCTCTGCTCTGTTTCCTGCAACAGGAAGAAAAGTCTTTTGTCTAAAGGTTCTGAACTCCAACCTTTCCCCAATATTTCTGTTCAGAGACTGACAACTGGGATTTTCCTCTTGCTTTAAATGCTGATACTGCAGCAGTAGCATCATGAAAGTTAAATAGCTTACTATCTCCAGCAGACTTAGGACCATTACTTTAAATCTGTATCTACCAGTTATATAGGGTTTTAAAAAATTACTCTATAGTATGTGCAGAAGGGGTGATTTAAATCAGAACCATAGCATGGGATGTAGATAAGCTTTTAAGATTTGGGTCAGGCTCCCTGCACCTATTCTAGAGTTTTAAAATTCATTTGTTTGTTCATGTTATGCCACCCAATAACTGAGGCTCTCTTGGTCAACAAATCTTAAAACTTAAAACACACAAAGAGAAAGAATCAACATAATAACAAGAAAATCACAGCAATTGCAACCATATTAGCACAGTGGTATTGCGACAGTACAGGATAAAATGCGATATTTTAACTAAAGTTAAAAAGTTAACTGTTAAAATACTTGGAAAATAAAAAGGTTTTCACCTGGTGCCAAAAATAAATAAATTAAAAAAAATAAAATTAAAATAAAAAAAATAAAATGCAGAGTAGATGCCAGGCACACTTTTTTGGGGAGCTCATTCTGTAGCCAGGATGCCACAACCAGAAAGGCCCTTCTGGTAGCCACCCTCCCTAACCCTTGAAGGTTACCTTAGGGGCTGGGTAGGTACGTAGGGGATAAGTAGCTGCTTGATACAGAATAATAACTGTTCTGGCCATAACTGTTAGTAGCCCTAAACATTTGAAACTTTTGCCTGAACATGTGAAGACTTACTGGAAAGGGGACTTGCATGCTGATCCTGTTCCTGTATCTGTGGGTGTTTTGGGCTTGCCTCCTCAGTTTGAATCCATGTCCCACTGGCAAGGAAATTCTGCTTGAATTACCTTATCAAATAAAACTCTTTGCATAGTTATAGATCCTGCTCTAGAGCTTGGACCCCCTTCTCCCAAAATACAGCATTCAGACTCTGAATCTGAACCAGAAGCAGCAGCAGCAGCAGCAGCAGCAGCAGAAGGCTTACCTGAATTGCCAAGGTACAAGATAAGCCAAGTGACAGGTGAGAACCAGGCTGCCTCTGGTTTGCGTGAGGGAGACACTATAAACCAGAGAGTGTCAGAGAAGATGGGAGTGGACTAATTAAGGAACATTCCTGCTGTCTAGCCAACAAGCAGCACAGGCTCCCTGAAGGTGGAGCCAGCTTCTTTTGGAATGGAAGAGAGAAGGAGAATTCAGTTTGGAATCAATTTATAGTATGGGCAAGTAGTAATGCTTCAATTAGAGGGATCATTAATTTGATAAGATGTTTCTTATCAATGACCATTATAATACTCTTTCTTATAAAGCCAATCCCAGCCAGCCAATCTAACCCAATAAAAAACTGTAGTTAGAAGCCCCTTGCCTTGATCTCCTGGGAGGGGAAAGGGGAGAGACATGTTCACAACACAGTTGTGACAAAAGGGACTCAAACAATTCCTGTGAGAATAATAAGCTGTGTACCTGACAAACATCTCTTGAGAGAGCATTGCAAAGATTTAGAAGGAGCCTTCTGAAAGTGACCATGCCTCCTCTCAGTGTGCTGATTTTCTAATTGGGCTGCCCACCTCTGCTGACACTTCATCATGGGGTCAAGAACTGTAGCTTCCTGGTCTGTATCTGAGAAACTGCTGTGTTCATTGTCCCTTCCTACCTTCTGTATATCTTGAATATTTCCAAGAACTGCCTGCCTGCCTGCCTGCCTGCCTGCCTGCCTGCCTGCCTGCCTAATGTGCCTGGCCTTGAGAGCATGACCATCTCCTCCATCTAAGTGCCATGGCGTGACCCGTCTTCTTTCGCTTCCCTTTGATCTGCTTCACTTTCAGATTTTTATTCTGAGGAATCTCAGCTAGTAGTCCAAAGCGCCCAAAGCCATCATTCTCACTCCCATCAGCCAGTGTACATGGCCTAATGGTGGCATATTACTGGTCCATTTTATTTATCCAGTTTGACTGCCTTGTTTTGGAGTAATGGCATTTCCAGATCGTTTTGAAAAGCACCACCACATGCAGTACATTTCAATAATCCAAACAGAAGGTCAGCAAAGTATGAATAACTGATAATCCTGTTTGGTTCCTACAAGTTAGCTTCTGCTGGTTAACTACTGACTACTGACTTCAGCCTTTGTATCTCAACACGAAAATGCAGTGATCATGGGGCTAGTTAGTACTTCTCAATACAGTTTCTTCCACTCAAGGTTGTGATTATATTAATGACCCTAATTTTATTTATTTATTTATTAAAACATTTTTATGCCGCCCCATTCGCCGAAGCCTCGGGGCGGCTTACAACAATAAATAAAAGTAATTATAATATAAATTACAATAAATATAAACATTAAAAATCCAAAAATACAATATAAAATAAGCCGCCCTGGCCAGATAAGATCAAATAATACTAACAGTTAAAATGCTGCTTAAATAAAAAGGTCTTTGCCTGGCGCCGAAAAGCAAATAACGATGGCGCCAGTCGGACCTCTCTGGGGAGCGCATTCCATAACTTAGGCGCCACCGCAGAGAAAGCCCTCCTCCGAGTACCCACCCTCCTAATTTCTTTCACGGAGGGTTCCCGGAGAAGGGCCTCTCCCGCTGATCTCAAGGGGCGGCTGGGCATATATGGATGTAAGCGCTCCTTCAGGTAACCAGGACCCAAGCCGTTTAGGGCTTTATAGGTCATTACCAACACCTTGAATTGGGCCCTTGGTTGTCTCAAACTACTTTCACTTTGGTTATGATTTTTGAGAATATTACATTTAGTTCTGGATTGACAATTGATTAAATGAAGATCGTATTGTTAGTCCTACTGGTGGTGAAATGATTGGAATTTTTTCAAGGAAGGCAATGTTCTCATTCTGTTCTGGAGATCACTGCTATAGATACATTCCTATGGGGTTCGTCATTGTTAGTCGCGAAGTCGTGTCCGACCCATCGCAACCCCATGGACAACATGGGGATAAGTACTCAATTTCAGTTCCTATACAGGGCTATGCAAAATCAAAGCAGTTTTGAAATGGATGCAACTTTTATTTATCTAATTTATAAAAGTGCACCTTATAACTAGTAGGTCATTCAGGGTGATAATACAATAAATACAGTAAAACTTCAAAGGAACCCAAGGAACAAAGGAAAAATATAATTTCCAAACATTAATATCAAGAAGCAGTAAAACATCACACAGAAAAGCCTTAGGGAACAGAACAGTCTTTACTGATTGGCTCCATCCATGTTCTGCTTTAAACAATCTCACCTCCTTGGAGGGAGTTACACAATTGGGGTCCTGCTCTTGAAAAGGCACTGTACTGAGTACCTACTAATCCCGCTTTTCTTGGTGGTGGGGCAGTGCCTCCAATGATGATTGTTAATTATAGCCATGTTAATATGCAAATAGATAGTTCTTCTGAAACCCTGACCCCAAAAGTATTAGGGGGTCAGAAGCAGCACCTTGCCTGGAAACCAAGTGGAAACTGGACAAGTTGTTCAACTTCCAGTGTAATGCGGACTAGAAAGTGATCTGACAAAATTCTAGCTGCTGTATTTTGCACTAGAGATTCTTTCCAGAAACCTTTTAGGGAGAATGTATAAAAATAATCTTGCAGCTCAATTTTGGAAATAAGTCTGATTGATTCCAGTGTGACTTAACTTTAAGGCAGCATCTAAGATGCATTTAAGATATTTAAGATGACAGGTATGTCATCAGCAGAGCAGGGGGTCAGACTAGATGGCCCAGGAGACCCCTCCTGATTCACCTTGTTTCTAGAATGCATTCTAGAACATGCCCTAATAAACAAAGCTAAAAGGTCCTTTACTCCAAAGGTTGTAATTGTATGATCTTCATATGTTGCTGTGAAGAAGCAGATAGAAAGCACTGCAGAACAGTACCGAAGGATATATAAGCACTAAATTTACTATCTAAAGTCTTGAAGCTACTTGAACTATGGAGGCTATTAAATTCACCCTACGCACACCATCCCGAATGCATTCAGTTTCTGTTCTTATTATATAAATAAGTAGTAGTAGCATTAACAATGGAAAGGTTTCTTTATTCCAAACACAAAGCGACTTGTGAAAGTAGTGGAAATAATAGTTTGTATTTTGAAGAATTAAAATACTTTTTCTTCTGTGGAGTAAAAGTTACTGTATTATTTGTATAAAAAATCTCACCTTCTCCTGTAAAGGGTCTTAACCTTTCTACCTCTACCACTAAAAATCTTAACAGAAGGCTGATTGTTACCTTTTTATGATCCTACCTCTCTGAAGATCCATAATGTTAAAGTTGGGATTAGCTTTCTGATAATCCCACCATGATGCCACTAAATGTAAAGGTTGCTGCATTTTCTGTGTAGAATCCTACCACAATTAAACCAACTGTAAAAGTAGGGTGTTTTATGATAAAAACAATGCATTTTATATAATAAACATAGTAGTTTTCCTTAGGAGTCAGTTTCTCTGCCATTATTCAATCCTTCAGTAATTTACTTCCCTGATAGAAACTAATAGCCCGTTTCCCTAAAATACTCCTGGCACAGTAACAGAGCGGTCAAAACTTGATTTGTTTGTGTGTGGGGGGAAGGTTTGGGCAGGACATCATTGGTAAAGGGTACGTTATAGTAGAAGTTCAGAAACTCCTTCAAAAGATGATTCTGGAGTCTTCCTTTCCCAGCATATCTTTATAGTTTCTGAGCTCAGTGATTGCAGCTCTCCCTTAGGAACCTTTCTGTCTGTCAGCCTGTTGTTTTATATTGTTGTTTTATATGCTTAAGCAAAGCATGCTGACTAATAAGCAACATTTTAGCACCTGGCTAAGCATTGGTCTATGCATAAGAGCCAATAAAAGCAAAAAGAATGTTATGTAATGGACCTACTACAGCTTCTTTTTGATTCTGCTGTCCAGTATATAAAGAACTGGACTTACTGATGTTTCCTTGGTAACAAATAACTGCTATGCTGACTCTTTGCAGTCTGCCAACTAAAGGCCTTACTTACAATGCAACTGTTTAGACTTCAGTTAGATGAAAACAGCTAACCCTTTCACCTATCACAGCTTTCTATTCAGAATCCAGACAGTACTCTATGACTTAACTTTATATTTAAATTTACACAACATTTCAACAAGCTTTCTTAGAATTATTGATCTTCAATATAGTTCTTTGGGTTACCCCACCAATTTCTGCTTTTTAAATTAAATAGTGATGAATATTTGACAAGTGCTTGAAGGGGAAACAGTAGTTCAGTGCCAGCACATGCTTTGTATAGACAAGACCTCAGCTTCAGTCCCTGATGTATCTGGACAGGGTCAGGTTGTAGATGATGAAAAAGAGCTCCTCTCTACCTGAGACTTTTATGTCAGAGACTGAATAATAATGACCTAGATGGACGATACTCTGGTCTGCACAAAACATGTGCTTTTATAAAATGGGGAAGCTCATATGTGGAAAAGTGTTTGTTTTTTTCCCCCAAGGTGTTGATTGAGAGAGTGAGTGAGAAAGTATAATGAGATTTTTTTTTTGTTAATGGGATCTTTTAATGTTTGAAAATACTTTCTGCTTTCCTTTCACATAAAAAGGACAGGGAGTGAAAAACTAACTTATCTTTCAGCTTATACTTTAAAATTTATGTTTTTCAAATCTGTTACTGCTTGAAGACATGATTGTGAGGACAAAAGGAAGAAACACTTAAGATGGGTAATGTTTTTATTCCAATTTCACTTTATTTGGTACAGAAAGAAATAAGGACATTATATAAGGTAAGCTAAACCTTAGGTTCTGAGATTTTGTTTGCAGTTAAAGCCTTTTCTTTGTAGTAATTCAATTTATATAATAAAATGCAGGCTAGGAATTATCAGGTTAGGGGTGAGCATAGGTCATGTGCAGCACAGCGCATTGGATGGCTGGGCGGGTTGGACTGGGCTACTTGTTGACCATGTGCAGAGAAGCCTCGGCACAGTATAATAATCTACTAACACAAAGGGAGGTGTGGCACCTTGTTGCGGCATGAGCCAGAGACACCCACCCTCAGCTGTGGTACCTGAATCAAACTCTGACTTAGTGCCCTACAATCATGTTCAGCCTCCTCAAGATGCCTCTATTGGCTTGAGGAGAGAACTGCAGGGAAATTTCATGTAAGAGGAGGAATACTGCAAATACCCTTTGCAAATTTTATTACTGAGTTAAGTAGTAGTATGATATGATATTTTCCGAATCTTACTAAATAAGGCTCTAAACAGGTAACTTAGTGGAAAATAATTATTAATGAAAAAGCAGATCTATCTTTTAGGAGGTTTTTTAATTCAGTTCACATTTGTCTGATGAAAGCTAGACATTACATTTCTTATGCTTTAATTTTTAAAAAAATGTTTATTGGTATGTTTGCTTGATGTGTTTTGTGAGTTTGTTTTTTTCTTACACAACACACTAGGAATTGGATTCTGATTGAAGTCAGAATCCAAACTAGGCTCACTTTCATCTTATTTATTTATTTATTTATTTAGAATTTTTGTATGCTGTCCCATTTGCATGAGCCTCGGGACGGCTTACATTATTGCTCTTCTTAAAACCTATAAATACTTACAGTTGAATTAATCAAACAATATAAGGTTAGAAAATACAAAAGTAAGCACAATGTCTACTTATTTTCATTAGTTTAATATTTATTCTCTTATTGGCTTGTATTAAAATATATCCATAAACAGTTAAGGAAATAAGTGTGATACCCACTCACATGTACCCAGAAATGTTGCTTAAACTGGTACTTACTAAAGTATGCTTACTTTAGTATGCTTACTAAAATGCTTGAAAAACTATTAAGAATATAGGAGTAAGTGTAGGCATCTAATTAGTAAAGATAGATTAACCAAACTATTGAATACTGAAATGCAAAATATTTTGGAAGCCTAAATTGGTACTTCAAAAGCTATTTTGATGTCAGGATTAATTTCTGATATATGTAAAGTAATTGTATGGAAGTGCTTATGAACTTATGCAGAGTCCATTTCTTTCAGCATAGTGTAGTTGTTGTCTACCACTACTTACCTATGCAACAAAGGCTTCCAGGCAGACCTCAGAAACTCTAATTCTTTTTTTTGCAAATAAAGCACCAGTCAGCCATTATTTTATTCTATAATGCTAGGGAAAGTTGAAATCAGAAGAAGAGGTAGACCAGCTATGAGGTAGAATGATTCTATAAAGTAAGAAGAGCCTTAAGTTTACAAGAGCTGAGGAAGGCTGTGAAGGACAGAACATTTTGTGGAAGGCAAGGAGGATCCCCAACTCCCTCTGAGGGTACTTTTCAAATCGGTTCCCAAGATCCTGGGCAGCCAAGGTCATTGTCCCAGGATGCCATGGACAGTCACCCAAATCATTGTATCTTGACTGAGCCCCCCAGTTGTGGAGGTTGGGATTTCAAGGACACAGAGGCTGCACTGAAAAGCTTAATTCAGGATGGAATAAAGGGGTGCTGCAGTGGGTCTCTCACAGAAGAGCAATCCCTCTTTGGAGACTATTAAACTCTTATGGATAAAACCCACAAAAAACACACCCTAGACTTACTCTGTTATTCCTTGTGGTCTGTGTATCATGGGTGTGTGCTCTGTGCACATGTGTGCAGCTGTTTCAGGAAGAATCCAAAGCTGATTAATTAGTATTTGGTGGGAGTCCAGCCCATAGTCATGTCCAATGTGAGGGGCAGGGCTCCCACCAAGATCTCAACGTTGACAGCTCCAGGCAACATTTATTACTAAGTAGATGCAAATGGATAGGTTGTGAGTTCTGCAGGTATGCTTACATCTTGGCCACACATGTGGGGAAGTGGTACCAGGTACCCTACTTGGTACCTTGAAAGCTGGAAAGTTACAAATGGAAAACACTCATGCTCTTAACCCTCACAGCTTGATGACTGGCTTGCTTAGAGACAGCGGATGCCTTGGTTCTTATGCAAGAATGCTACTAAGACAGAAGTGTTGTTTCAGTAACACTTCTCTGGAAACACAGTAAGGCTTGGAATGTACAGCTTGTTATTTGATTATATGTGTGAACTGCAATTCTGGGTGAAATGTCTCTGATTATGTACATGTTG
Source organism: Varanus komodoensis (assembly GCF_004798865.1). Classification (NCBI taxonomy): domain Eukaryota; kingdom Metazoa; phylum Chordata; class Lepidosauria; order Squamata; family Varanidae; genus Varanus; species Varanus komodoensis. Next base: position 30,521,814 of record NW_025335761.1, read on the forward strand.
ATGACTTGGTTAGATGCATGTTGAAAGTTATGTCTAATGCTTTCATTGCACATAGAACTATCTTACTCTGAACTGGCATCTTGAATCTGTAGCTTGAACCAGGGTAGCTCTATTAACCCAGCCAAGGTCTGGAGAAGACTGATACAGTTGCTAGTTACAGCGAGGGCCGCCTTATTGGAATTATCCTTCTGCATGCAAAGCATCTGCTATAACACTGTGGAGATTGTATGTTTTCTTAAGTAGATGAATTGTCACATTTGTGTATGCTCTGCTTCACAAAATCAGTTGTATGGATTGTGCTTGCTGCATTGCTGGTAAATAGCACTTTATCCTAAATACCTTTACTTTGAAGTTCCATTAATTTCCATAGGCTGTGCTTTTAAATGTGACTTTAGAATTTAGTCACTGCATGAAAATATGGCATCATCTTTATTGAATTAATGTATTCTGCTTAGTTTTCATATGGAATAGAAAATGCATAATTTTCTTTTTCATAATAGGTGACATATATAGAGGTAAGGTGTTTTGGCAAAGACCTTCCAAAACTAGCTGTTATCCCTCAGTTGATTGTTGATGTGTTTGTTGTTAGTATAGTTAGGGTACAGTCATACTACAGATTGTTTCAAACTGGGCCATAATTCATAGTCAGTCTTTGCAATGTATACTAAAAGTTCAGTTTAGTTCTCGTTTCTATCAAATGAGTCAGGGACTGTCATCCTAAAATGACCATTCACTGGCAAGTAAAAGTCTTTTTATTTAAACAGCCATTTGGCTTATAGATCTTTTATCTAGCATCACCCGTGTGTGGAGGAATCCTTGCAGGCATGTTTTCTTGCTCCCCTGCAGTGCAACTATATGCATGAAGTCTGTGAATGCTTCCCACATCCCTTCGAGTCAGTAAAGAAGCACAAGGTCAAAAACGTTAGCGTTCCCAGTAACAGCCTGGCATGCCAGGTGTGCCGTGCAGGGGCCAGGGAGTGAAATGCAAGCAGTGCACAATGGAGGGATCCCCCAGTAGGAGTGCACTGAGCTCTTGCGTTTTTTAAATTGTTGTTGTTTGTATTCAAAGAAATCTTAAAGGCACAATGTACTTGCTCTAAATTGAGTGGTTATTCCCCTAAAAAGTACTTGTATTAATTAAATTTGTATGCTGTCTTTGCATAAAATATGTTCAAAGGGTAAATAGAGGAGTAAATAACGGTAAAAGGCTCAACAACAGGTAACATGGCAACATGTTATCATGTTACTAACAACAACAATGTATAGTTGTTATTTCTGTCAAGTTGTGTCTAACTTATGGCAACCCTGTGAATGAAAGCCCTCCAGACTGTCCTATCCATGATAGCTCTGCTCAACTCCTGAAAATTCAGGCCTGTGGCTTTCTTTATGGCTTCAAGCCATCTAATATTGGCTCTTCCTTTTCTTCTGCCTTTAACTTTCCCTAGCATTATTGTCTTCTCCAGTGATGCTTTATGATAATGGTAAAAATGATTTGATAAAAAAGGGTTTTGCTTGCAAATGGAACACCATTTTAGGATGAGAATCACACATTTGGCAGAAACTTACAAGAAATTTGAATTTTGTTTTCCTTGGTTAGTTACTTAACCAAAATGTCAATGGACTTGACTTATAATGCACATTTTGGTAGGGAAGTTTGAGCATGAATGTAGAAACCAGTGGGGCTTGGGCACTCTAGCTCCATAATTAACACTAATTATCTTGGACTGGAGGATCTCAGAAATGGAGTTCTTTTTAAAAATGCAAATGAGTTTTCTGTAATGGATGAACCTGCCTCTGAATTCATTTCGTAAGATGTCTGTAGCATGAGGTTTAGATAGCTGTATAACACAATGGTGGTAAAAACTGTATGAGGAGAATTGGAATTTTGGCTCACTCCACTCCCCTTTTTCTGAGGCTTTGGAAAAGATTGCAAAAGCAGCAGGTGAACTGATAAAATTGTTCATGGACATTATACTTATGAATGGATTATCACGTGGGTTATATACTTGTCCCTTAAAATTCCCTGCATATATGGAGTGACCATACTACAGAAAATGTTAGGCTAGGATAAGGTTGGTCACAGAGTTATTGGAAATTTATTTCAACCCAAAATCAAAATTGTATATGTTGCTTTGTCCATCAAAATTCTGGTTAGAATTCATGCATCCAATTTCTCATCTTCAATTCCCCCTTAAACAGTACAGCTGTGGAAGAGTTGTGAGTCTTCCCAGATAACCACACATGTTCTGAGGTCATATCTGACCCCTTCCTAAGTTTGTTTAACATTCTTCACCTGCTGCAGCAAAGCATGATTTCATACTGAATTTTAATGTTTTTAACTTAAATCTGTGTTGGCTTGGCTTCAGCTTTCTTTTTTTTAATATTTGTGTTTGAGTAGGATTTTGTTGTTTTCAGCAGATCTGGTTTCTTTTTAAGAAGTTAAGAAACTCTGCACAGGTCATGTTAATGCTCAGTCGCACCTGAACTTGGGCTTCCCAGTGTCATCACAGCCTGTTTCTGTCCTTGGTCCATGGTTGTGCCTTTAAACTGAAAGCTTTGACAGTAGGCATTAGATACAGGAAACTATTTCTTCATTTGTTTTCCACCAACTCCTGCCATTCTTCTGAAAACCTCCACACTTTTCTGATTTTTTTGCTTCTACCAGACCAGACAATCCCTTCCCTTGTTTGTTCTAAAACACAGGTGTCATAATACATTCTGTTAGTGTTAATGCCACTGTAGAGTGCTCTAGCAAGCGTCCCTGTATCTGCCCATTTCACATCATTGTGAAATGATAGCACAGGAATGTATTTTTTAAAAGGAATGTTTCAATAGCAGTACTGTTTCTCCAGGTATTCATTGCTCTGTGTCAATGCCTTACTTCTATCCTCTCTGAAATTTCTGATGATTTGAGCCTATCTTCCAAGGAATCTGTCCTCTATTCTTTACTTAGATTTGGAATGGAATCCTTTCATGACATTATTTGGTTTTGTGTAGCTGACACTTTTATTTTCTAGTTTCTTCACATTGTAATTCCCATCAGGTGATGCAGAAAATGAACAAAGATGGAGACATTCATGTCCTTCTTTACAGAATGCTTCCCCCCTCCACACACATAATCTTTACACATTGTTGTTGTTCTTTCCTTTGAAAAGAAGTATGCCTTCAGTGCTGAAGAATATGATAGTAGTATATGTCCATCAGTGGGAAGAAGTGACAGTCTCTTAGACTTTGTGTACATCTTTGTGTTCCATGTTTACAAACTCAGAAAAGGGTATGAGAGACCTTACCTTCTCAGCTGAGAAAGGAAACCTACTACAAGCTTTTGAATACAAGTGTTTCTACATCAAAACTAAAATCCTTCATTTCATAGAATCATTGAATAGTAGAGTTGGAAGGGGCCAGAAGGCCATCAGGTCCAACCTCCTGCTGTTGCAGGACACTTAAGTTGCACCTTCCCTTTTAGAAGACTGTCCAAACGCTTTCTGAATGTCTCCAGCAAGGGAGAGCCTGCAACCTCCCCAGATAATATGTAGGTTCTGTTGCCTGACAGTGAAGAAATTCTTCCAGGTGTCTAGTCTAAATTTGATTTCTTTTAGCTTAAGTCCGTTACTCCATGTCCTACACTCTGGGATGAATGAGAAGAACTCTTGTCCTTCCTCTCTATAAGTACATATTTGAAGCAATTGTGGATTTTATGAAATTTGAATTCTACTTGCATTAGGCAGTCATTAAACTGCTTTAATTTTCCTGTATTTACAGAGGCATCATCAGCCATGTAAGAAGACATACTGTTAATTCCTGGGCTACGTTGGTACTATAGTGAGTTCCCAGATGGGCACAACTGCACCAAATCAGCACCATCCAGCTCGGTCAACCCACATCACAGTAATACATGCCAGAATGGCTTTCTAACATATAATTTAATCACAGATGACACAAATCTATCACAGATCAGCTGTAATAAAGATTACATATAAGATTGCAGCCTAGGTTTCATAAAATGGAAAGCAGAGTAAGAGGGAGAAACTTACAATTCTTTTATTTTATTTTTAAATAAGGCCAAATGTGAACATTCATTGTAGTACAAGGCAGTGGAAAAACATACAACCCATAAAAACTTTAATCTTTTAACAAAGCTAACTCCAAAATGTATATTAAAAGTGTAACCAGGGGACAGGGAAGCTGTGTTGCTTATCGCTAATTAAATCATAAGAAATAACCAGTCAGTTGTTAACACTCATTTAACGATATGCATAATAATCAAAATAGCAGTCAGTGCCTAGTAGGAAATACTGCATTCTCCTATGCAAAAGTATTGCATTTTGAGCATTTGCCAAATGTGTTGTTATCACAATGTTTCTTAGCATTTACAACTGAGAAACAAAACTCACAAATTCTAGGATAAAACTATCTAGCAAGTATGTGGTAAAGCTGTTTGTAAAATGCAAACTACAGGTGGAGAGAAGTCAGATAATGTTCTGCACATGAGTACTGTGTGTGCAGAGAGTACGTATAATTTTAGATTCCAGGGAGAACAAATGTTGAATTACATCTTTAGCCAAGTTCAAAAAGGGGATAGGCACAGCATTCAGATAAACCACCAAATAGTGCTGGCTTTTGTGAGGTATCATGTGACTATTGTGAAGCAGTATAATAATTATACTGACTCACCTATGCAATATCTAGAGTTGCAGTATTGTCACTGAAAAGGGCCTTCTGGAAATGTAAAGATTAAAATGTGGTTATAGGGATGTGTGCAGAATCCATTTTGGGGTGGGAATCTATCAGATTACTTGGGCTAGGCTCCCTGGAGCAGCCTGCTTTCTTGCATCCATGAGTCCAGCTTTCTTGTACGTTTGCTGAGCATTTGCATGGTGCCAGCTAGGAATGAAACCCTACACAAACATCACCTCCATTCCATTCACATGACTTGCAGCCTCTGTGCTGCATCTCCTGCAGAAGAAGTTTGTCAGTTCTGCAGCTGGACTTCTACATGTGTTTGCGGACTTTCTTTCAGTTGCCTTGCTTCCTGGGTGAGGGTTGAGGATGAGGAATTGTTCAACAGAAGGAGGAGGGCCGGATTCTGAGCTCAATTGTCACAACCCTATGTGGTTGGAATATTCTATCATTCAGAAAAGTCCGAAGAGATTTGACATATAAGCTGAACTTGGCAGAAATACATTTATGAAATAATTGTTGAATGGGAGGTTAGAGGAAAGGTAAACAGGGTGAAAACAGGCTCTGTCGCAAAATAATAATAATAATAATAATAATTATTATTATTATTATTATTATTATTTCCAAATATGACATGATGGTACATGGCGTTGATTAAGTTTTACTTCAGCTGAAATAATGAAGATTGCCTTACAGAATCATGAAGTATAGTGCAGAATCCATTGTTACTAAATGATAGGTTTTTTGTTGTTCTTGTTGTCAGCTACAACAATTTCAAAAGAGCACAATCTGTGTGAAAGAATGAATAAAATTCAGGGAGTAGCATCAAGGACTTTGGAGCTCAGAAAACTGAGTTTGGCAGTGCTAATTTGTATTAAAGTTGTTGTTGCATGACAGCAGGAAAAAGATTTAATGCTTGCCACCTGAATCAAGCCATGGAACATTGGTTTCTATAACTGCCATGAATTTGAATCAAGGCCAGTATCTCTAAATTTGAAATAAACTGATACTGTCTTGGAAAAAAATAGACCACTTATGTATGGGAAGGTATTTAGAAAATAGTATTTCAATTTAATTTTTAGCGGTATATATATTTCATATTATTAACACTCTGGCCTGTTTTTCTTTTCCCCCCTAAGAGATGTATATAGATGAGACTGTATTTCCCTAAAGACATTTATTATCACCACACAGCTTTAAACAAGCAGTGATTTTCGCAGAACCACAGGTTCCAGTTTATACCTCCACTGTCACTGTGCAGTCACTCTATCAGAATGTCTTTTTTTCCCCTCCCTGTCATGTTGTTACTGTGCTGATGGTAAAAAATAAAGAGTTGGCCCTAATGGTGCTAAAATAGTTGCACTTCATTGTATAGAGAACCTGGGTTCTGTCCTGATGGAATCCAGCTCTCAAAACATAAATTAATTTGTGGCAGAGATTTCAATGACTGGGTTCATTCAGATGGAAAGGAATTTTATTCTGCTGGCCAAAGCGGCTTTGGGGGCAGTGCTCATCTCATTTTCAAAGCTCCTGAGCCAGCACTGTCGAAAGCTGTTCTTGTGGTCATGTGGCCAGCATGACATCATGGGGCACTATTTCCTCCCCACTGAGGTGGTACCTATTTATTTACTTGCATTACATGCTTTTGAATTGCTAGTTTGGCATTCAGATGAGGGAAAGGAAAATCTATTTCTAGTTTGTGCCAGTTTCACGAATGTTAAAAGCATAAGAAGAGACTTTCTAGTCCAGCATTTTGTTCACACAGTGGCTGACTAGCTGTCCATGGGATCCCACAAACAGGACATGGGTGTAATAGCACTGTTCCATACAGAGGCATACTGCAGGTAGCATATAGCCATTGATAGCCTTAATCTCCATGTGTTTGCCTAGTCTCTTTTAAAGCCATCACAATTGGCTAGGATTGCTATATATTGTGGAAGTGAGTTCTCTAGTTTAACTATTTACTCTGTGAAGAAGTCATTCCTAATTACTATCTCCAGTCTCCCAGCAATTAGCTTAATGGGATATCCCTTGTTGTAAGTCGTGCCCAACCCATCATGACCCAATGGACAACATTTCTCTAGGCAGGCTATCCCTAGGTTCTGGTAATATGAAAGAGGGAGAAAATGCTTCCCTATTCACTTAATCACTTTTTTTGGCATCTGTATCATGTCAGTTCATAATTCTGTTCCATCTTATTTCTGCACTAATAGGCAATAATTTAGTAGTTTCATGAAAATGTATTGTTTTTACTGCAATTTTCCCAAGTATGTGCGGGTACACACACAGTTTAAACTTCAAATGCTTATCTTTGTATGCACTGTAACCATGTGATACACATTTTAGGGTGGGACATTTGAAACAGGAATTGTATTAGAACATTTAGGAAAGTATGAGAATCTTCTCCAAACTGTTTACTCCAAACTGTTTTGACTTTCAGGAAGTCAAATCAAGTTGGTTTGCTTAAAAATGCAGGCTGGATGAAATTCCCTAACCGTAACCTTTCACCAGCCCATGAATGGCATGGTTCCTTCAGTTCATGGAGGGAACTGGTGAAGGTTTCTCTTTGGAGAAAGGAGATTGGCATACATGTTCCCTGATTTCCCCTTTGCTGGCACCACCTCTTACACTGATCCAGGTGATCTTGCTTGAACAAGATGGGAGATAGTGCTAAAGGCTGTGGGGGAGGGGGGAGAAAATCACAATAAGTGTCTCCTTGCCCTCTTCTTCCTGCAGCAGCCTGGATCCAGCACTGTGGCTATGAGCTGAAACAGATTATAGTTGCTCTCTGATAGTGGGTAAAGACAGAGAGCAATCTCCCTCATGCATGTCCAATCATATGGCGACCAAGGCAGTATTTAATCCTGTGGCACCTCTTGTCTTAGGAGGAGCTGGTACGTTATTGCTGTCAGCATTGCAATGGTGTAACCTTCAAGCATCACCTATCAGAATTTTAATTTTTTTTAATAATTGTGGTTTCATGGTAGAAAGAATTAGTGGGCTTAGCCTGGCTTTACTTAGTTTTATAGATCACATAAAAGCCTTTAACAAACTGGTTGGTTCTAAAACTATGGTTGGCTCCCCCGTCTCTCCCCATTCTTTTACCTTGGAATTAATTGCTCAGTTTCATAACATACTGTATTTAAACCTGGGTCAGAATTCTAACCTAGGTTTAAAGTGTAGTTACCTTAAGGGGATGTATGTGGACAAATTTTTGACAAGCAACAGCAACACTATTAACTGAGAAAAAGAATATCTTGCGTTCAGATCAGAGATCTGTGTGTCCGAGGAGGAAAGGGGCATAGGCAGAACTGGAAGCAGTAAGCATAAAAGCCTACTACCTTTAGATAGTAGTAGAGAAACACACAAAAAAGGTGCTGACTTTGGTGATCAGTGGACTTGGCAAGCCGGATAACAAAAAAGCAGAGACAAGGAAAGTTTGGCAGCATCAAGCCTAGATAGCAGTATCTCCAGTATAGAGATTTGCCAGAAGATAAAGTTGTGTATTAATGAAGTTTGTGGCCCAATTCTGACTCAACTGTATTGCCAAGATAATAGAAACTCTGTATCTGATAATAGGCAGGGAGTCTTGGATTTCGTTTATTACATTACCTCAGTTCTGCTTGTTAATGCTGTAGTTAAAGCTACAGTGGAGCAACCATCTGGACTATAACAGACTTTGTCATTGAGAGAAAGGAAGAAAGCTTACAAGTAAGGCTTCATCCAACAGTACAAATGAATATCAACTTTCATGGGTTTAACTTTAATGGATTTGATTATTCATGCATTTGCCGTCAATAATTAAGTGGATTTTTTTTTAGTTTTGAGTCATCACCATAGAGAGAAAGGAAGTGAAAAGAGAGAGAGGAGGGACTCCCAAGCCGACTCTCTTGCCCTGCCCATCTGGAGAGGGAAATCTCTTTGGCATTTCCTTGCTGCAAAGAGGAGGAACTGGTGAGTGAAAGTGAGTGTGGGCAGTAAGACCATAATGTGATGAATTGAGAAGAGGGGCCCTGCTGGATCAGACCAAGGACTGAGAGAGAGAAGGAGAAGCAATCCAGTACACAGTATTTTGAGTTAAGATTTGGCCAGGCTAGAGATATTACTGGTTTTTCCACTTTTATAAGGGCCCCACACCCCTAACCCCTGCAATGTGGAGGACTGACTGTATTCTTCTTCCAGTGGAATGATAACTGCTTTGTAAAGGGAATTCTGCTACTCCTCATGGACCCCCAGTGTATTCTTGAAGCAGGTATGGGCTGCATGCTGTGGGAGACAGCAGGGAAGTCCTGTTGCAGATGTCCACTGATGCAAAGTTGGATTTAAGTCAGAATAGCAAAATAATGGAATGGGTTTGAACAGCAGTTAATGCACAGTTTGTGTTGAAACCAGTTACAGATGGGTTTGATATATCACTTTTAAGTGTGCTGAATAAACTTTTCTGATAGTGTTGTGCTGAAATGGAAAGTAACTTCTAAGTAAGAATTTCATTCAAGAGTTTCTGGATTCAGTTCAATTAACAAAGGGTAGTTTTTTGATCCATCATCATTGTCCTTGTCATTGTTTTCAGTTTTGTACTTACTCATAGCCAAAGATCTCTATGTTATGTAGAATTCTCTTCACTGGCATCATACTTCAGACATTTCTGGTTTTAAATGCAACTTTTATTTAATGCTCCCATGTATTGCTCCACTCCCAGCTTTAGAGAAGGAAGGAAATAAATCAAGTAGCCACTTTAAATGGTAGATGAAATTTGGAAAGCCAGTAAGTAGCTAACCGACCCAGAGTATTTGATGTCTTTGTTGTAAAATAACATGCTTTCTTGAGTTGTCTTTCATGTGCCTGATGGAGCCCTAAGGATATACTCTAACTCAACCTGTTTTAACCTTTTGCTGTGCTCAAAGAGGTAGCCTCCGTGGCATGGGGAATGGGAATCTCTTTGGATCATATCAGTGTTACTTCTTAATCAGCTGAAGTGCTGTATGTATGATAACAAGAGTTGTGTCTCTCACCCCAGGTTGTGCCAGTCAGAGAATTTAAAGACAGACCAGAAATTTAACCTACATCTGTGGCATAGTAATACTGAGCATTTCCTCTGGGCAGGTAGGCCAGAGTTGAAACTTAAAATGATTGTTTTAAAAAAGAGATGTCCTGAAGCTCAAACATTTTGTGAATCATCTGTACTTTAAAAATAGAATGAACAATGTTGCTTTTTCCCATTTTTTCTTCTTGAATTACTTAATACTAAATCAGACTCATAATACTTATCAATGGGATGAATTTAAAATTCTACAGAGGTGACAAATGTTTCCAAAAGAATATAATAGGGTACCATATTTGTATTTATTGCTGTCACTTAATTCCATCAGCCTCAGTTACTGGAAGAAATATTACACATTTAAAAATATCTCCCCCAAAAGGAAAAAGTTTGCCTTATGGACAATTCAGCAGCCATTTGGAAGCATCAAACTATGTACATCATTGGTGACTTGAAAGAACAAAATTATTAAAAATTTTCTATAAGAATATATTTATTTTTAAGGTTGCCTGTAATAACTAACTGTAGGAAATTTTGATAGGAGGCCACTGCTCAATTTTCTTCAGCAAATGAGAGAGAACAAATTTTACAAAGTTAGCATTGCCCAAGCATGTTCAAACTTGTACATGCTAATGGCCACTATGTCTCTAAACCCCATTCTTTTATAGTTAGGAAGAATGTAAATGAATGCCCCAAAAGGAATACTTTTTTTTTTTACACTGCCAAGTACTCAGTGATCTGATCCAGGATTTTTCTTACAATGCAAGTCTGTATATGTCAACTCAAAAGTCCAGTTGCATTCAAGGGAGGTTGTTCCCAGGTAAGCTGATATTCCCCAAAGCTGCAATCGTATGCCTCCCTAACGCAGAATTTAGGCAGATCTTCTGAGTTGATGTTCATGGGATTGTGCTGTTAAGGTAGTAATTGTAGCTTAAGCATATTCTAGTTAGTTAGGGATGAGTGAGAAATTTGGTTCTCATTTTATGGTGAATCAACAAATTCATATTTCCAAGAACTAGACATGAATATGGTTACATGGCAACATTCACAATTTGCAAATCTAAAATGTGGGTACACACATGCATACTGTTGGGGAAAGCTGCACAAAAACACATAATATGTGGAGAAATAGTTTCTGAACAATGAGTGTATTTGGAAGAATGTATATAGGAAAAATGCAGGCTTTTTTTAAAGGCAGAAATAGAATGGAGTGAATGTAATGTTGGCAAATTAGAAAATGAGTGAAATTGGACAGTCAGCATGTTCTTTGATCTGCACAGCAAACTGCTTCCTTGCTATGAGGCTACTGTAACATATAAGACCACCTAGCATATGCAAACTTGCAATGACTGAAGATCTTCCATACCTGAACCAAACAATTCCATGGCATGGGGAATGTCCATGTAATGAGGGCACTGCATTGGGTCACTCTGGACCACCACCAGAATGCCCTTAAGACAGTACTAGAGCTAAGATTAATGCTGAAAAATAACAGCTGCTAATAGTAAACCTTGTTTATAGTCTTATAGGGCTCCACAAGCCTAGAACCTTAGCCATGGAGCACATTGTCTCAAAAGTTGCACTTCGTTGCAAGTAGAATGTTTATTCCTTAATTTGTTTAAACCATAATATATTGCTTACATTTGATACAGCCTTAAAACAAGGTAATTGATTTTATTTCAAAAGTGTAACTATGGAAAATGCCTAGCTGTGAATAATACAACATGGTTGTAGAAATGAATTTGTATGGTGGGGATCACTTAAGTTTGAGATGTGTGTGTGGAAAAGAGCATGAGGTATTCATCCACCTAGGCCAAAGAGAGGTTTCAGTGAGGTAACCTATTAAGATGAAGCAGTTTTTTTTTCTTTGGTGCTGCCCTGCAGTGCTGAAAATAAGTTATGAATGCAGTACTGTTCAAGAGTAGAAAGGTTTGCTTGGAAGAGAGTGGTGTGCCTGGGCCCCTACTATTGAGAAGATGCCAGTCAGGAATGAAAACGTCTTTCATGAAACTATAGCTGACTTCCTTGTGATACAGTACAATAATGCAAAGGATTTTAAATCCAACTAATACATGAAAAATAGACACAATACTTTTAAAGTTTTGAGGAAGTATTCACTTATAATTGGACTATATTAACTGATCACACCTAAAAATAATGCTGTCTCCCTCCCTGTACTCTCCTTTCCAAATGAAAAAAATGAATAAATTGGGCATTTATAACCCTTTCTTCACTCTGAGATCTCTTTTTGTGTCTCTTGTTTGTAACTACAAAAGATGTCTTCTGAGAAGAAAAGCTTTGAGCATGACATCAGAATAAAGGAATGCTCTCCCACAATGCAGTGTATTAAAAGTATTGCTTGTTTGAAATAATGTTGTGTGTGCGTGTTTTTTTTTTAACTGTTAGAAGCAAAATTTCAGGGGAAAAACTGTGAATTATGTTCACCAGTGTTGTGCTGTTTAAGAAGGCAATTTAAAGCATTTAATATCAGAATAAGTAAATAAGAATTTGTTCTACTTGAATGAGAGAATGACGATCTAAAGGGTATAGGCAAAATTTCAGAAAATGATAAAGCATAACCCAATGACTGTTCTAGTCTAAAGATGATTGCATACAATTAATCATGACTAGGGAAAACTACTGTATTTGGTAGTTTAGGCATCAGTGATTGGCAAACACCCTTTTATTAAGAAATAAAGAACAGACACATCCTGAACTGTCCTGCATAGAGGCATCTAGTTTCTAACATAATCTGATGGGGTTTTCTGTCCAGAGGACTCATTTTTGAACCTTTGTTTCTGAGCAACACATGTTCTAACTCAGTTTATGTGTAAAAAATGCTAAATGTTCTCTATATAACATTTACATGTGCTCTATGTGGAAAAAATGCAAAACTTAATTTAAGCGTACGTGCAGATCACATATGTGCATGTGTGATAAGTTGGAGGGAATTGGCTGGAGGAATTCTTCTTCACCTAGGATTTTAATGCTAACTAGATTAGAATTCCAGGATTAATTGTGAACACACACACAGCTGGAGTTTGCAAGAAATGTTTGTGTTTGTCCTATTCCAGTGCATAAGATATTGTTTTGTACTTCATGCAAGTTTCCGTAGGTGGATTTTGAAATTTGACACTTAGGAAGTGTTCTGTGCATTTTAGGATTTCTAACACTACCTGTAATACTGCGGTAACTGAAGCGAGGCAGTTGTCAGGTAGGTTGTATCTGTGGTGAGAAGAAAAAACTATCTGAGCCATCGGTGTCAGGATTCATTCTGACTCAGGAGGAGAAATAACTTTCCTGACTCTATATTATTTATTTATTTTAAAAAATTTCTATGCCGCCCCATTCGCCGAAGCCTCGGGGCGGCTTACAAAACATCAGTTAAAATATAAAACACTAAAAATATAAAACACATTAACATTATAAAATAAGTCACCCTGGCCGACTATATAGTATGATAACTTAATACTGCTTCATTATAGGAGCTGTTTGTACAGAAAATGCAACACTGTGGTCTGTCGAGGAATTCACAGTGTAAATAAAAACATGACGGCATGAAAAGTGGACGGTGGTAATGTCAGCTCCTGAAAATGTGCCCCATGTACTGAGCTATTCTAAACAAAATGGCCAGTATCTTATTTCTATCTGACAGGTTTACTCTTGAGGAGGAAGGAAAAGGAAATAAGACTCGTGTATACCTATGTGCTACTTTGGCTAAACTTATTAGGCCACTGTAATGAAAACATCATGATATATGTCCTTTATGAATGTTCAGGCTGACTTGAACCTAATGAGATTTATTTATTTATTTTTCGATTTATATCCTGCCTTTTTCCTACAAAGGGCTCAAGGCAGCTTACATCTCCTCCATCTTATCCTCACAACAACAACCCTGTGAGGTAGGTTGGGCTGAGAGTCTGTGACTGGCCCAAAGTCACCCAGTTGGCTCCATGGCTGAGCGGGGACTAGAACCCAGATCATCTGAGTCCCAGTCCCATGCTCTTAACCACTGAGGTTTCTTGCTTCTTTATCTGCTATTGAGTTTAGCCAAGTTGGGAGGAAGATTGGGCAGTCAGATAAACCCTGCCTCAAGCTCTCCAGAAGCTCAGCTGCCAGTTAGACAGACACAGGCCTGTAAAGGGCTCTGTGAACATGTTCAGTTAGGCACATTTGCAGAGCTCCCACAAATGGAAAAAATGATAAGACAGAGTGGTATTATGGGACCTCTGTAAGCATGATCTTCTGTAAGCGTGAGATGATGCTTCCAGAGCTCTTTGTAGCTCTTTGTGCATGTAAGCAGCAATCTGACATGTAAAGCCATGTTCCCCTGCCCGCTTTAGCCTTACATACCTACATGGCACTATATTCCTCTAAAATTTTGCAGATATATACTTCATATGCCCTCTTCTTACTTGCTCTCAAAATAGGTTAATGTTTTAGAGCTATCATTTTTAGAGGCATTGTTCTCCCTAACCTGAAAAGGAGCTTCTTCCCTTTAACGTTAACTTCCCCCCACAGAAAGTGGAGGAAGAAACTAGAGGAGCAATTGATTTTAACTGAGAGAGATGTCCCTAGTGGATACGTGGGAGCAAGTGACCATGTCATGCTTGATTTTTTGATTCTAAAGAAAGCAAAAGCTAAGTTCAGCTAAATGTGGAAAGCCAATTTTAATAACCTCAGAACATAGATAAGTAAGGTCCCATGGCAAGTGTCTCTAACAAGACTCCAGTAATGCGACGGTATATAAAAGCTTTAAATAAAACAAACAAATAACAAGAGGAGTCGTCCAAGATCTGTGAAAAATTTAAGTAAAGGAAGTTCCGACAAGAACAATTACAAACAATTCCAACAAAAATAAAGGTAGAAAGCAATAGGATAAACCAATGTGACTTCACAAAAGCCTTACATACGACATGAAAATGAAAAAGGGCATATATAGAAAGTGGTAGGAAAGCCAGGCTGCAAAGGAAGAGTACAGGTTGGTACCACAAATGGCAGGGATGGCTTGAGGAATGCTAAAGCTGAGAATGAGCAGAAGTTAGCAAGGGAAACTAAAAGCAACAAAAAAGCTTCTTTAAGATTCATGCATAGTAAAAGACAGTACAAAAATGGTGGTTCAAGTACTCAGTGAGGATGATAAAATAATAATAGATGACATTAAAGGCAGAGGTGCTCAATTCTTTCCTTGGATCAGTCTTCTCCCAAAATGGAGTCTATGACCTCACTGGCAGAGGTGAAGTACAAGCTGAGGATTGCAGCCTGATTGGTAATAAGGGGGGGGGGGGTTATTTATTGTATAATTTAGTACTGATTTATTTTATTACTTCTGTATTTATTTATGTGTTGTGAGCCGCCCCGAGGCTTCGTTGCGATGGGGTGGCATAGAAATGTTTTAAATAATAAATAAATAATATTTTTAAAAAAATCTCCTTATTTTGAATTACTTCAAATATTCAGGGCTTGAAGAACTGCATCCTCAAGTAAAAAAGGAACTGCAGAAGAGCTACTGTAAATTGTCTTGCAGAAATCATGGAAGATGGGTGAAGTGCTGGATGACTGGAGGAGGACTAATGTATTTGTTTTCCAAAAGGGAAAACGGAGGATGGGGAACCTACACAGCACAACATCTATCCTTTGGAAAATTTCGGAGTTCTGCAAACACCCTAAAAACAGCGCAGTAATTTACTAGAAGCCAATACGGATTTGTCAAAAATAAATCCTGCCAGACTAATCTGACAGGCAGGATTTATTGGACAGTCTCCCCAGTGGACTGTGGGAATGCGACAGACATAACACATCTTGACTTCAGCAAAGCTGAAGTGCCCCATGATACCCTGGTTAGCAAACTAACTTAAAGTGGATTAGATGGAAACAACTATCAGGTGGATCCGCAGTTGACTACAGAATCATACTCAAACAGATCTTATCAACTGCACTTTCTCAAACTGGGGAGAGGCAACAAGTGGTGTACCGCAGCACTTAGTCCTAAGACCAGTGTTATTCAAAGTTTTACTTGATAATCTGGAAGAGAAGGTACAAGGAATGCTGATCAAACTTGCAGATGACACAAAATTAGATGGTATGTATGAAACAACATTCAGACAGACCTTGATATGTGAATGTGCTATGTTGTAAGCGGCGGCAGCAGCAGCAGCATGAAATTTAACATGGACAAATGCCAAGTTCTGCAGCTAAGAAAAAAAACCAAATGCACAGTGGGAAGTTACTTGGCTCAGTACTACAAGTGAGAATTGTCTTGGAATTGTTATGTATCACCAGCTGAATATGAGCCAATGTTATGATGTGGCTGCAAAAAAGACAAATGCTATTTTGGGCTGCATTAATAGAAATATCACTTTCAAATCACATTTACAAGCTAGAAAAGCTCAGAGGAGGGCAAAAAAGATGATCAGAGACTGAAAACAAAATGTAAGAAGAGAAAATGAAAGAATCAGGCATGCTTATTTTGAGCTGAGAAGTCTGAGGGAAGACATGATAGCACAATTCAAATATTTGAAAGGTTGTCACAGAGAGGAGGGTCGGGATCTCTTCTTGAACATCCCAGAGTGCAGGACATGGAGTAATGGGACCAAGTTACAGGAAGCCAGATTCCGGCTGCACATCAAGAAAAAATTCTTGACAGTTAGTACAATATGACAGTGGAACCAATTACCTAGGGAGGTCTTGTTCTCTCACACATTTGGAGGTATATAAGATGCATCTGGACAGCTACCTTTTAAGAATGCTTTAACACTGAGTCCTGCATTGGGTTTCTGAGACTGAAGTCTATAACACGATCTTTACTCTATTAAATAGGTAAATCTTAACCTATCAAATGTGTGAAACTCAGCTGCACAGCATGGAAGCTGGCTGGATGTGCCAGGAAGACACACAGCTTGGGTGTAGCAAGTGTTGCTCAAATGCTTGCTGGATTGACATAGCCAGTCTGGAAGAAACTGTTTTTCAAGTCATTCACAAAAATATCTATGGGAGTAACATTTCCTACCTTCTATTTATTCTTAAAATAAGTAGAGTATCTTTGGCAATGGTTAGTTTAGAAATAATATATTGGCCAAGAGGCACTTGTCTGAACTCCAAGAACAAAGTGAAGGGAATTGGGAGAACAAATATTTTATAATGTGTACCTTCCATATGATTCTTAAGTGATGTGCTATGGCATAACCTGCCTTCACATCCCTTGAAAATGAGGCTTCCAATAAAAACAACTCTTAATCCTTTAATGCCCAAACAGCAAAAGGCCACATTTTCTGAAGAACTCTGCTTCTGTGTAAGAGTCTTTAAAGTAAGTGGTCAGATATTCAAAAGCCATCAATACGCAGGGAATTTAACAGTTTCTGTGCAATCATTCCCCCTATTTTGTGCTTTTTAAAATAAAGGTAAACTCTACAAAGTGAACTTGAATGATAAAAATGTGTTGTTCAGAAATTGCCAAATTTTTTCAACTGCCTTATTTATTTAAAGTGTGTGGAACAGGTGTAGAAGTGTTGTTCCCCTCCTGCTGCTTTGCCTGCTTTCTGACTGCCTGCTGGTACCTTCCTTGCCACTTAGGTATTTATTTCTACAATGCATAATTAAAATTAACAATACAAAAGGGGAGAATCACATTTCATGCATAAAACTTTTCAGGTTTCTTCTTATAAACCTGTTTTATTGCATGAGCCTGTTTTATTCATAAGTAAAAAAAGTGATACTAACTTTTGGAATGGAAGTGGGGAACTAGGTATTTTTGCTTCTTTTTCCTTAGTCTGTGATTGGAAAAATATACAGCGCTTTCCCTCTTTTCCTCTTCATACTAGTAATATATATATATCATTTGCATTTTAGGATATTGTTCATCTTTTCTACATTCTCAATTTAGAAATTGCTTTAAAAAGTTACTATGTGAGTTAGGGATTGCTTTTCTGAGGGTTTTCACTTTAACTAAAATATTCTCCCACTATGTTTTGGAACTACATTCAAGCTTTGTTAACCAGAACTGCTGCTTCTGTCTATCTCCTTTGGTCTTATGTTATCATTCACTAGTCACAAGAGATGGACAGATCTTTCAATTTCAGTTTCACTCAGTTTTTCGTTTTTCCACTCTTGCCCCTTGTCAACCTCACCTTGTTTTTAAAGAAGTCTGTAGGAAATGTGTGTGACTTCATAGGCATTTTTCTACAATTTTGCCAATATGCACATTTCGCAAGTAATTTTTCTGTATGCTGATTTCACTGATACATGCATTTTTGCATGAATTTTTGGATTGCAGAACCCCAATAACATACCTTATAAGTGTCAAAAGAAAATAGGAGCAGGCCACATGATCAGTCTTTTGTGCTAATAATGAAATAGTATAATACTAACCAAAATAGTGTTTCTCTGAAAATTAATACTTTAATTTCCAAATGTTGTGAAAACCATTTTGCAGCAGAGGGCATAAATTAGAACACCTCCATCCCTGAAGGCTTAGTTATCGATCTAGATGAGGGATGGGATAACTTCTCTTGAAACTTAGTGCCAGTGATAACTGGGCCCAGTTGGATGAACATACTAACTTAAGGGAATCAGAAATGGATGGTTCTCCTTTCCATCTAGGAAAAGGAAATAAGGAGATTGGGGACCTTGTGCCATTTTGAAGTCAAAAATACAGCACAAGTGGGCTGATACCTGCTGTTTCTTTCTGTGTAGTGGGAAAATGACATGCAGGAATTTCACCTGGTATTGGGCAGGGATACAGACCCTGAAGAGTACAAGCTTAATCTGGAATATGAAACCTCTTAGGGTGCCTCAGTGAATGGGCCTTAGGCTTTAACTCTTGCCTCCTGGAGGAATTTGCTTGAAGGATATCTTACTGCCAGCCCAAAGTGCAAAGTCAGCTATCATAGCGGGTGTGAACCTTCTGCTGTTATTGTCAGTTTCAGCTTTGACATAGCAGCAATGGTAAGGTTAATCAGGCACATGTCTACACTGGTGAGGCCAGTCCCCTCCTTTGTGTGGGTGAGTATCACTGTTCCTCATCTCCATTGCTATTTTCAATCTTGGTGGAGTTGGAGGCAGCCTGGGCTCTTTTCTCCAAGGGATGGTGAGGCACAGTACTGTGCCTACTTCCACTACAAGGAGAAAGCAAAAACAGTGCAGTTAGTTCAGTTGCTTTTACCCCAACTTCCGCCTGTAGACAGGAAAGCTCCAAAGGCAAGTGTAAGCATGAAACTGCAATTGCTGATTGTGTGCTACACAATCAGAATTCTTTGCACCCAGGGTTCCTGCTCACACTGTTTCCACAATATGGGGTATATTCGCTGATCCTGGGCAATTTATCTTCCATATCTAGATTCTGGCTTGCAAGGTCAGGAAATGCTTGTGTACAGGAAGGTGAGTTTTAAACAAATACAGTTTGTGCTTTTGGACAACACCTTCATTGATCACAGGGCAGGTCTGTTGAGGCATTAATCTTAATTTTCTGTATCCTTGCTTTGTGGATTTTGAGCAAACATGAAGTCTGCACTTAAATGAGCAGGGGTTCAGTTTGATAATTTCAATGCAGTATATATCTCTTGTATCATATTTATATTGAGAGCAAACGGAAAAAAATTGTCCAGATAATAGTCTTTGATTCCTCTTTGCTCTCCTAAATAAAGCGCTCAAGAATTTATGTATCTTATAATCAACTGTCTCTTACATGAGCAAGGAAAGTTGGCAGATACTTGATTTGTCTCAAAAATAAGAATTATAATTTTTGAAACAGTCACTTTAGAATGGTTTGGCTACCTCTTGTAATCATTACGTCCTTCTCATGAAGTACATGAAACACACATACCACAACAACTATATAGTGTTCCTCCTATGGAACTTTAGTGTTGGAGCAGCTGCTTAATTGTATGTGCTGCTACATGTCTTAGAACTTAATATTTTGGGTCTTTGACAGGGAAAAATACATGGAGTGTGAGAAATAATGCCTTTAGGGTCTTCATATTTGGTGGTTTATGAGTCATGGGGGGTGCAGTTTGATTTCTGTAGATACTTAACTTTGTTATCAGCATAGAACAACTGCCTCATGGTAATGCTTGAACATAAATATAACTAATTCAGTGTGTCTGAATTAGGATCTCAGAAAATAAGTGCATTTGTAAGGGAAACTGGACAATTGCTTTTCACATGGTAACAGCATTATCTGCATGGAGGAAATGGAGAGCTGAAAGATTGGATATCTTTGATGATTTAACTGAAATGAATGGCAATAGTGCCTTTTCTGAAAAATAAATCTACAGTCTGCCCTTCTTCAAGATATGGCCTTATTATCATCCAAATCCTGAAGTCCTTTTACATGATCCTTCCTGTATTACTCTTGAAGCTTAAAGGCTAGAAATGAAAGCAAAAATATGCAGTATTTATACTGATATTTTTCTCACAATATCCACAAGAGCAGTGGCGACTAAAACACCTGAATCGACAGTGCAGTCCTATACTTGTCTACTCTAAGTCCAGTTGAATTCAGGGGACTTACAGCAGATGTATAATGCCATAATAATACACAAATGCAAGGATATTGAAGATTATTTTAGCTGGAGTGTAGATTGTACGCTCTTGTGTGAGTTGTGTCCAACTTGCTTAGCCAGAGTTAGGTTTCAGAAAAGGAGAAACAGTACTGATCAATAGAGCTGGCACAAAGATAAGGAAGCAATTGATCACTGTGTTCTTGCCTGGATTCCACGCCCTAAAGGATCTACTGAATGGGCCTGGGAGATAAGAAGCTATGTTTTCCTGGCTCACAGATGGACAATTAAGGTCTGGGAGGGCAAGCAGACATGAGAAGACAATAATTTGGCTTGTTCTTAGGTGCCAAAATGAAGCAAGACAGCAAAACATTTCTTTTTCCACTTGTTCTCATTTATTTATTACCTCAGTGCAGATCCAAGGCCAAAAGGTTAGATTGTAAATAGCAGATTGGGTATCTCTTTAGCTTTTATAAATTGGTTAAATTGCTTACAGCTTCATGCGTATTTATTAGTTGGCTCAGGATAATTTCCCCCACAGTGAATCTAGACATTCTAATTTTTTTACGTCATACCATAGGTACCTTTAAGCATTTGCCAAAATGGGCTTCACTGAACATGGCTTACAGAGTCCTATTCCATTACAGGGAAGAATGCGAGCAAATTCCGCGATCCTTGCACACTTTCCAGGGAGGAGCCAGAGTGTGCTTTTCTAGCTTTTTTCGCAATTACTGTAAAGCCTTCATTGGCAAATGCCTGAAGTGGGTTCATGAAGATAGAAACAGAATCTTAGCTGTGCTGCAAAAAGAAAGGGTAATTTGGTCGTGGAAAGCACAGTTGTATGTAGTAGAACTTTCAGACATGAGTGACTCCTCATGTGTATGACTTCAGATGATTAGGACATCCCCAAGCAGGTAGTTCAACCTTGTGGAACTTCTGTACATGAACAGTTGCTTGCAAATAATCTTCTTTGCAAATAATCATGCTCGGAGCTCAGATATCAGAGCACAAGTTGACAACCACACTAAAGCATAACTCCGCTCTTCCTTCAACATGGTAAGGAACCTTCCCACAACCACTGCCTGAATAGGGCTAATGTCTTTGCATTCTGAATCTATAAATTGAGTCTGAAGTGTCAGGAAGAGTCTGGTTCAGTTTGGACTGCTTCAGAGGGACTGCTTCATTTGCTTTGGTTGGGAGAAGTCCCAAATCTCTGTGAAGCAGCCAGCTTTTGTTTGAGGTGCAGGACTCATCAGAAATAAATGAGCACCCCTAGTATCTTTTGAGCTTTCTTCAGCCTCATCATGTCCATGTACCCTGGGCTCTCAATCCTTCAGTATTTGACAATTTGGAGGCTTGTTGTCAGGAAAGTAGAATGTTGCCATCCTCAAAAATGTTTATGGGCTTTTCCTTTACATGCCCATTCTCTCTCTTACTCATATGCTTTATTGAACTTGTATATGTGGACTCAAATATTAGCCCTCATATAAAATAAATTAATGCATCTTGACTGGAGGAACAAAACAGCAAGGGTTGTGCAATAATTTTTAATTGAGCAGCCCTTTTTCAAACAAAGTTAGCAGCTTTTTCCTCACTGTATTCATTGTCTTGGTGATAAAAGGAAAAAAAGGTAAAGCAGCAAGCAACAAGTTTATCAATTTGAGCAGGCCAACTGCACAACTAAATGCATGTGAAACTTAACCAATCCCTTGGGGAAGCTGACTGTAAGAATTTTCTAGTCTGTGTTGAGTTACTGAGGTGCGACATGGTGGATTGAACTTAATGCCTTAGGCAAGCAGAGTCAGATAGAGACAGTTTAAGATTTTCCTGTGCCCATGAAGGGATCTGCTAGCAGTTGTCTAAATGAAGCTTTCAGAAAAGAATATCGCACTATCATGAGCTCTTTTCTCTGAATATTTCAATGCGTTATTCTAGTTTAAAAGAAATCCTAGTAGGATTTCCTCTGTGTAAGCCTTATAGCAGTGGAAAAAGATTGCAGTTACTCTTTCCTTGCTAGAATAAACAAGGGAATATAGTGAAACATTCAGTATATTGTGGCATTTGTTTTGAAAGGGATGTTTTGTCAAATATTCTAGGCTGAAATGAAGGATCCCTGTCTGATTGGGGATTGACCTTGTTGTGACCGATAAGATAGTGCTGTTGAGAAATTTGTAGCAGCATGCATCTACTTGCACCTGCTTTGAATTTATTGTTCCTCCTATCTCTCTTTTTGTTTCTCTTTATCCTCACAAATTTGAAAAACTCATATTTATGCTAGGTGTCTAACTTGCGAAATCTTGTGAATGCTGACTCAGATAACCCCACTGCATTTATTGGGATTTACTCGCAGGTAAGTGTCTACAGGATTGCAACATAAGCCTCTGTCAATTTCTGAGTCTCAAATAATTTAGTAATGTTCATTTGAGAACTTGATGTTTTATAGGGAAAAACCCTCTGCACAATACACTGTTTCTTTTTCATTTGACCATATTAAATACAGGCAGTCCCCAGGTTATGAATGCTCGAGTTATGGGCAACCTGTACCTACCAACATATGGACTGCCATAAAGCCTATATGAATATCTGTAGAAAAAAATGTGAATGTCTCTAGTGAACTACATGATACAGTTAGTGATGCATCACCAGTGGCCACATAGTTCCCTAGAGATAGTCATGACTTTTTGTTGGATATTCACAGCTTTTCACTAGAGACAGACATTCACTAGAGATAGTCAAAGCTATCTCTAGGGGACTACACAGTGTATTACTTATGAATCACACAACATGTTTGGCAATGCGTCATCAGTGGCAACCTAGTTCCTGAGAGTTACAGTATTCACAGCTTATTCACATGTCAGCTTGAGACATGTCAGTCTGTTTCAGGATGCATGAAAGGTTTTTCCTTTGGTTTTTCTTCATCATTTGCCTTTGTAACCCACCCTTATGGTGAGAAAAAGAAAATGGCTGTACAAACAACTCTTGAGACCTACTTCAAGAAACTGACTTCTGTGGCAACCGCCACCACCTCCAGCAGCACAATCACACCCTGACTCTCCAGCACCAGGTCCATCCCCATCATCATCAGTTAATGTTAAGCTTAATGTTATCTTAAGAATGTTCTAAACTGTTTTAAGACCTGTTTCTTTTATTTACTTTTTATAGTACTCTATACCTGCAGATACACTTCAGATTAGTTACTTTATTATTACTGTAGTATTATTAGCATGATGCTGTATTGTACTTAAGATGTTTTAGTGAATATGGAAGTGTTTCTTAAGTGTTTTATATGCATAGGAAGGTAAAACGTGTGCATAGACTAAGACAAACATTTGGCTTACTCATGTGATTCTACTTAAATACAAATTCGACTTAATGATGTTTTCAGGAACAGAAATCTTCCATAACCTGGGTAGTAGCTGTACAAATACTAAAATAATGAACATACATGGTTACATCTGCATTTGGAAGATTCTCTGCTCTTCATAGTATGAGAAATGCAAATGATGTTGGCCTTGCAAGAAAATCAATATATACATCAAGCCCAGTACTGAAATAATTACAGTACTATATTGTGGAACAAATTAATCAGTAGTAGGATGATGAAAGGGTTCTACCAAGCCCACCTGGTAAGAGCAGAAAAGTTGACAAATAAGGGGTATTATTATAATCCAAAAGGCATGATTGCAAAGTTTCTACGTAAGAACTAAGTACCTGTACAAAATAGTATATTCAATTGTAGGTAACAAGTGGCTTCCTACAATTTCAGTATGTGTACTCTGAACCTTATTTTTCTGATTGTTTTAGTTCAAGATTTTTAAAAGATTGTCTTAAGAATTGTTACATTAATTTGAATTTTAAATATTTCTAAAGTTTTATTTTTAGAGTTTGCAAGTAAGGAAATACAGGAAAAAAGTGGGAGAGGATTTCCCCCATTGATATAGATTCAGAAGTATTTTATGCATGTAAATCCCACTCTCCAATATACTGTGTTTTCATGTTAGCTTAAAAAATACAACATATAAAATTTAAAATAGTAAACTAAACTAACAAGGCTAAGCAGGACAAGCCCTCAAGCGTGGCACATTTTTGAGCAGCTTAAAAACAGCTGAAAATAAAAATTGTCTGATTAGGTGTCAGATGACCCTCCCTGGGGAGAGCATTCCAGAGATGAGAAGCCACAAGCAAGAAGCACTCTTCTCAGTTCCCATTCCTGCCTCCTCTCACCCAAAGGAGGGCCTCTGTAGATTACCCAGATTGATATGAGTAGGCATTCTTATAGGTATCCCATTTCCAAACAGTTGGTCTTTCACCAATCTGTAGTTGGTCTTTAACCTAACTAACAGTCCTTTGAACTGGGCTCAGAAACAGACCAGGAATCAGAATTGCTTATCGCAAAATCTAAAACTAATCAGAACGGGTTATGAAAAAGCCTGTAGAAGTAGGTAAGATGTTCTGGTTAGCTCTAATAAAGAAATAATCCCCCACTCTTGCAGTAATTTCAGTTTGTTAACAGTCTGTAGATTTCTTTCTTGAATATGCACCAAAATACTTTCTTTACCAAGGTTAACGTTAATAGCTGCAGTGAATTTTAACCCACCTCTTTTTATATATTTTGCTTTCAGTTGTTCCTTTCTTGGTTTGATGCTTGTAAGCACATGTAGTTTGGCTCCTAGTCCTTGTTCATAGTCTCATTTGGCTTCATTGCTATTTAAGTTGATCAGCAGTGTCTTTGATTTTGTTGATGTAGATCATCAAAGTCATCGGCAGTGAGGGCAAATGAAGTATAAGACAGTGATGGAAAAAAAGAGAGCAAAGAAAAATGGTAGAAAAAAGCAGAAATCAAATAGTTGTTAATTATCATACTTATGGAAAGGTGCTAATGCTGAAATGATTTTAAAATAATGGAGCATTTGATACAGATACTAGTCTATATATACTTTTATGATTAAATTCCATGTGATTTTTAGGTATGAAAATTATCAACCCTTGTGAAGAAATTTCTATGGCTTCCCCAGGTCGTAAAGATCAAGAGGAAGTTACCAGTCACGAAAGCCATGTTCCTCTAACTCTTGGTGAAGGATAGACCATTCAGTGCTTCAATATGCGAAAATGCTAAAGGACAGATAATCGGCGTTGGGTGAATGGAAAAAGAGGACACACTGTTTTAAACCTGGCTTTGTAGATATTGGTCAACATACTTTTTTTCAGGACAGCACAATAGCATGGCAGCAAATTGGTGTGCGTGCAGGTGCGCACACACATACATGTGTTCCTATCATGACCACCTACCCATATGGTAACCATGAAAGCCTGACCCATCTTACTGAAGGCAAGAGCTGGCCTGTTATGGTTACCATGGGCAACAGCATCCCCATGGTGAGTTTTCTTTCCCTGAGCCATAATATTTAGCAGTACTCATAGCATGAATTGGGGCCATCAGGCAGTCAGTTTCCTCACAGATGTTTCATGACAATGCAAAATGATGGTCTCAATTCATGGCTGGGAGTGGGGGCTATGGAAAACCCACCGCAGTAATTAGGAATTCATGACTAGAATGATTAGCACAGAATTTACAATGTTAAAGTACCCCCAGATTTTTCATTCGTGTTTTGAAGCCATTGCTACATGTATTTTAATGCTGCTTAAGCACTTGTTAGTTGCTGAACATTTTTGCTTTGGCTGATGCTTTTAAAATGGAAAACAACAAAATGCTGAGATGGCGAGGAGGCGGGGGTAAGCTTCAACTTTGGCAGTTCTGTATGGTTAGTTAAAGTATACAGATAACTCATGGCATATTTTAGCTTTGGCCCAAAGTTACCTGACCACTGGCAGAAAGAAGGGTACAATAATTATAGAAGCAGAAACTGATCTTAACTACAGTGGCAGCATTCCTTGTAACTTGGCCACCTACCAATCACAACTCTGCAGTATCACCTAACCCAGCACCCAACAACTTAATCCACAGCCAGGCAGCTAGAATGAAAACACCATTCCTGCACTCATTGATGGCAAACATGCCTTGTGCAGGTTTAACTCTCACAGATTTGATTATTTGCAAGTTTGCCATTATTTACACGTTTGCCATCAATAAAGAAATGGAAATTTTGGGGAGAGTCTTGCAGTCTGCTAAAGACTCTTTGTGTATTGTGTGTGTGTGTGTTTCAGTTCAAGAGACTGGGCTTACATTATTATCTCCAAGGAGAATGTGTCAATGTACACTTGATCTTTTGTAGGTGGTGTTCTACCGCTATGGGTACAAGAAGACCTGATGTAGTCATAAAATTCCATCCTAGTTCTCCCAGTTTCCCCATTTGCTGCTAAAGTTAGGCTGGCAGTTGTCTCCCATGAGAACAAAGGTATTCCTTTACTGTTTATGTCCACTTCTACTCTGTGGTTTAGTGTTGCAGTCCTCTGGCACGGAAACTGTCTGCTGGCTCCCTCGGCTAGGAAATGGAAATGAGCACCACCCCCTAGAGTGACATGACTGGACTTTAATGTCATGGGGAAACCTTTACCTTTACCTTTTACCACTGGCACAGCATAGTTTAGAAGTGGCCATATACTACCGAGGAAGTGGAATGTGAGGATTAAATTCCCCGTTAGTTCTTTCCCTTTTATTGGGTCATGTTTTGCTATACACTGTGAGAATGCTATGCTTTTATCTTTTGGAATCTGGGCAAGATATTTACTAAGATATTTGCAAATTTGGGGGAAGCTTTCTTGCATCTCAGTTCCTTACTTCTTGGGCTTCTCAGACAGGATTTAGACCTAAGTTCTTTTTTACCTCATTTGGAAAGTCTGACTTGGCAGATGTGTTATTAAGAAATCAATGTGACCCCACAAATCAATATGACCTGTCTGACAAGCAACTGAGTAATACTGCTTATAATATGCAGTCTTTTGGCCCAAGCTGTACAAAAGTATTCAAAGGCATTCCAAGATGGTGACAAGAGATCATCTGGAGCTTTCTTCTTCTGGTCTTGAACTCTCTAATAAATAGTGGTGTTTAGTTTCATGAATAAATATGCATGAAAAGAATGTGAAAATCAGCAGTTGTGTTCCAGCAAGGAAAAATTGCTGAATAATAGTTTAATAATAGTAAGGTAACCTAAATATATATTATTGAATCTTGTTTACATAATGAGTTTTTTAAAAAATCAGATAAATGCTTTTATGGGCCTTCCAGTACTTACACATGACTTAAAGTGACTTACAACAATAAAATCACAGTATCACAACAAGAGAATATTAAATGCAGGAAAATACAATATAATGGTGGCAGGCATTGTGGATAAAAAGAACAAATCTTCAGATTAAAAGTATTATCTGCCCAACAAATAAATGTATTTACTGGCATGAATAAAGCAACAAGAAAGGGAAATCCATAGGTTTCCTGGAGCAAGTTGCTCCATAAATTGGAAAAGGCCTTATTGTTGTCACAGCCAGACTTGCTTCTGGCTTAGGAAGGACATAGAGAATTACTGCTATACCAAAACACTGGCAGCATGTGAATTGGAATAGGGAGAGGCAGTGATTTACACAACTAGGACCCAAGTCTTGTAGGGGAGAGGGACAATCTTTTTGAATCTAAGAGTTGGATAGTCCCTTGGGACAATCCCTGAAATCTCCATCCCTTCCTTGGCACCAATTTTAGCTCTCCATGGCTGCCTCTGCATAGGGAACAGAACTCAGAGTGCACTTGTAGTTTTTGACTTAGAGTAAAATTAGCTTGATTCAGAAGTGTGGCCCAATGAACTATCCCCCACTGCCCAAAACAGAGCAACAGTACAACAGCAGGAAAATAAATGTATTTTTTTTTCGCAAGCCCAGTTCCAAATTTGGATCCTATGGACAATCACTGTTTTCTGCCAGCACATTACAGGATCCTGAAACCTGCTCCTTGTTAGCCACCCGCATCCTTCTTTCTGTCTTTTTTACCTCAAGTGAAGTTAGTGGCAATAGGGAGGCATTTCTGACAGTTCTGTATTGTACATTTTCTTCTTGGTTCCTTGGACATTGCTCGGGAACTTAAGCATTCTCTCCAGTCTTGGGAAACTGTATAAAAGCTAGACTCACTTGTGTATGATCAGAACATTGTCCAATATATTTGTAGCAGCAATCTGGCCAGGATTCCCCACTCACATGGCCACCTGGGCTTAAATCTCCCCGGTCCCAGAACCAGCACACGACAGACTCAAGCTTTGGGTTAAGATAGCTTTATTAAAAAGATAAAATATAGGGACAGAGTGTAATAAAAATACAAGTAAAAAGATAAAAAGGGGAAAGGGGGAGAGGGGAAAGGGAAATAATTTGGAAAGCAGCAACAGCAAGTTTTTAGCCAAGCAATAGTAAAGTTTATATTAGCTCTGATATGTCACCCAGAAAAACTCAAAGCAGTTTTTCTGTCATAAATTTGAAAAAAATGTTTCAATTAACTGGCTGTATGTATAAATAAAATTCAAGAAAATGTCACTATTAACCTTTGGATCATGAACAAAATATTAGGAAGAACGAGGACAAGGGACTTTTGCCACATCACCTTTACTGTATCTCTTTTGATTTTCTCAGTTTTGATTGATTTTGTAGAGTTTGACATCTTTCTTTTGAAATGTATTCTTAATTCCTTTTGGAGTCAATGGCTAGTGCTTTTAAGGCAGTGGGATGGTAAACTATTAAGCAAGAGGCATGCTGGTTCTTCTTTGATAAGAACTTATACCAAATTTAAAGAGAATCATTAGCTACTATTGCTTTCTATGCAAATGTTTATAGCTACGTAACCTATGTCAATCTACGATACTGTGACAAAGAATAACTTCTCTGGTACTCTATATCTACTGTAGGAAAATTGCCTGTTTCTATCCATGTATGTATTTATTTGACTTATATTCCGCTGTACTAGTTCGAAGACTCACTAAGCAGATTACAATATTAAATAAAATAATATTTCATGAAGCATCCCCATGCTGCAAACCCTGTCCTTCAGGGGGAGTGCAGCCCCATCCAGGACAGGCTGAAACCCCACTCTCTGAGCAGATGGATCATCCTCTGTCTTATCTAGACTGAGTTACAATTTATTGGCTCTCATCCAGTCTACAATTGAGCTTAGGCAGTGATTCAGGACAGAAACTGCCCCACCTGGGTTAGATGAAAACAAGATGTAGAGTTGGGTGTCAGCAGTATACCATGACAGCACCAAAAGGTTGGAAGGGGTTTGACTGACCATTTGGTTGAAGGAGAACCAAAGGAGGGGGCAGGTGTAATATACCTGCCCTTCGACGCAGACACGTTCCTCCCTCATCACATCTCCCTCTATATATAATCATCCTTATGGCTGTGCACCAGCCCCCCTCTATCTCCAGAAAATAGTTAAAACTGCTTACCTCCAGCCTCAGCTGCAAAACAAACAAAAAACAAGAGTCCACCCAACACACCAAGTGGGCATCAAACAGATGTGCATTCAATGTCCTTTGCATTGTCCTTCAGGTGCTGCCCTAAGTATAGGCCCCTGAATGAAGTAGCACTCTGACACTGGAAAGCCCTGCTCCTGGGATGGCCTCCAGATGTGGCTGCAGCTCTGACGCTCGTCCATCACTCAGCTGCTCACCCACTCCTCTGTCTCTGTTACTCTTGCCCATTTCTTGCTCTCCAGGCAGCAGCCCCTGCTACAGGCTGCTCTGGGTGGAGTTCAAGCAGGTTTGCAGTTGCAGATGGCAGTGTGTGGGATGTTGAAGCAGCGGCAACAGAGGCAGCACCAGTGGCAGCAGCAGGGCAGGCAGACATGACCCAAATATTTCTATATAACAAGAAAAGTAAGAAATTTAGGTCAGTACATAGGATCTGTGTACTAGATGGACAAGTAGGATTAATAGAAATTTTTAGCAAAATAAAAAAAGGTTTATACACATAGATTACACACATAGGAGAGCCAGTGTGGTGTAGTGGTTAAGAGCACGGGACTGGGATTCAGATGATCAGAGTTCTAGTCCCTGCTCAGCCATGGAGCCAACTGGGTGACTTTGGGCCAGTCACAGACTCTCAGCCCAACCTACCTCACAGGGTTGTTGTGGTGGGGATAAGATGGAGGAGATGTAAGCTGCCTT